>NC_092269.1:30440842-30448342 GCF_036320965.1 Panulirus ornatus
TGGGACAGAGTTGCATGTACGTGTGTGTATATGTGTGTATCACTAAACTAAGGTTTGAATGCTTGCTTGCCAGCCAAAATGCTCACCCTGTTGCATGTTCTCTGAGCCGTGTGTAAGTCTGTGTTGGTGTGGGTGTTAATGCGTTGCATGTTTAATTTTTTTTCCCCCCTTTTCTAGTGATGTTGCAAGCACTAGTACGTACCTTAGTTACGTAGGGACGTTTGGGGTCTGCTTTTAAAAGGCATCAGAATGTGACTTGTGATAAACAAAGCTTTGCGACTCATCCTTTGTGTCTTGAAAACTATGAGAAACAATGTTGTTTTCATCGCCGCTCGTGTAATCTCATCACACACGTTCTTTTAAGAGAATCTCTGGTAAATTGGTTTTATTTAGTATCCGTTTTCTTTCAGCCCATATTCTTCAAAGAAGGATCGAAATAGTTTGTTTTTCTCTTTCATTTTGATGTTTTTCCTCTGTAAATGATGGTCGTCTCTGTGTTTTTCCCTTATGTTCGGGTCATCATTATCCCCAGCTCGTACACATCCTCCTGCGTTACACAAGGACAAGGAATGTGCACAACTTTCTCGATATATTTTGCCAAAAGTTTGGGCGGGGAAAATATCCACTTGAGCCTCACCATTACGTCAGACGGAGTCGAGTGTGAGATACGAATTGATCCGGATATCCTCCTGGTGTCCGATTTCTTACGGGAAATTAGGGAAGTTATATGGTTTTAATCGCTAGGTGTGTGAGAGGGGCGGTAGGTGTGTGAGAGGGATGGCAGGTGTGTGAGAGGGGCGGTAGGTGTGAGAGGGGCGGTAGGTGTGTGAGAGGGGCGGTCCGTATGTGAGAGGAGCGGTCCGTTTGTGAGAGGAGCGGTCTGTATGTGAGAGGAGCGGTTCGTGTGTGAGAGGGGCGGTCCGTGTGTGAGAAGGGCGGTCCATGTGTGTGAGAGGAGCGGCAGGTGTGTAAGAGGGGCGATCCGTGTGTGAGAGGGGCGCTCCGTGTGTGAGAGGGGTGTTGCATGTGTGTGAGAGGAGCGGCAGGTGTGTGAGAGGGGCGGTCCGTGTGTGAGAGGGGCGGTCCGTGTGTGAGAGGAGCGTTCCATTTGTGTGAGAGGAGCGGCAGGTGTGTGAGAGGGGCGGTCCGTGTGTGAGAGGGGCGTTCCATGTGTGTGAAAGGGGTGTTCCATGTGTGTGAGAGGGGCAGTATGTGTGTGAGAGGGGCTGTCCGTGTGTGAGAGGGGCGGGGCAGGTGTGTGTGAGATTACTATTTTTTGTGCTACGGGGAGAGAGTTTTACCTTCGCGTTGCCCCGTTTCTTAACCTTGTATATATGTACTAGTCTTCATTCCTATGTGTGTTCACACACACACACACACACACACACACACACACACACACACACCAGCCTAAGTCAGGTACCCATTTACAGCACAACCCAGCCCGGAGGATAAGCACCAGGGATTGGTCGACCGCCACGCCCATTTTTCGAATCCTTGTGGGTCCAATCGCTGGCAGGCACGTGATGACTCATGGTCAGCAACGATAGCCCCCGACACCAAGGGATGTCCGTGTGTGTGTGTGTGTGTGTGTGTGTGCGCGCGTGTGTTTACAGAGCCATGCATCTGTTTTTCTCCACACATGTGTGTACAGATATGGATGGACTGCGTATAGATGTGTACATGTGACTTTATACACACCAGGATGCGCTAACTGTATAAAGGAGGTTTACATGCAGCGGCCGCGTCTGCGTCGAAGTCAGAGGCGCCCCCCGTCACATTTTACAGGCCCCCAAGGGGCATGGAACAAGGGGGGGAAAGGTGGCGTCGGAAAAAAGAATATGACTGAATCGCAGAGAAGGTCATCTGGAGGGGTGAGGCGTCGCCCACCGGGTTTCATATCCTTGTTTCTGGTTCGTGGATAAATGAGTGCTCCTCAACCCCCCCCCCCCCCCAACCCCCTCGAGGCTTGGGGTCATGCGCCGCCAGCAGGAGGAGGAGCAGGCCAGTAGCTTGCGACGTGGTCCATTGTCCCCAGTTGGTGTCCAGCGTCCGATAATGTGGTCTTCACTCACGGGCCTTATGAAGTCTACTGTTGGGTGTCCATGTCCGGGGATATGGCTCTCAGAGACAGGTCTTATGAAGGCTACTATGAGTGTCGATGTCCGGGGATGTGGCCCTTAATGACGGGCCTTGCAAGTTTACCAGGGGCGTCCATATCTAGAAACATGGCCCTTACTGACGGGGCTTTATCTAGCCTACCAGAGGTGATCAATGTCTGGGGATATGGTCCCTCACCTACAGGCCTAAGGCAATGACCAGAGACTGTGCATTACTCTCATCCAGTCGACACATGACAGGAGTCTGTCTCTTCCACCCCACACTGCCTCTTCCTCTCTCTCTGGCATAGGTACTCGTGAGGTCCACGCCAGCTATTGCTTCACAGTGACGAAGGAGTTGAAGGGTCTCTGTCATGGGATGAGGCTAATATTGGGTGAGAGCAGCATATACTTCACACACACACACACACACACACACACACACACACACACACACACACACACACACTCAGTTAGGTCTCTTAAAGACCCAAACTGCCCCTCAGTTTAACTTCAGGGCCTCACTCAACAATTATCACTCCCGCTGTGTTGATTTGTTTGACGTGAGCCTCGGCAGCCGCTACGAGCAAATGACGACGAACGCCCTCCGGGAAAGCTATAAAAGTGAGGCTATGTCCCTCATGCATCAAGCTTAACTGCTGTATTAACCTCCACTTGGGGAGAGAGAGAGAGAGGAACCTCCTCCCCTCGCGCCAAGTAGGCAGAAGTTGGTAGGCGAAGTTGTCTTAAAGTGGTCATTTTGATCGGCAACTCCTCCTCCCCGTCTCTTGATCGAGATGTTGAGACTAGATCGTTGACGATCTTGTGCCTGATAGCTAGTCGTCCAGAGGGGCCGTTCTTGGCCATAAAGAGAGATTCATGGAGTCTGAAGACAACGTTTGATTCTTAGTATTGCCTCAAGACGTTGGCCTGAGAAATACTGGAGTCAACTCAGTGAAGGAGACACAAAAAAAAAAACTCGTTGAGACAATGACGTTCGAAAGGCAGAGAGGAAAATAGAATGAGCTGGCCATCTCTGGGTTGAGATTCGACCAACAATTGTCATCTCTCTTTCTCTCTCCTGTATCCCTGATGTAGCTGTGGACGTGCCATTACTATATTAGTGGGGAGCCACGACCTTCGTGCCTTTAGGGAAAAAAACCATTTTCAAGTGAATTCATGTAATGTTATGTGACGTGAGGTATAGAACTTGGTATTTTGTAAATGTACATATATGTAATACTAGGACCTACTTTCTGGATGCCTGCAGCTCCCGGCTGTGCTCCACGCAGGGGCAGCGTAAGGTGAACTCCCTTAGGCAAGGAAGGTCCTCGACAGTGTCCATTGACGATGACACACCCTCGGAACAGGTGACTTTTCTGGCTAACATGTGGACGTTCAGGAACACGTATGTTGTATACATGTAACTGCCTTTACTTTCCTACCTCACACTGCCCCTTTTATGGGACATCCGCAGCGCTGAGGAAGCCGACCACGTCCACCGGATGGGATGACAGGCCAGTAAGTGTGGTGGTATTGTATGTATGTGTCTTTAGAGGGTACGCACAAGGCAGTGTTGGTGTCCAGTTTTCAGTATGGGAGCTGCTTGATGAGCAAAGAGGAGTCATGACATATGTTTGGTGTCCAAATCGCAGACGATGAAATGTGACACGTACGTGTCTGGGGAGTGTAGTTTTAGATGGGTTGTAACCGTGATGGAGTAGTGTTTATGCCTGGGTTGGGAGGGTGGACATTCACTTCGTATGAGTCAGTTCGCTATGTATGTGTTCGTCAGTGTCGTGTTTGTTGATGGAGTGGGTGGGGCTCTGTGGGTAGAAGAGGTTACTGAAGTGAGCAGCTGAGGTAAAGCCTCAATGGGGCGGGTCTAATGTTGTTGCAAAGAACTGAGGATCGAGTATACTGAAGCGACATCGCACTGGTAGAATTCTTCGGGTTCGATGTGCAGGTCAGAACCTCCGTGGTTTCTTAGGAATTGGTTAGTGCTCCAAAGGCTACGTTGTGTGTGTGTGTGTGTGTGTGTGTGTGTGTGTGTGTGGTTTCCAATTTTATATGACTGGATGGATATCCGGGTGGGTGAGGCGTTGTATAGAGTGGAGCGGATGAACTGTTTCGTCCCGGTAAGTTTTCTGAGGGCGTTTGGATCTGTGATGACTTATGTTGATGTTTGTGGTGTGGGAGGGAATGAATGTCACGTGTATGTCGCGTGTTTATAGCTTGTAAGGTCTGTATCCAGCTGAGTGGGAGTGATTGTGGGCCATTGGTTTCGTGTCACCCACAGATTAAGAGAGTAACAGGCAGAAACTTTGCTGTAGATGAACCAGTGTTCCATATACACAATGATGCATGTTTATTTTTCTCTATTTTCTACCTAGACTCGTTCTCCTTGGCTGTGATGGTGAGGTTTTTTACCTGTGAGAGGAACTTGGTCACTGTGGTGTGGAGAGGGTTGAGTGAAGGCCATTTTGGAAGAGATTGAAAGGCGGGTTGGAGAAAGAAGTGTTCCGCCGAGAGTTCGACTGTAGAACATTAGGATTTCCTGAATGACTCTGGCTTGGCGGCCAGATATGACATTGGCTGACCATCTTGGCGGCCAGATATGACATTGGCTGACCATCTTGGCGGCCAGATATGACATTGGCTGACCATCTTGGCGGCCAGATATGACACTGGCTGACCATCTTGGCGGCCAGATATGACATTGGCTGACCATCTTGGCGGTCAGATATGACATTAGCTGACCATCTTGGCGGCCAGATATGACAATGGCTGACCATCTTGGCGGCCAGATATGACATTGGCTGACCATCTTGGCGGCCAGATATGACACTGGCTGGCCATCTTGGCGGCCAGATATGACATTGGCTGACCATCTTGGCGGCCAGATATGACATTGGCTGACCATCTTTCAGTCAATATAGTCGACGGTGTCAAGTATCATCTGTGTGTGCGTCGATGTGTTTTGGAGACGGTGTCGTAATATTGTTTATCTTGTGCCACTGATGCTGTAGGGAGAAGGGAGGTGTGTGTGTGTGTGTTGTGTGTGTGTGTGTGTGTGTGTGTGTGTCTAGTTGGTTGATGTCCTCCAAGATAGGGCATTTAAGGTTTGTCTAGAGTGTGGTGGTGGAAGAAATCTTGAGGTTTGCCTGGAGTGTGGTGGTGGGGAAACAACTGGCTGTGAAATTAGGCTGTGTGGATGGCAGTGGAATATTTTGATTGATTCTGTTGTCGATCAGTTTTGACGGGGTTGTTAAGATACTAAAGACAGCAGTAACACACACACACACACACACACACACACACACACACACACACACTCACACACTCACACATACACTCACAGACACACACTCACGCACTCACACATACACTCACACACACACACACACACACACACACACACACACACACACACATAAGGGAAAAGTGTGGAGACGTCAATTCGTTGTTCACAGACAACGCATCTATTGTCTTCATATCGCAAAGAGAATATTATAGTCCCTCTCCTTTGAGTTATAGGAAGCCAAGAACACAGTGAAATGTGGCACTGTAAGACCGCAGACTTTACGTTCCCATCGACCCGGTTGGGTCTACTGACGAAGGATGCGTCTCAGGAGTTCCTGCAGACGAAGGATGCGTCTCAGGAGTTCCTGCAGACGAGGGATGCCTCTCAGGAGTTCCTGCAGACGAAGGATGCCTCTCAGGAGATCCTGCAGACGAAGGATGCCTCTCAGGAGATCCTGCAGACGAAGGATACCATCGTGGCTTCATCTATGCTTAGGATATTTTACTAGCTATGAAAGCTATGGGTTAGTGTATATAGCCTCGTCATTCGTTTAACAGTTAAGCAGTTTGTATTAATATTCTCTAATGGTATCAGTCCTATCTACATCTTCGTACATTAGGTAGAATTTAGGATACTTTTGCTGTCCAACAGCAGATAACCTTTTATCTGACTTTGCGATGTACTGTCCTCCAGCAGGTAACCTTATCACAAACCATCAGGTCTTCTGTTATCTGTCCTTCCCATGTACTGTCCACCAGCAGATAACCTTATCACAAACCATCAGGTCTTCTGTTATCTGTCCTTCCCATGTACTGTCCACCAGCAGATAACCTCGTCATAGACCATCAGGTTTTCTGTTATCTGTCCTTCCCATATACTGTCCTCCAGCAGATAATCTCGTCACAGACCATCTGGTCTTCTGTTATCTGTCCTTCCCATGTACTGTCCACGAGCAGATAATCTCGTCATAGACCATCAGGTTTTCTGTTATCTGTCCTTCCCATGTACTGTCCACCAGCAGATAACCTCGTCATAGACCATCAGGTCTTCTGGTATGTGTTCTGTCCCATGTACTGTCCACCAGCAGATAACCTCGTCATAGACCATCAGGTCTTCTGTTATGTGTTCTGTCCCATGTACTGTCCACCAGCAGATAACCTCATCACAGACCATCAGGTCTTCTGTTATGTGTTCTGTCCCATGTACTCCCACATGCAAGGGACAATACGTTTGTGATATATGATGGACGAAAGCCGTGAGCCATTCTATTTTCCTTTTTTTTTTTATCCCCCTCTGGTATGGCCTCCCCATTACACCACGATGGGTTACCGGCTCAATCAGTCAGCCAAAAGTTATTGGATGTGTCATTGTAGATGTATGTGTTTATATCAGGCCTGCCCTGCCTCCCTCGCCCGGAGGGGGGAACAGGTCTGGATGTGTTTTTTTGGACGGTGAGGTACAGTGTTGTGGGCTACTGGGAACGGAACGAACCACTTTGAAACTACGTCCGTATCTCTTCGAACGTTCATGCATCTACTAGTGCATGGTTGAACGAACGAACGCGGGTAGAATACGAATTTACATGAACATTAAAAGACGTGGATTCTGCATGACGACTCATTATCCCCATCATGTAAAAAATGAGGAGGAATGAGATAGAACAGCAGAGCCTTATGAGTTCTGTCTCATTATATGATCAAAATAAACTCAATATTCAAAAGATTCATCACACGGCTCATTTCTGATAATGGATACCATTTAACTATCGACATATTACAGTTAATTAGCCTGGGTTAGGTATAGCACATGCCCTACGCTCATAAAGGTCCTTGAGTACGGTTCTTTGAGCATGTGGGAGTATGGTAGCACAGGTCACATGAGCTGGGAACTCCTCCCGTACTCTTCCCTGTTACCTCCTGAGTTACGTCAACGGGACATAGGAGCTGGTAACTCCTCCCGTACTCTTCCCTATTAGCTCCTGAGTTACGTCAGCGAAGAAGGTTCCCTACGTCTTAATAATCGTACCTTAAAGACATTCCAGCACCTTTTTTAAGGCATGTCACTCATCCTTCTCTATAACGAAACCATTTGACGGTG
>NC_092269.1:30455842-30468342 GCF_036320965.1 Panulirus ornatus
TGCGTCCGAAATCGACTGTCTTAATTGAATTCAAATGTGTCGTGTGGTTGGTTTATATATATATATATATATATATATATATATATATATATATATATATATATATATATATATATATTATCCCTGGGGATAGGGGAGAAAGAATACTTCCCACGTATTCCCTGCGTGTCGTAGAAGGCGACTAAAAGGGAAGGGAGCGGGGGGCTGGAAATCCTCCCCTCTAATTTTTTTTTTTTAATTTTCCAAAAGAAGGAACAGAGAAGGGGGCCAGGTGAGGATATTCCCTCAAAGGCCCAGTCCTCTGTTCTTAACGCTACCTCGCTAATGCGGGAAATGGCGAATAGTATGAAAGAAAGAAAAAGAAAGAAATATATATATATATATATATATATATATATATATATATATATATATATATATATATATATATATATATATTTTTTTTTTTTTTTTTTTTTGCCGCTGTCTCCCGCGTTTGCGAGGTAGCGCAAGGAAACAGACGAAAGAAATGGCCCAACCCACCCCCATACACATGTATATACATACGTCCACACACGCAAATATACATACCTACACAGCTTTCCATGGTTTACCCCAGACGCTTCACATATATATATATATATATATATATATATATATATATATATATATATATATATATATATATATGTATGTATGTATGTATGTATGTGTGTGTGTGTGTGAGAGTCCAGGGGAAATGAAATACGATATGTTCCCAAGTGCACTTTCGTGTAATACTCACATCATCAGGGGAGATACAAGAAAAATATATATATATATATATATATATATATATATATATATATATATATATATATATATATATATATATATATATAGAGTCATAAAAGCATTAATTTCAAACCGTTTTCATGTCCACGTTAAACTCTGTATTGGGACGTCCAATTTAGGTCAATGGTGGCTGGGAGTGACCTCGTACTAATGAATGATGACCCGGCTGGTGAAGGTTTGGTGATAGTATCTGGTTGAGGCATAGCGATGCACAGAAGGTGCAGTAGTGACAGAGCAGACTTCTGTATCACGACATAGAGGAAGGATATAGACGGTGTGGAGGAGTACAATATTTTGATATAGCCTTCCTTCATATGGTGACTAAATACTTTCTGCTACGTCTCAAAACCTTGTGTCATTCTGACGAGTCTTGGGATTACAGAGAAATACAGTCATTTACAGACACTCCGACCTCTGGTGAAGGTTCTTATATCATAAAAGAAATTCGTAAAGTTCAGAGATTCAAACTCCATTAAAACCAACGACGTTATAAACTCTGAAACTTGTTATCATGTCTGTGGTTCCAGTCATGGGCGGGAGTCTCTCTCGAGACCAGGTCTTGAAATGAGACATAAAAAATGAATTATAGTGATAAAGAGGTTGAGAGAGAAGAGGAAAATAGAATGTTTCAGTTTTCAGTTGTAGTGAAGAACCTGTCTTTTAAAAAAAGAATAAGGTTCAGGTCTTAGTAAGGCAGTGAGAAGGTAAAGAGTTCTGGAGTTTAGCAGTGTAAGGAAGGAAACAAATGCCACAACGGTTCATGTGTGAGTTGCTACAGGACACAAGGTAATCAAGTGACGAACTGGCTAACACACAGGACACCTCACCTTCTCTAAGAGAAGTTGACCAGACAGAAGATCAAGATTCAAGATGCTTAGTGAATGGGGAGCTGACGAGAAATTGAAAAAAGATTTGGAAGTAGTTTTAAAGACAGAGCAAAGGGACGATAATTCCAAGGTTTAGAATGGTCCCCCTTCATCAAGATAGGCTGCAGAGGGACACGGTCGAAGGAACCAATGGAAGACAAGATGTTGTAGCTACAGCGCGATGGATAAGCGATGCAAAAAGGAGTTTTGTGGTGTAGGGAAAGTGGTTTTGACGGTCTTGAACATGACCAAAGGCGGGTTGATGAATCGCTCTAGATCATTCAGAATGGAAAACGCGAGGGTGTTTCAACCTTGCTGTCGGGTGTGTGGGAAGATGTCCCCTCGATGCACCTTGGTATACATCGAAACCTGCTGAACAGAGGACCATACCCGGAGGACTTAATGGTGTCGCAACCTCATGGCAGGAGCGTAGATGGACGAAGATACAAAGTGTCTAGAGTCATAGGTGAAAGCAAGAGGAAACATTAACCCGTATGTTGTCGTCGTCTGAAGACTAGAAGTCACCAGAGGCAGGAAAGGGGCGTGGTGGCTTGGAAATGACGACCATTGCCTCTGTAGCGAAACTCTGGGGCAAGACTGCAGTTGGAGGTGGTGTGAATAGGGCTGATGAAAACAGCACGAAAAGTCGTTCAGTGAGGCAACAAGATGTTAAGAGATGGTGAGGGAGTGTTGGTAGAAAGAGAATGGATTTGGGCGAAATGAATTGAAAAAAAATGTCAAGTCTGGTAAATAGGCAAGGGATTTTGGAGGGACCAGTGCTGTTTTTGGAGGGACCGGTGCTGCTTTTGGAGGGACCGGTGCTGTTTTTGGAGGGACTGGTGCTGTTACCGCCTGACCACTACCTCCCTCTCATTGGCAACAGAGTCAGACGGGACATCGGGAGATTCTTCATATCCCACGACGCCAGGTACCAGGGTGTGTGGGGGCCCTCATCTCGTCTTGAATAGCTGTACATACTTGTTCATAAGAAGAGGAAAAGGGGAAAAAAAGGATCGAATGAGAAGTAAGAATAAGTAGATTAGATCCATGATGCATGTAAGGAGAGGTTGAGAACAGACCACTTGCTTATTTTGAGAAGACAAAGAAGGAAAACCAGCGATCCTAAGGTGGAAATTGTTAGATGGTTCCAAGCCATTATTTCAACACCCCTACGTCAGGAGGGTCTTACTTCCCTGGGGCGTCTGTGTGTCTACAACCTACTGACACGTAGGTTGTAAGATGGATTCCCGACCATCACTTCAACACCCCTACGTCAGGAGGGTCGACCTTCCCTGGGGCGTCTGTGTGTCTACAACCTACTAACACGTAGGTTGTAAGATGGATTCCCGACCATCACTTCAACACTCCTTCGTCAGACCTGAAAATACTTCTTGAAATCATTGATTCGCTTGAATCTCGGAAATCATCGAATCATTTGAATCTCAGAATCACACTAAGCTTAAACCACAGAGTAATGTAAGTTCAGTCTTGCAGAATAACCTTAGTAAAGCGAACGGGACGAAAACGGAGGACCATAACATTTCACATAACGAATGAAAGCAGGTCTGAGCCGCCCCCAAAGTTTAAACACCGAATAACATGCATTCACACAGCGAAATCGACCAAGCTCAAGAAATCGAGTTAAACGAACGGGAACATGGGAATCACCCACTTTCAAACAAAACTTGAATCCGGTAAATCCACTGGAACTTACCTTGTAATCCAGGGGAATCCACTGGTAATCTCTGTGCTGATCTCAGTTGGCCCTCGACCCTCCAATACCTGGAGTCGGGCAGCTTCAGTAATCCTTACAAGTGCCATTTACCAGAGGAACGTGAGAGAGAGAGAGAGAGAGAGAGAGAGAGAGAGAGAGAGAGAGAGAGAGAGAGAGAGGTGATGAAGACAAGAAGGAAAGGGAGAGAAATGTGGAAGTAAAAATGGGAGAGAGAGAGAGAGAGAGAGAGAGGGAAGGGGAGGAGAGGGGGAGCGAGGAAGGACCCCAAGAGTAAGGAGGAAGACGGAGAAATAGAGAGAGAGAGAGAGAGAGAGAGAGAGAGAGAGAGAGAGAGAGAGAGAGAGAGAGAGAGAGAGAGGAGAGAGCCGCCTCTTGAAATACCAGTAAGATGAAAGAGAACGTCGTCGAAGAGAAGCATAAAGAGGAAGACAGAAAGAAAAACTTGGGTACCTCCTCTAAGGGATAAGGGAAGAATGGAGAGCTAGGGAACAGAGGAAGGAGGAGGTGGTGGCGCTGCACAGGGCATGGGGGAAATGTGGAGGGAATGCGTGGAACGGGAGGCGATCTTAAGAGACCCAAGACGAGAAAGGATGGGAATGTTGGAACACAAAATGATTATTTTTGACCCGTCCACCTTAGATGGGACTCTGGAGGAACATCGGTAAAGTACGACGGTGGTACGACCCCTTCAGTACGACGGTGATACGACCCCATCAGTACGACGGTGCTACGACCCCTTCAGTACGACGGTGGTACGACCCCTTCAGTACGACGGTGCTACGGCCCCTTCAGTACGACGGTGCTACGACCCCTTCAGTATGACGGTGGTACGACCCCTTCAGTAAGACGGTGGTACGACCCCTTCAATACGACGGTGGTACGACTCCTTCAGTACGACGGTGGTACAACCCCTTCAGTGCGACGGTGGTACGACCCCTTCAGTACGACGGTGGTACGATCCCTATAGTACGACGGTGGTACGACCCCTGCAGTACGACGGTGGTACGACCCCTTCAGTACGACGGTGGTACAACCCCTTCCATACGATGGTGGAACGACCCCTTCAGTACGACGGTGGTACGACCCCTTCAGTGCGACGGTGCCACAACCCTTTCAGTACGACGGTGGTACGACCCCTTCGGTACGACGGTGGTACGACCCCTTCAGTACGACGGTGGTACGACCCCTTCACTACGACGGTGGTACGACCCTTTCAGAACGAGGGTGGTACGACCCCCTTTCCCCCACTGAGCACGACAGTACGACTCTTGAGCACGACCATCCAACTCTTTTGGTATGATGGCTTAACCTGGGACCAGACCCGTTCAGTGGGGCGCACTTCAGCTTCTAATCTTTAAATGGGTTCGAATCCTGGGCGTGGCAGTCGGCCCCCACACCCAACGCAGATGTTCATCCTCCCTTCGGGGCTGGTCGATTAATGGATGCTTGGCTTAGGAAGGCTGTGTGTGTGTGTGTGTGTGTGTGTGTGTGTGTACACAAGAGTATAGACGTGGTTAAGAGATGGGGGCAACATGAGTGTAAAACACTCTACCCATAACACACAAATTGTAAACACACACACACACACACACACACATACATACACACATACACACACACACACACACACACACACACACACACACTTAACCCTACACAAGTCAAAGTTCCTCAACATGAGGTTCTCAGTCCCTGAGTCGAAGTCAATCATCCACATCCACCCAAGACCTCCTCCTCCTCCTACTCCTACTCCTCCTCCTCCTGCTCCTCCTCCTCCTACTCCTCCTCCTCCTGCTCCTCCTCCTCCTACTCCTGCTCCTCCTCCTCCTACTCCTCCTCCTCCTCCTCCTCCTCCTCAAACCTCCACCACAATCCACTCCTGTGGTTGCCACCTCCAATGCCCCCGCCCTCAACCTGAATCCCAGACTCCCGAATTACATTTTGACATCCGTTTAACTCGACCCCCTTCGGTGACTTTCGATCTCCGGCGTAGCCAGCCACGTCAGGAGGGCCCCGCCTTGGCTCGTCTGGGGTGGGAGGGAGGGAACCTGTTCAGGCCCCCTTCGTTGATTAAGGTCAGACATATATCTATCGCCTTAATCTAGTTATATCCGACTTAAGGTAACTCCATTTGAAATCGTTGGTGTTGTTATCATTGGCCAATCGGTTCATCTACAGACCCATGTTTGTGTCTGTCTCTTGTCTGTGTTTATTTGTCGATTTACCTCCTTGGTTGTCTGTTTGTCTGTTCCTCTGTTTTGTCTTTGGTAATATTGTTTATTTGTTTGTCAACTTGGCAGTCATTTCGTCTTTTTTATTTGCCTTTTTTTGTTTTATTTATTTGCCTTTTTTTGTTTTTTCATTTGCCTTTTTTTTTGTTTTTTTATTTGCCTTTTTTTTGGTTTTTCATTTGCCTTTTTTGTTTTGTTTTATTTGCCTGTTTTCTTGTTTTTTTTTGTCTATATGTGTTTGATCGTCTTGTATAACACTGTTTTTGTCTTTTAGTTTGGTTGTTTGCCCATGTGTTTACCTGTTTGTCTGTCTGTCTGAGGCTCTGTTCTCTCCCCATCCTGTAGCAGCACCGCTGTTCTCGCCCCCATCGCCCCATCTCCCTTGTTCTCGCTCTCCTCGGCTCCAGTGTTCACCCCTGCTGTTGTCCTCCTCCTCCACAGCATCCAACACCTATACTCGCCCCCATGTTGTCTGTTCTCACCCAACTGTGCACCAGGATCTGCCATTACCTGTGCCATACTGGGGGTTGACCACTGTACCTTTCACAGCACAGGAAGACAATCTCCCGGGATTTGCCTCGTCTAAATAATCCCCACTGGATATGTACACTGGATATGTACACTGGATATGTACACTGGATATGTACACTGGATATGTACACTGGATATGTACACTGGATATGTACACTGGATATGTACACTGGATATGTACACTTGGATATGTACACTGGATATGTACACTGGATATGTACACTGGATATGTACACTGGATATGTACACGACACGTACATATTTTTCAACTTGCCTTGTGTCAGAACATTCTACACATGACTCATATTTGCCACACATTCCTCCCTATTTGCCACACATTCCTACATATTTGCCACACATTCCTCCATATTTGCCACACATTCCTCCATATTTGCCACACATTCCTCCATATTTGCCACACATTCCTCCACCTATACTTTTTTCTCTGTAGGTAATTTTAAGGTAATCGCTACACACACCCACACACACGTTGGCATTGTCCAGTGTACACCATATGGTCTATAAGATGTTAAACGAGACCAAATCAGTCATTCATTTATGAACGTCTCCTCCAAATGGTTTCAGAAAATGGGATATGAAAATGGCCTTTCATTTTTCATCCGTGTAGAGAAGCTGGTTACCATTTTTTCCCACCCCACAAACTAGAAGAAAAAATAGTTTATATGATCCATTTTTCTTCGTGGACAAGCGTGCGGAAGCCAGTATAAAATCAACACGGGGAAAAGAAAAAAAAATCTTATTCTTTTTACCGAAAGAAAAATATAATTTGTGGGAAGCTGGTTTTTCGAAGGGAGGGAGGGACTTATGTCAGTATATATATATATATATATATATATATATATATATATATATATATATATATATATATATATATAGTTAGGTCTAATTCCCTCTGTAGATGGCTCATCTGGGTCAGAATTTTCAGGCGGAGTTTCGAGTCTGAGTATCTATTCGTCGGTGAAACTCGCTCGTTCATGGCTGGAACGCGACCGGGTTATGGGGATTCTATAAGTCGGGATTGCTGGGTCCTTCCATACGACGGGTTCAGTGTGGCCGGGGCGTCGTCCTGAGGGAAGGGAGGAGGGGTTGATACAGCTGGCCAGGTTTCTACGTGACGGTGGAGCACAGGAGGAAGGAGAGGAAGCTGCAGCGAGATCTTGTCGCGTATTACACCTTCAGACAGAAGCTGCTGTCACCCCTGTCTGGAACTATGATACGCAGATGATTACGCAGCAGATCTCTTTCTTTACGCATCTTTTTCTCTCTCTTTTTTTTGAGGGTGGGGGGGTGGGTTTTGTGGGGCACTGACGAAACACGGAATATATATATATGATCTCACAAAAGTTCCACTGTCTCTCGCGTCTATCATGTCCTCCCACCCCGCCCTTCTCGGACACCAGTTTCCCCTTTGATGTCCTTCAGAGGGTGTAGAGAGGGCGTAGGACTCTTCAGCATCCCTTCGTAGTAGACATGGAGGAGTGCCTCTGTGGTCTGTACCCTCAGTGCAGCATCACCTTCTCTGATCCAGAGGGGTTCGAAAACCCCCTTACGTGCCTTAAGGTCCTTTGATAACGGTCAATCACGAGGATTCCAGCCCATTTTCTGCATGTAGGGTCAGACGCCCGTAGCAATACGGGGCTTTACGACAGCTGGGCCTCCGTGGTGTAGCGGTTAGCGTTCCGGAACATGACGCTTTCATGGGCCGGCCCAGGGTCGAGTGCATAGGTTCGAATCCTGGTTGCGGTAGTCGGTCCATAGTCAACCGCAGCTGTTCGTTCACTCCTAGGGGGTTGGTTGATGAAATGGGTACCTGGCTCAGGCTAGGGTATTTCAATGGCGTCCTAGCTTCGTCTCTTCGATGTATATCAACTGACTGTTATATTTCTCTCTTGTGTCTCCCCTGATGATGTGATTATTACACGAAAGTGCACTTGGGAACTTTTCGTGTTTCATTTCCCCGTGGACTCATAGAAATATATATATATATATATATATATATATATATATATATATATATATATATATATATATATATATATATATATATACATATATATATATTCATGCTATTCGCCGTTTCCCACGTTAGCGAGGTAGCGTTAAGAACAGGAGACTGGGCCTTTGACGGAATATCCTCACTTGGGCCCCCTTCTCTGTTCCTTCTTTTGGAAAATTAAAAATTAGTCGCCTTCTGCGACACGCAGGAAATACGTGGGAAGTATTCTTTCTCCCCTATCCCCAGGGATAATATATATATATATATATATATTATATATATATATATATATATATATATATATATATATATATATATATGTATATATATATATATATGTATATATATATATATATATATATATATATATATATATATATATATATATATATATATATATATATATATAGCGTTAATATAATGGCTTAGAATAGGGCCTCAGTTATCCGAACCGTCTCAGCTAACATAGATAAAAAAAAAAAAGCGATTGAGATCTTCCTCTTTCTCATGTCAGATCATAATGACCTTCACACACACACTGAACATAACTGCTAGTAGGCTGGCCAACCCCGGGTTAATACGACAACAGAGACCAGCCCTTTAGCTGTTTACTATGCAACATCCGGAGCTGATAATATCTGGTGTATTTCAGTCCTTTTCAGAAGCGTGAAATACACTGTAAAATACAGCGTAAGTTACAGTGTAAAATACAGTGTAAACATTCAGTTATCTATTCAGTCCTCTGATTCATGTTTCTGTATAGCTTCGTACATCTAATTAGTATTTTTTTACCCTCTTTTCTATATATTTTCTTTTATATATATATATATATATATATATATATATATATATATATATATATATATATATATATATATATATATATATATATTTCACTTCTCAGAGGTACTGGAAATTCTACCAAAAGAAAAAGGTGTTTTTTTTTTATGTCGAGGTTTAGATCCTCATTTCTTGAAGGGTTCCAATACTCCATCAGAAGCAATGGATGCTCTTAAAAGCCGCCACCCGTCGTGAAATGCTCTCTCTCATAATCCAGGTGGGACTGGAACCTCCTCCACAAAATTCTAAAAGAATAAAACACGACCTAAATATTTTTACTGTCGCGAACGGTTCCAATAATGTGTCTCGCTACACTGCCTTCCCTTCACGGGAGAGTCTTATGAAAGGTTCACTTTTCCCGGGATGGTAGAAATTATCAGAAGTTTTCAGAAATTAAATTTCTCGTAGCTTGGAGTACAGGGCAGTATGATACCTTAGGGGCACAAGTGGTAGTAGGTCTTGATGTGATGGTGAATAGCAAGACTTGTAGTGATGGTGAGGGCGCAAGCCTTATAGTGATGGTGAAGGTGCAAGTCTTATAGTGATGGTGAAGACGCAAGCCTTATAGTGATAGTGAAGGTGTAAGCCTTATAGTGATGGTGAAGACGCAAGCCTTATAGTGATGGTGAAGGTGCAAGTCTTATAGTGATGGTGAAGACGCAAGCCTTATTGTTTAAAAAAAAAAAAAGGAAAAAGAGAAAGAGAGAGAGAGAGAAAGAGAGAGAGAGAGAGAGAGAGAGTGTGTTAAGAGAGAGAAAGATAGAGATAGATAGATAGATAGAGAGAGAGAGAGAGAGAGAGAGAGAGAGAGAGAGAGAGTTAAGAGAAAGATAGAGATAGATAGATAGATAGATAGATAGAGAGAGAGAGAGAGAGAGAGAGAGAGAGAGAGAGAGAGAGAGAGAGAGAGAGGGGAGGCATAAATAAGGACGCTGGAGACGTGTGGTATATCTTACCTCATGTATAATGGAGACAACATCTTTTTTTCCTCTCTCTTCTTCTTCTCCTTCTTCTACCATCATCACACACGTCCGTCCGCCACGCCCGAGTAAGGTAAGCAGACCCGCGCCCACAGCCTGGCTCTACACCACCTCACCACCTGGCCACAGGTCCCACAGTGGCCCTAGATTATACAGTGGAGGAGGAGGAGGAGGAGAGAGGGTAGAGGTGGAGGAGGAGGTGATGGTGTGCCACGGGACTTGGAATATTACCAACACGGCCGTGAGTGACCACGGTCGTCTGTGTGATGCAGGAGGGAGGACTTCCCTGGAGGAGGAGGAGGCGAGGAGGGAGGATAGGAGCGAACAACGGCAGTGGCAGTCTCTCTCTCTCTCTCTCTCTCTCTCTCTCTCTCTCTCTCTCTCTCTCTCTCTCTCTCAGTAAGCAGATGGAGAGAGAGAGAGAGAGAGAGAGAGAGAGAAAGAGAGAGAGAGAGAGAGAGAGAGAGAGAGAGAGAGAGAGAGAGAGAGAGAGAGAGAGAGAGGGGGGGGGGTATTGTCCGTGTTGACAAGGTTACGATACCTGGGGTTATTGAGCGTCCAGTGACGTCCATCTCCCCCCCCCCAAGAGGGAGGGGACCAGAAAGGGACGAAAAACGAACGAGGCTTTGAGGGAAAGATGTGCTCGTCCAACGCGTCCCACTATCAGGGAGTCCTCCCTTCTTCTTCTTCGTCTTCTTCTTCATCCTCATCATCATCTTATTTTTCATCATCAT
Organism: Panulirus ornatus; assembly: GCF_036320965.1. Taxonomy (NCBI): domain Eukaryota; kingdom Metazoa; phylum Arthropoda; class Malacostraca; order Decapoda; family Palinuridae; genus Panulirus; species Panulirus ornatus. Next base: position 30,466,590 of record NC_092269.1, read on the forward strand.
CATCATCATCTGCTTCATCGTCACCATCTTCTTCATCTTCTTCTTTATCGTCACCATCTTCTTCATCTTCTTCTTCATCGTCACCATCTTCTTCATCTTCTTCTTCATCGTCACCATCTTCTTCTTCTTCTTCTTCTTCGTCATCTTCTTCATCCTCATCATCTTCTTTTTCATCATCATCATCATCATCATCATCATCTTCTGCTTCATCGTCATCATCATCATCATCATCTTCTGCTTCATCGTCATCATCATCATCATCATCATCATCATCATCTTCTGCTTCATCGTCATCATCATCTTCATTGTCACCATCTTCATCTTCTTCATCTTCTTCATCGTCACCATCATCTTCTTCTTCATCTTCTTCATCATCATCTTCTTCCCCTTCTTCTTCTTCTTCTTCCTTTGGTCAAGAAAAGAAAACGAAAAAACAGGACAAAATGCTTCTCTGACTGGCTGATCTCCTGGCTGGTTCCACCTCGCTGGAAGTCATCTTCATAAACCTTAGCTTCCTGGACGCCCCCGTACAACCTTAGGTTCCTGGACGCCCCCGTACAACCTTAGCTTCCTGGACGCCCCCGTACAACCTTAGCTTCCTGGACGCCCCCGTACAACCTTAGCTTCCTGGACGCACTCCACAACCTTGCTCTGTATTTCTGCTTTAGGAAGGCCAGCGTCTTGCGGATCCATGGATTTTTGTTTCAGTAATATTTGGTTTGTGTATTCGTGGGAAAAGGACAGGATTTCGGACAGTCTTTACGATATATATATATTATATATATATATATATGTGTGTGTGTGTGTGTGTGTGTTGTGTGTGTGTGTGTGTGTGTGTGTGTGTGATGTTTTTAGCCACAAGCAAAAGTGAAGCACAAAGATTCGAGCGCTTTCATGATTGTTTACATCTTCTGGATGACAGAGATGTTGACCTAACGTGGGTTGAAAGACATGTTTATGTGACGTGTCAGGCGCATGACCTTGTCTGGCGAGAAAGTCACAAACTGTCATCACCAGAGACAGGAGTCGGATCATCAAGTGGGTGTATGTCTTGTGGGTTTTAAAAGGCTGGCTCTCTAGGTTTTCTCGGGTCATTATAAAGTGTGTATATATTTCATCGATGCCTTGTTTACTGCGGTGGGCTGAACATGTAAACATAACTCGCTGAATTATGAAATAGGGGTAAACATTTTGTGTAAACTTGTGGGTCTTTGGTAATGAAATAGCTTGAGTAAGAGGGGAGTTTAGTGGTCGTTGCACAGAATTGTATGCTGAGGCAAATTTTCTTCATTTTACAGATGCTAAATGTGTGGAGTTGCTGAGCAACAGGTGATTGTTCTGGGTGCTCTGTTTCGCACAGTTTCCACCTTTGTTATATTGGTTCGACTAGGATAGATTACTAAGCAGATGAGGCGTAGTTTAGGATGGAGCACATGATTTACATGTAGAGGATAGTCAAGGATTCTTTTCTTCATGTCCAGAACTGGTGTTAGTAAGTGAACTGAGGACCTTCTGATGTTCATGGCTTTTCTGTTGACGTTTGGCAGTGAATTATTTTCAAGTGTGTCTCATATACCCAAAGATCAGGGTTCTGTTATGTGGAATAACTTGGTTGGTCAGGGTTACGTGAGGGTGTAGGTTGAGTTAATGCCAGTTGGAGGTTTAGAAGGGGACGGTGGAGTTCTGTGGAGATGGAGATATTCTGTTTTGCGTGTGTTTATGTTCTCACTGAGTGATGTAGCGTTGCATATTT
>NC_092269.1:30473342-30513342 GCF_036320965.1 Panulirus ornatus
CTCCTCATCTGGACATCTCCATGCCATCTGACCACCTTCCTCCTGTTTTACATGTCCACAATGGTTGTAACTTTTCTGAATCGAATGATAGATATTTTTTTTTTTGGGGGGGTGGGGTGTGCCTGACCTGCACCAGTGTGTTGGCCAAAGTTCGCTCAGACGACACAAGAAGCTTCAGAAACTGACCTGTGAACAGACATGAATATACAGACACAGACGACCTGACGATAGAGGTTTCAAAAGCTGAATTGTGAAACAGACGTGAGAATACAGACACAGACAACCTGAAGACAGAGGCTTCAGAAGAGCTGAACGCTGAACAGACAGGCGTCTACAGACACAGAGGCTTCAGAAGCTAGACTCCATAAAAAAAACAAACTCGCGTATGCAGACACAGACACTGAAAATAGAGGAGGCTCCAATAGCTAGACTTTGAGCCGACCCACGTATTATGAACACAGACAGCCTTTAAAGACAGACACCCCAGAGGCCAAACCATGGACCGGCACGCGTACACAGGCACAGAAAACCTGATCCAGAATGTAATTCCCGTAAATTCTGGTGGTATGTGAGGGTACAATGAGACGCCAGGGAGAGGTGTGAGTGGCGGTGTGTGTGTGTGTGTGTGTGTGTGTGTGTGTGTGTGTGTGTGTGTGTGTGTGCTAGGGTCTGCGGGAGGGCCTCACACAAGGGCGGATATTATGTGTCCACAACCACGTCCTCTGTGACGAAAGGAACATCATTTTCCGAACCCTCCAAGCCCTTCGTGAGGGAACGACCACCAGCTGTACCACCTGACCCAAGATTCCACACACACACACACAGCTGTCGGCCTCAATAGGGTCGCTGAAATGACCCAGTTGGGAAGGGTTTTTTTTTATCATTTCATCTCTTCCAGTGGCTGGGTCTCCCAGATGTCGTCCTCGGGACAGTGGCTGGGTCTCCCACATGTCGTCCTCGGTCTCGGAGACCTCGGGCTATTAATAAGGCCTCCCCGATGGGTCTAGTACGTCTCCTCTGTGATTGCCGCCAAGCCCTCGCCGTTGTATCGTGTTGCGTTTTCTGTCCCTCAGCCCGCCCTTGTCCTCGCCTGTGTAGAGTGAGCACGGGAGGAGAGAGAGAGAGAGAGAGAGAGAGAGAGAGTATGTTCCGTTGAACACCCTTCCCAAAATGACTGTGTGTATTTTGACATCATTAAGCAGACACGTAGTTGAGCACAAGCCTTCTCGAATACTGCTGGAGGAGGAGGAGGAGGGTGGTGTGGTGGGGGGTCATTCAGCATGAACTATCGTCTTCCCCAACGACCCTATTACCCCGTTAGGGGGGGGGATTAGCTGGCAACAAGATGTCCCTCTACCATGCGTCATGTCAAGGTCATACGTGTAGGGAGAGTGTATGTGGTCCAGGGGGTTACTCTCAACACCTGACGAAGGCGATGAAGGTTTTTCGTCTGTTGGATGTAATGGCGTGACGTTGACACTTTTAATGGCCCCTGGCAGTTGTTAGGCCCAGAGCTCCAACGACCAGGCCAACTACACGCGAGGCGTAGCAGCGTACGAGTAATTATTGCCAGACTGAGTTACGCTCTTGATCTGTGCGTGACGAAGGGTTCTGTATATCACCTGATTGGTCCAGTCCCAGCCAATCAGGGGCGGACGATTCGTGCGTGTGTGTGTGTGTGTGTGTGTGTGTCACGTTGAGGCTACCTTACTTTTGGTATGTGTTGAGAAATTACCATATTGCACCAAGCTTGTCAATTTCGTATTGGATTCGCGTCAAGGGTTAGATGGCAGGGAGAGAGAGAGAGAGAGAGAGAGAGAGAGAGAGAGAGAGAGAGAGAGAGCCAGTCGTGTTTAGGTGTCGCTTGAGAGAGAGAGAGAGAGAGAGAGAGAGAGAGAGAGAGAGAGAGAGAGAGAGAGAGCAAGAGAGAGAGAGAAAGAGAGTCGGTCAGTCGTGTTTAGGTGTCGCTTTCACAACTCCCTCACCAGTTTCCTAATCATGTAAGTGTCGTTTTCTAGTCGCTTGGGTGTCGCTCATCTCTTTCAGCTGTTTTACGTCTTTCTCTTCATCTAAATTTCGGGAGACTTTAGCCATTCAAGTCGTCAGCACTTGGTCATGGCATAATGTGGGAGGTGCTATAGTGAGGTTGGGTATGGTAATTCTCCCCCGGAACCACCAGTTAAGCGGGAGGTCATCTTGGACGGGCCTGCATTATCGTCAAAGGATGGAAAAGAAGTGCATGGAGTCGTCCTAAACCTTCCCACTCATTTAAGGAGTCTAGACTAACCTGCTTCCGCGTGGGGCGCAGCCTCCAAGCTGCAGAAACCCCGTTAAAAAGTTGTCTTACAGAGCTGCGGAATATATATAACGGATGGTGGAGGGAGGGAAGGAAGTGGTGTGTGGAGGGAAAGTGAGGGAAGGAGGTATGTGGAGGTGACAGACGTATGAAGGGAAGCGGAGTTGTGTGGAGGGACAGAGAGAGAGAGAGAGAGAGAGAGAGAGAGAGAGAGAGAGAGAGAGAGAGAGAGAGAGAGAGAGAGGGCACTTGGGAGAGGAGAGAGTGTGGGTGTGGAGGGAGGAGGAGGATGAAGAGGAGGGGAAGGGCCACCACGACGAGGTGGTAGGGTAGCGTGAGGTGAGGTGGGAGCGGGAGAGGTGTGAGGGGGCGCCAGGTGGGCCTGACTGTCTTGCCCAACCTATGAAATATTCAGCAAATTTCACGTGTGTGGACGACTGCTGGTGGTGGTGGTGTGGTGGAGAAGGTGGTGGTGGTGGAGGTGGTGGTGATGGTGGAGGAGCTAGTGTGTGTTACATCACCTTCCTCCCTCCTAGCTCCACTGCCGGGCCTGAGTGTTCTTGTTCTTGTTCTTCTGTGTCATGGTTTATGTAGTGGTGTAGTTTAGGAGGGGAGGGGACTGTAGTGGTGCTGAGTGTGGATAATGACTGTTCTGTGTCGTGGTGGAAGGGGTGTTAAATGGTGCTAGTGGTTGAGGCAGGGGGTGGTGGCTGTAGTGGGGTCTGTGGTGGTTGTGATGGTAGTGATGATGTTGTAGGTGGTGGGGTTCACTGATGATTGTGATGGTGGTGGAGGTGTTGTTGTAAGTGGGGGTTTAAGTGATGGTTGTGATGGTGGTGGAGGTGTTGTAAGTCGGGTTTAAGTGATGATTGTGATGGTGGTGGAGGTGTTGTAAGTGGGGTTTAAGTGATGGTTGTGATGGTGGTGGAGGTGTTGTAAGTGGGGTTTAAGTGATGATTGTGATGGTGGTGGAGGTGTTGTAAGTGGGGTTTAAGTGATGGTTGTGATGGTGGTGGAGGTGTTGTAAGTGGGGTTTGAGTGATGGTTATGATGGTGGTGGAGGTGTTGTAAGTGGGGTTTAAGTGATGATTGTGATGGTGGTGGAGGTGTTGTAAGTGGGGTTTAAGTGATGGTTGTGATGGTGGTGGAGGTGTTGTAAGTGGGGTTTAAGTGATGATTGTGATGGTGGTGGAGGTGTTGTAAGTGGGGGTCAAGTGATGGTTGTGATGGTGGTAGAGGTGTTGTAGGTGGTCCCTATCAGTGGCTATCTATGTGTTAAGTGGTAGTGGTCATGTGTACGTGTTACAGTATCACTGTACCGTCTTACCTCTGTACCTTATTTCCACTGTAGCGTTGTGATACACTCTCGTCGTACCCCAGTGCCTCTGAAAATATCAGAACACATTTAAAAATGTAATACTGTACAGTTTATACTGTACACATTGTACCGTTGTACATTTATACTCTTGTACCACTGTACTACAGTAGGATTGTACCTCTCCATAACAATCATGCAGTGCCACTACACCCTGTATCGTTCCACTGTGGTGTCTACTCATTTGCCATGCTGTTTCTACCAGTAATTCAGGTACACACCCACAACAGATATACCCTCGTCACAGACCATCAGGTCTTCTGTTATCTGTCCTTCCCATGTACTGTCCTCCAGCAGATAACCTGGTCATAGACCATCATGTCTTCTGTTATCTGTCCTTCCCCCCATGTACTCCCCACTCGCCCATCTAACCCCACCGTATCCTCCTTCAAAACTCCGACAAAACGAAAAGTTAATTTCGCCCTTAAAGCTGACCTTCTTCACGCCACTGGCAACGAACTGTTGAGTGTGCTCTCGTGCCCCTGTTAAGATCAGAGGAAAGCTGACCTTAAAGACCATCTTTGGCAAGTATTTAAGGCCTTTACCTCACCCCCCCCCCCCCCCCCGCCCCCCCCCCCCCCCCCCCCCCCCCCGCGCAGAAAGAGTCGAGCTTCCTGAAGGTGCTTAGATAAGCTAAGTGGAAGTTCTTAATGTGCAGCCGCCACTTCTGCTTCCCTCCCTCCCTCCGCCCTCCTCCCTCCGCTTCCCTTCCCTCCGCCCCCCCAATCATTACTCCCTGCAGTGGGGTGGTTTCAATGTTTGATTACACTCCGGTGGACGGCTCAAGTGGGGTCTAGGAGCAAGTGGGGTTTGATTGTGTCTCGCAAGTGGGTTAAGAAGGAGAGGGTGTTTCACTCATTGGGTGATTGAGTGTGTTTCACAGTGGATGTTGTGGATGTAGTTCGTTGGAGATGTTTCACAGTGGACGTAGCTCATTGAGATGTTTCACAGTGGATGTTGTGGATGTAGTTCGTTGGAGATGTTTCACAGTGGACGTAGCTCATTGAGATGTTTCACAGTGGATGTTGTGAATGTAGTTCGTTGGAGATGTTTCACAGTGGATGTAGTTGTGGATGAAGTTCGTGAAGATGTTTCGCAGTGGATGATGTTGTGGATGTAGTTTTTGGACATATTTCACCGTGGATGTTCTGGGTGTACTTCATGGAGACGTTTCACAGTGGATGTTCTGGGTGCCGTTCGTGGAGACGTTTCACAGTGGAGGTTCTGGATGAAGGTCTCAGGGTGGGTGGGGTTGGGGGGTGGGGTTGGGGGTGGGATGGGGTTGGGGGGGAAGACACCGAGTCCAAACATGAATGATCTTGACGGAATATCTAAAGTACGTACGTGAATAGAAGCTGTAATGTTTACTCACATCCACTGAGCGAGAGAGAGAGAGAGAGAGAGTGTGTGTGTGTGTGTGTGTGGAGTATCTCTTGAGAGAACTTGTCACACTGGGGGAGAGAGAGAGAGAGAGAGAGAGAGAGAGAGAGAGAGAGAGAGAGAGAGAGAGACAAACACAAGGCCTTTGATGCCCCGATGACAGTGTTGCGATGTTGCTTTGAGACGGTGTTGCTTTGAGACAGTGTTGCTATGAGAAGGGTGTTGCTTTGAGACGGTGTTGCTTTGAGACGGTGTTGCTTTGAGACAGTGTTGCTTTGAGACGGTGTTGCTTTGAGACAGTGTTGCTATGAGAAGGGTGTTGCTTTGAGACGGTGTTGCTTTGAGACAGTGTTGCTTTGAGACAGTGTTGCTTTGAGACAGTGTTGCTTTGAGACGGTGTTGCTTTGAGACAGTGGTGCTTTGAGACAGTGTTGCTTTGAGACAGTGTTGCTTTGAGACGGTGTTGCTTTGAGACAGTGTTGCTTTGAGACAGTGTTGCTTTGAGACAGTGTTGCTTTGAGACGGTGTTGCTTTGAGACAGTGGTGCTTTGAGACAGTGTTGCTTTGAGACAGTGTTGCTTTGAGACGGTGTTGCTTTGAGACAGTGTTGCTTTGAGACAGTGTTGCTTTGAGACAGTGTTGCTTTGAGACGGTGTTGCTTTGAGACAGTGGTGCTTTGAGACAGTGTTGCTTTGAGACAGTGTTGCTTTGAGACGGTGTTGCTTTGAGACAGTGTTGCTTTGAGACAGTGTTGCTTTGAGACGGTGTTGCTTTGAGACAGTGTTGCTATGAGTTCAGACTGTATGAAGGAAGGGGGATTCGATCCAGAAATGTGATCGTCCCTACTTTTAGAGAGCGACAATTAGGAAGGTCTATCTGAACCCCAGGGGTGTGGCTATCTGAGCCCCAGGGGTGTGGCTATCTGAACCCCAGGGGTGTGGCTATCTGAGCCCCAGGGGTGTGGCTATCTGAGCCCCAGGGGTGTGGCTATCTGAGCCCCAGGGGTGTGGCTATCTGAGCCCCAGGGGTGTGGCTATCTGAGCCCCAGGGGTGTGGCTATCTGAACCCCAGGGGTGTGGCTATCTGAGCCCCAGGGGTGTGGCTATCTGAACCCCAGGGGTGTGGCTATCTGAGCCCCAGGGGTGTGGCTATCTGAGCCCCAGGGGTGTGGCTATCTGAACCCCAGGGGTGTGGCTATCTGAACCCCAGGGGTGTGGCTATCTAAGCCCCAGGGGTGTGGCTATCTAAGCCCCAGGGGTGTGGCTATCTAAGCCCCAGGGGTGTGGCTATCTGAACCCCAGGGGTGTGGCTATCTGAACCCCAGGGGTGTGGCTATCTAAGCCCCAGGGGTGTGGCTATCTAAGCCCCAGGGGTGTGGCTATCTGAACCCCAGGGGTGTGGCTATCTAAGCCCCAGGGGTATGGCTATCTGAACCCCAGGGGTGTGGCTATCTAAGCCCCAGGGGTATGGCTATCTGAACCCCAGGGGTGTGGCTATCTGAACCCCAGGGGTGTGGCTATCTAAGCCCCAGGGGTGTGGCTATCTAAGCCCCAGGGGTGTGGCTATCTAAGCCCCAGGGGTGTGGCTATCTGAACCCCAGGGGTGTGGCTATCTAAGCCCCAGGGGTATGGCTATCTGAACCCCAGGGGTGTGGCTATCTAAGCTCCAGGGGTGTGGCAATCTAAGCCCCAGGGGTGTGGCTATCTAAGCCCCAGGGGTGTGGCTATCTGAGCCCCAGGGATGTGGCTATCTGAACCCTAGGGTGTGGCTATCTGAGCCCCAGGGGTGTGGCTATCTGAACCCCAGGGGTGTGGCTATCTAAGCCCCAGAGGTGTGGCTATCTGAGCCCCAGGGGTGTGGCTATCTGAACCCCAGGGGTGTGGCTATCTAAGCCCCAGGGGTGTGGCTATCTAAGCCCCAGGGGTGTGGCTATCTGAGGCCCCAGGGGTGTGGCTATCTGAGGCCCCAGGGGTGTGGCTATCTAAGCCCCAGGGGTGTGGCTATCTGAGGCCCCAGGGGTGTGGCTATCTAAGCCCCAGGGGTATGGCTATCTGAGCCCCAGGGGTGTGGCTATCTGAACCCCAGGGGTGTGGCTATCTAAGCCCCAGGGGTGTGGCTATCTGAACCCCAGGGATGTGGCTATCTGAGCCCCAGGGGTATGGCTATCTGAACCCCAGGGGTGTGGCTATCTGAACCCCAGGGGTGTGGCTATCTGAGCCCCAGGGGTATGGCTATCTGAACCCCAGGGGTGTGGCTATCTGAACCCCAGGGGTATGGCTATCTGAGCCCCAGGGGTGTGACTATCTGAACCCCAGGGGTGTGGCTATCTAAGCCCCAGGGGTATGGCTATCTGAACCCCAGGGGTGTGGCTATCTAAGCCCCAGGGGTGTGGCTATCTAAGCCCCAGGGGTGTGGCTATCTGAACCCCAGGGGTGTGGCTATCTAAGCTCCAGGGAAGCCCCAGGTGTGGCTATCTGAACCCCAGGGTGGCATCTAAGCCCAGGGTGTGGCTATCTGAGCCCCAGGTGTGCTATCTGAACCCAGGGTGTGGCATCTAAGCCCCAGGGGTGTGGCTATCTAAGCCCCAGGGGTGTGGCATCTGACCAGGGTGGGCTATCTGAGCCCAGGGTGTGGTACCAGGTATCTAACCCCAGGGTGTGGCTATCTAGGCCCAGGGTGTGGCATTAGCCCCAGGGTGTGGCTATCTGAGCCCAGGGGTGTGGCTATCTCGGATAGCCCCAGGGGTGATGGCTATCTGAGCCCCAGGGGTGTGGCTATCTAAGGGGACTAACCCCAGGGTGTGCTATGCCCGGGGTATGGCATCTGAACCCCAGGGGTGTGGCTATCTGAACCCCAGGGTGTGGCTATCTGACCCAGGGGTGGCTATCTGAACCCAGGGGTGTGGCTATCTGAACCCCAGGGGTATGGCTATCTGAGCCCCAGGGTGTGCTATCTGAACCCCAGGGTGTGGCTATCTAAGCCCCAGGGGTATGGCTATCTGAACCCCAGGGGTGTGGCTATCTAAGCCCCAGGGGTGTGGCTATCTAAGCCCCAGGGGTATGGCTATCTGAACCCCAGGGGTGTGGCTATCTAAGCTCCAGGGGTGTGGCAATCTAAGCCCCAGGGGTGTGGCTATCTAAGCCCCCGGGGTGTGGCTATCTGAGCCCCAGGGATGTGGCTATCTGAACCCTAGGGTGTGGCTATCTGAGCCCCAGGGGTGTGGCTATCTGAGGCCCAGGGGTGTGGCTATCTGAGGCCCCAGGGGTGTGGCTATCTGAGCCCCAGGGGTGTGGCTATCTGAGGCCCAGGGGTGTGGCTATCTGAGGCCCCAGGGGTGTGGCTATCTGAACCCCAGGGGTGTGGCTATCTGAGGCCCCAGGGGTGTGGCTATCTGAACCCCAGGGGTGTGGCTATCTGAGCCCCAGGGGTGTGGCTATCTGAGCCCCAGGGGTGTAGCTGCTGGTGGGTGGGTGTTGAGAGCCAGAGGGACGACAGTGGCGTGGATCCCTCAGGACGACGAGGTACGACTCATAGGATTCACGACGGTACGACTCGTAGGACAGGACGGTACGACTTGGGGCACGACGGTACGACATTTGTGGGGGGGGAGGCACGAAAGTACGACCTCAGGGCATGATAATATGTGACCCATGATGGTGTGGCTATTTGACATGACCCTTTGTATCTAAACCCCTTCATTGGGGAAGATACGACCCTTAACCACAACGGTACGACCATTCAGTACGACGACCTGGCCCTTTCACTTAGCTATCCTGCCCATAGGATCGAACCACCTTAGACAGAGGGGCCTGAGTGACCTCACCCATCGGGCTCAGCGACGAGAGGACGCTTCGCGATGCTCTCAACCAATACGTTTGAATGTCCCTTTAACTTTGAGACTAGACTACATCCCCCAACCTCCCCCAACCTCCCCCACTCCCCCCAACCCCATCCCCACATCCCCTACCCATAAGCCTATCTGGCCACACTGCTGTGAGGCGATGGTAAAAACCCATCGGCCTATCTGGCCAACGCGAGCCATATGACTGGAAGGACGGCTTTTCTGTGAAGGACTTTACGAGCGTGTGTGTGTGTGTGTGTGTGTGAGAGAGAGAGAGAGAGAGAGAGAGAGAGAGAGAGAGAGAGAGAGAGAGGAAGGAGGATGGGTGGGTTGGGGCGCGCTGCTTCACTCGCCCGGTACCTTCCATTCGAGCCCAACTCCATAACGAGACCGACAGGTACTTCGACCCTATGCATCTAGAAGGGAGGGAAGGGAGTGAGGGAAGGGAGTGGTTGGGTATATATGACTCTCTTTTCCCCCCGCCCTCTCCCTCCTGCTGCAGTGGCCTTTTATCTTCTTAATGTCCACCTCCGGGACCTGCCATGGAAGCCCCACCTCCCCGCTATTCAACTTTCCAATAACCCAACCGAAAATTGTCGACCATCATGTATTTGTCCCGAGAGAATTTTAAGCTTCATCGGGGAGTATTTATTTCTCCCCTCCCTCCTTCTTCCACCTTCCTCCCACTTCCCCTCCTTCTTCACATTCCCCCTTCCCCTTAACCGACCTTCCCCTTCCCTTTAATAGAAGAGCACCATTGTCCCCTTTCGTATATCTACCCCTTCCTTACGTCTCACTTTAACCCCCGTATTCCCTCCCCCTTACAACCCCTTGTTAAGTGTGAGCACACAAAGGGATGGGTTCGATTCTCAATGGATATTGTATTCCATGTCTTTACTTATACTATGGACATATTCCTACCGTATCTGAGTATAGTGTTACAGAGATATGCTGAGTATAACGTGTGGTATAACCATAAGATATGAAAGTGCTCCACCCATGGTTGCACACACACACACACACACACACACACACACACACACACACACACACACACACACACACACTCACACACAGTCACAAACACATACACACACACTTAGTCACACACACACACACACACACACACACACACACACACACACACACACACACACACCATCTCAGACCTATCACTTGACACTTCCTTTCCTCGCATGACTGTACTTAACTCTAGATTGCCCTGCGGTGAGCACGACGCGCTGGCCCTCCCACATAGCCCCCTCCCTCCAACGAGTGTAAAACACCCCCCCCCCCACCTCTCCTCACCCCGTACCAATGGGCCATTACACGTGATGTGGCAAGATCCATTTATATGTGTGTTTTCATGATAGAGAAATGAAGGTAATCATAGTTGAATCACCTGCTTGTTTAATATGCACGATTATAGCAGAACGAGGGCTGTATAATCATCCCCAGAGCTCATCACTAGAATTATACAACGCCCGTTAACCCTATGTGTGTGTGTCCGTTAACCATATGTGTGTGTCCGTACACATTGTGTCCGTACACATTGACATGCACGCATGGGCAACGGGTGCCCCTATAATCGGGCCCCTCCTCCACCGCCCCCCCTAGATCATGGCAATTAGAGCCCGCGTTTGCCCGTAACTGTGTTGTTAATAACCAATTTTAGCGCAGGATCCGCTGTCATAGGTTGTATCTGAGTAAGCCATAAGCAGTGTTCAAGGACGAGGCAACACGGACGTTAAACAAACAAGCAATGTCTCTCTCTCTCTCTCTCTCTCTCTCTCTCTCTCTCTCTCTCTCTCTCTCTCTCTCTCTCTCTCTCTCTCTCTCTCCGAAAGACACATAATCATAAATTGTAATCACACACACACACACACACACACACACACACACACACACACGCACTCACTCACTCACTCACTCACTCACTCACTCACTCACTCACTCACTCACTCACTCACACACACACACTCACTCACTCACTCACTCACACACACACACACACACACACACACACACACACACACACACACACACACTCACTCACTCACTCACTCACTCACTCACTCACACACACACTAGGGATTCTGGTCAAATGTGAGATGTGTATCTCGTCCCTTCTCAGGTCCCATCCATGATAACTTCTACGTAAAGAAATCTAACAAAATTTATAAGTTTGGAAACGACTTTAACTGGGTTTTGTTGCAACTTAGCTTCAAAATAAGTTCGGTCTGAACTTGAGTTCAAAATAAGTTTGTTTACAACTTGGCTTCATAACAAAACAGGTTAAGAATTGTTTGTTTGTTTGTGTTATGAGATAGGAAATGGATTCTCCCTGTACCGCCAAGGAAATACAAACATACTCTTCTTTCTCTCTTAGCTTCTCCCTGTATCGTCAAGGATATACAAGACGCCACCATTCCTTGCCTTAAGTTCTCCTCTTGCCGTCAAGGAAATATAAGGCATCAGCTCTCCTTTGCCACAGTTTCCCCCTTATACCGCTAGGGAAATATAAGACTCCGCCTCTTGCTTGCATCAATATCTCCATCTACCGTCTAGGAAACATAATTCCCTACCACTAGCTTGCCTTGGGTTCTCCCTTTGCTGTCTAGGAAACATAATTCCCCACTACTAACTTGCCTCAGTATCTCCATCTACCGTCTAGGAAACATAATTACCTACCACTAGCTTGCCTTGGGCTCTCCCTTTGCTGTCTAGGAAACATAATTCCCCACTACTAGCTTGCCTCAGTATCTCCATCTACCGTCTAGGAAACATAATTCCCTACCACTAGTTTGCCTCAGGCTCTCCCTTTGCCGTCTAGGAAACATAAATCACCACTACTAGCTTGCCTTAGGCTCTCCCTCTGCCGTCTGGGAAACATAATTCACCACTACTAGCTTGCCTTAGGCTCTCCCTCTGCCGTCTAGGAAACAGAAGACCCCACCTCCTGCATGCTTGAAGATCTCCCCTTGCCGCTTGGTAAAATAATACAACGTTCGACCATTCGTTTCCCGTAAAGAAGGCGAGTTTAACATTACCTTGAGCCCCAAGCAGCAGCTACTGATGATAACATAGAGGCTATAAAACAGCAGGTAACCCACACAAATTGCACGGAACACACACAGCGTACGAAACTCTCGTAAAACTACCCAAAACGCGTAAATAAGTTCGTTAATGTTCGCTATTATCTGGACTCTGAGCGTTGAAAAAAAAGAGTTGAAAAAAAAAAAAAACGGGCGAATTAAAGTGGTCCTTTGAAAGCATACGAAAAACAGGGAATGAAGAATGAACCAGTGAAGGAAGTAATTGCGTAATTACGAGAACTGGAGGAACGTTAATTTCAGATCTTAATGCATTGCTTGGAGGAGGAGTGGTTCGCGACGCAGTATGTGAATCACTGAGCCCCGGGTTCGAGTCTTTGAGTTTCGAGGTGTCTCATAGACAGTCCTTTTGGCCTTAGTTGTTTGTATATGTATATATATATATATATATATATGTGTGTGTGTGTGTGTGTGTGTGTGTGTGTGTGTGTGTGTGTGTGTATGCAGAAGGTGACGTTACCAGTAGCCAATCAGCTTCTCGAATACTTGATATAACGTCACAGAATGCATAGCTGCTTGCCCAATCAGAGCTGACCAGTCGAACGCTGGACTCAATGGACGACGAATCAAACTCGAGGCTTTCTGAGGCCATGTCCACCGTACGATCAGACGTGGTCTTCTGATGGTCTTTCAAAACCTGACGAAGGTCTTTCAAGCTATTCGTATGTTGACCTTAATGGCCTGTAATGAACCCCTGGCAGTTGATAGGTATCAGACCAGACTCCACCAAACACCTAGTTTTCTTCTGTTTTCTATACCATGTTTCCCTTGACCTACACACCCTCAGAAAACCTACAATAAAACTCTCCCAATCATCAGACTCCAAGTAACCCTTCCAGTCTTCATGTTGCCTCCAAAAATGAATATTCCTCCAACGAACGTCAGCTAATAATCACATTCCCAAGATCCCTTGAACAATCCCCTCCTAATCCCCCCCTCCCTCTCTCTCTCCAATCAGCACACACACCTCCAAAATTGCCTCCAAGTCACCTCTACCCTCCCAAGAAACTCCAACCAACCCCTCCTAAACCGCCCCACTCCAAGGAAACACTCCTCCTCCCCCATCCCCCCAATCCATCCTTCTTCTCCCGATCGCTACACTCCTAGAAGCCCTCCAAACGAACGCCCTCCCTCCCCTCCAAGAAACTCTCCGGCCCGTCACCTTCCCATCCTCCCAAGGCAACAATCTGGAAGGATATTCAGAGCTGAACCTCCGCTCAGGCGGACCCATTGTACCTTACACCCTCGGGTTGTGGATGAGGTGTGGAAAACTATGTCTCTCTCTCTCTCTCTCTCTCTCTCTCTCTCTCTCTCTCTCTCTCTCTCTCTCTCTCTCTCTCTCTCTCTCTCTCTCTCTCTCTCTCTCTCTATCTATCTATCTATCTATCTATCTATCTATCCATCCATCCATATCTCTCTCTCTCTCTCTCTCTCTCTCTCTCTCTCTCTCTCTCTCTCTCTCTCTCTCTCTCTCTCTCTCTATCTATCTATCTATCTATCTATCTATCTATCTATCTATCCATCCATCCATCTCTCTCTCTCTCTCTCTCTCTCTCTCTCTCTCTCTCTCTATCTATCTATCTATCTCTCTCTCTCTCTTTCACAATGGTATGTTTCAAGAAAAACTATATCCCTCCAGAGGAAGATAAGAGAAAAAAAGAAAAAGAACGTTTTAAAAGTATTATTGTAACGGGGTAAGTTCAAGTTGCTGAGGAGGGAGGAAGGAAGAGTGTGTGGGTACGTCCTGTTAACTGTAATGGTTACATTCAGTTTGTCTTTTGCGACAGAGGACGTGGCCTCTGTCATCGGTTCTGAGTGCCCCCTTGATGTATAGAAAACGAGAGACGACTGATTAGATTCTCCAGTTCTTAGTCTACCACGGTGCATAGAAAATGGGAGACTGTTGATTACTTTCCAGTTTCCAGTCCCCTGATGTATAGAAGATGGGAGGCGGTTGACTGCTTTCCAGTTTCCAGTTCCCTGGGAGACTTCTGATTGGTTTCCAGTTCCCTAGGAGACTTCTGATTGGTTTCCAGTTCCCTCGGAGACTTCTGATTGGTTTCCAGTTCCCTAGGAGACTTCTGATTGGTTTCCAGTTCCCTCGGAGACTTCTGATTGGTTTCCAGTTCCCTGGGAGACTTCTGATTGGTTTCCAGTTCCCTGGGAGACTTCTGATTGGTTTCCAGTTCCCTCGGAGACTTCTAATTGGTTTTCAGTTTCCTGGGAGACTTCTGATTGGTTTCCACTTCCCTAGGAGACTTCTGATAGGTTTTCAGTTTCCTGGGAGACTTCTGATTGGTTTTCAGCTCCCTCGGAGACTTCTGATTGGTTTTCAGTTTCCTGGGAGACTTCTAATTGGTTTTCAGCTCCCTCGGAGACTTCTGATTGGTTTTCAGTTTCCTGGGAGACTTCTGATTGGTTTTCAGTTCCCTAGGAGACTTCTGATTGGTTCTCAGTTTCCAGTCTCCTGATATGGGGGACTTTTGATTGGTCGCCACTTTTGAGTTCCCCTAAAGTATAAAATGTTGGAGACTCTTGCGTATATCATAATATTTGCTCAATAAACTAATCATTTTGAGTGCAATTTGAAATGGATGACATAGACGGGAAATGACAGATGGTGTATTAAATGGTCGTGAAAATTATGAGCTTTGCGATCATGTGAGAATAGTTGATTGAATTCTATTTTAGTGAATGATGATATAAGTTCCAAGTGTGTGTGTGTGTGTGTGTGTGTGTGTGTGTGTGTGTGTCTGTGTGTGTGTGTGTGGTGTGTGTGTGGGTGTGTGTGTGTCTGTGTGTGTGTGTGTGTGTGTGTGTGTGTATGTGTGTCTCTGTGTGTGTGTGTGTGTGTATGTGTGTCTGTGTGTGTGTGTGTGTGTCTGTGTGTGTGTGTGTGTGTGTGTGTGTCTGTGTGTGTGTGTGTGTGTATGTGTGTCTGTGTGTGTATGTGTGTCTGTGTGTGTGTGTGTGTCTGTGTGTGTGTGTGTCTGTGTGTGTGTGTGTGTGTGTGTCTGTGTCTGTGTGTATGTGTGTGTGTGTGTGTGTGTGTGTGTGTCTGTGTGTGTGTGTGTGTGTCCTACTTAGAATCCTTAGAAGTACTTAGACTATAAGTATGACCTTTCAATGGCTTTTAGTATGTAGTGTGACACACTTCAGGAACCCTTTTTAAAAGAAATTCATAATACGTGTGAACTTGCTAAGCCTATTATATTGTAGGGTGACTGTACGATGTGACAGGAGGAGTATGACATACTTCTGAAAGCACCCGAACTGTAAGTATGAGCAAGCTAGGCCAGTTAGTATGCAAGGTCATATATTTACTATTAATCCCTGTAAAGCCACTATAATTATCAGTATGATCTACGATCAGTGTGTAGTGTGATATGTATACAATCAGTGTGTAGTGTGATATGTATACAATCAGTGTGTAGTGTGATATGTATACAATCAGTGTGTAGTGTGATATGTATACAATCAGTGTGTAGTGTGATATGTATACAATCAGTGTGTAGTGTGATATGTATACAATCAGTGTGTAGTGTGATATGTATACAATCAGTGTGTAGTGTGATATGTATACAATCAGTGTGTAGTGTGATATGTATACAATCAGTGTGTAGTGTGATATGTATACAATCAGTGTGTAGTGTGATATGTACAGAAAGATCTCTCAAAACAATGGAATTTTAAGTACGATTCTGAGCGTGTAAGGTAGCACACTTTTTTTTTTATATTATTCTTTCCCTCAAGAGTGACTGGAAATACATAGATCTTCATTATGGTCTTCGCTACATCCCTTCGTTGTCAGTGTGACCGTTAAGAGAGAACGTATGAGGATTAAACTGTCTCATTTCGAATCACTTGATCCTTATATTGTTCTCAGTTTCCCCCCATAAAACCAATTTCAAACACCCCCCTCTCTCACCCCATTTCTCCCCTATTATCTCCATCCATCTGTCTCTCTCACCCCCCTTTACCCATTACATCTCTCGTGTTCCACCACACCTACCTACCTACCCTCCCCTTTTCACCAACCCCTTTATCAATTAAGACTGCCTGTACATCGCCATATAAAGCAGGAAATCTACCTTCACAGGAGATCTGACAATTTGAATCATCTCACCACACAGCTAGAATGGGTATCTCCCTCCCACACATCACACGAGAGATGGGAGTCATCATATATGCTCCGGACGCTCATAATACCAGACATCTCTCTTTGTACGAGACCTAAAGGCTCATTATACGGTACGTCTGTCACTATATAAGTACAGTATATGGGACCTCCTGCATTATAGAGATCCTAAAAGGTCATTCTAAAGGTACTCTGTCTCATTATACAAGGCGTGAGTGGTCCATTTAAGGGAATGATGACATCATACATTGCCTGAGGGTTTGTGTTGTGAGAGCTCGCTCATTGTACATTGCCTATTACTTCGTTATACGGGACGAATTGAGTCACTGTAGCGTATATGTAGTCTTCGTGCTCAAGGGTCGCACCGTCGTGCTCAAGGATCGCACCGTCGTGCTCAAGGATCGTACCGTCGTGTACAAGGGTCGTATCGTCGTGCTCAAGGGTCGTACCGTCGTGCTCAAGGATCGCACCGTCGTGCTCAAGGATCGTTCCGTCGTGTACAAGGGTCGTATCGTCGTGCTCAAGGGTCGTACCGTCGTGCTCAAGGATCGCACCGTCGTGCTCAAGGGTCGTACCGTCCAGCCCTAAAATGGTCAACATAATGAGATATGACACTGGGTTAGCGAGACGACCCTGGTTATTGGGAGGGCAAATGATTTTTTAATTAACACACGACAATAAAACACACGATCGAGCGACATTTACATGAGGGCATAAATCCATGGTCTAGCCAGTTAAGCATAACCAATAACCAATGACTGTTTGACTTGTGTTGTAATGTCAGGGTCCTCCACTTGTCTGTCTGTGTCCGTCTGTCTGTCTGTCTTTCTGTCTGTTTAACCACCCAGTCGTACGGTATGGGAGAGGGAGGTCCACACTCTTGGACTTGCTCTACCACCAAATAGCCTCTTATACATATGTATTCCACCCCGCCCCCCTTCCAGAGGGTCCATGTTTGGTCGCTTCTGAGCCACGTACTTGTGGCCTGGCTTCGTGTCGTGGTCCATCTGGTGTTGCGTCTCCTGAAGACTTTGTTCATCTTCGACGTCGTCCAGCTGACTTGAAGACTGAAAAGCTATTTATCAAGTCACCTCTTTCTCTTCTCTCTTCCATGGTGGACATGTGTAGCTCAGCTGTTCGTGATTCAAGTACCATCTTGGTTGCTTGTCACTGCACGTTCTAAGTTAGATTTTCGTCCTTCTTTAAGCTGCAGTGACCCGATTTGAAGGGAGTAACTCAATTCTGATCGACTATATGTTGTAAATAACTTGCCAAACATTTCCTTATCCATATACGTGAATGGGACTTTGACATTCACCAGCAGACAGTTTACCTCTTCCACAATGCTGTGGCGTGGAGCTATGGTGGGCGAAAGATTTGGGCACAGTATCGACCCTTAGGTTTCTTTCACACATAGATTCCTGCAGCTTATTTCCCTCTTAGGTAATAATCGTAGTGAGGTCTGCTTCCACCGTGTCGTATCCTCATTATGTCATCAACCATTCATCCGATGAAGTTTGATGCTTGGCCAAGTCTCGTCCCCTCTTGAGCTGATAGAGTTTTCATCATCCTGGATGTCTTTCATAACCTTATCACATGTTCATGCCATCAGGCAGGTCATTTCAACACACCAAAAATAGCAGTGGACCCAAGAATTCCTGTGGGACTCCACTGGTAACCACCCTAGCGTTCTGCGAACCATCTCTTCTAACCTGCGTCCTTTACTCCTATCCAGGAAGGTACTCATCTATCCAGTGAAGGAGTGTACCCCTTCCTCTCCACTTGTAGATAAAGATCCTTCTTAATCAACCACCCACTGGGGATAGTGTCAAAGGCTTTCTGGTAGTCCCAGCTGAAAGATGGGACTCACCCTCTCATAGAAGTCTTAAGAGAATTGTCATCATGCATGACTCCTCCTTTCCTGATGTCATGTTTTCACATTACTTCTTCCATCTTTTCACTGGCCACACTTGTTAAGGGAGACTCGTCTTTATCTCAGGCCCTCCATTTCTCCATCATCTTCCTTCAATATAAGCAAGACATTTGTCCTCTTTCTCCATTTTTACCAGACTATTACTGGACAGTATTTTGAAAGTAGGGGAACTCGTGTCTCCTTACGTTTCCTCAGATCATATGGGAAGTTTTGATCAGACCCTCTGAGCCTTTCCATTGGCCCTCTACTCTCGTGGGCACCACATTAGGTTAGACAGCAACCTCTTTTGTGAGTTTTGTCTCCACTACTCGAGCGAAGTTTTATTTCCCCGATCTGGTCTTTGAACTGTGCGTTACTATACAGAATCCCTAGCCTTACGGGACGTGTTACTGACCCACTCCCCTTTAGCCTCCTTGAGTTACATGTAAATAGATGTGAGGTGGGTTGTTCCTGCCTCTGGCCTCATCCCATTCCCCTCTCTCTCTCTCTCTCTCTCTCTCTCTCTCTCTCTCTCTCTCTCTCTCTCTCTCTCTCTTTCCTTTTGCTCTGCCCTCCCCGACTGACGCTCTTTTGAATTTTCTCCCTTTTTGGCAATTTTTTCATTTTTTTTTTTTTTTTTTTTTTTTTTTTGCGGAGGCCTGTGTAAACAAGCCAGTGATGTCGAACTTGTAACTCGGGGATGTGGGATCTCTGTTGACAGGAGATGACGGTGGTCAAATGTTTCCAGATGGTTAGAGAGAGAAAGCGAGTCGAGAAAACCAGTGTGTCTTGAGTGCCTCCTTATAGGTGAAGGGAGGGAAAAGGATGATCCATTTCCTCAAAATGAACCATTGGAGGATAAGTTGAACCCTCTCTCTCTACAATTGAACCACTGGGGTTCGAACCTTCCACACTCATTCTAAACCTTTTTCACCTCTTTCTCCAGCATTATACCGCAACTTACTGTTTTGTTTTTTTCTCTCCTCGGGGTGAACTCAAGTAATTTACTTTCATCTCCCATGTGAACGGTCGCGTTCCCACCAACGGTGTAGAATGAGAGACTGAATAATCCCAACACTTTAACCTATAATAATTAGGATCAAATTAATGCTTGCACCTGTATTGGACATGAGAGTAATATACTTCTTTTTTTTTTCTCCCCTACATACCAACTATATTGTTCAAGCATGACCATCAATATTGGAATCCGTCCAATATGATCCGATTCCCTTAAAACGAAGTTCGATGATGGCGTTTGACCGTTGGCCTGCCCGATGTACGATAACTACCGATAAATGGCTATTTTTTTTTTTTTTTACAGGGAGGGGATTTATACGAAAGCTGGACGCAGGTGGTTTGCGCCATTCGATTCGCAGTAATTGCTGTATCGCTTGTATATAACACTGCATTGTTCTATGCATATAGATAGGTAAAGGGAATGATAGAAAAATATATATATATATATATATATTTAAATGTATGGCTAGTTGGGTAGGTGCCGGGATCAAAGCTTTGAGCGTTCCTTTCGGGTGAACGATATGTTTCCAGGCGTGAACGAAGCGTGTGATTTTATTACCAGCCACACTGCAGCTCGCCCGTGAATGGTCATCTAATTTACTCAGATGTCCTCCGGCTGATTTATTTCTCTCTTAAAGAAGATACACCTGAGCATCGCCGCAGTATCGCTGCTCTTCGCACGCCAAGGAAAATGCTAAAGGCCGGCCCATTGTTGTGGCGATTGTCTGCGTTCAAAAACAATTCATTTACAAGTTATTTCCTTTTTTTTTTTATGTTAGAATTAATCGGTACTGATATATATAGGATATATACATGCAAATTATTATGGTTCTAGTCTAAATATAGAAGGGAGAAAGCTATATGTATATATTGAAACAAGAATAGCTAAATAGTCACGCGTAAAAAAAAAAAGGGAGATGGAGTTTCAGACACCAAAACATTATATAAAAACTCGTGTTTCCCGTCGAACTGATCCACTTTTTACTACAGGGAATTTCCATAAAAGGCCCGCGCGTTCTATTCAGAACAGCCCTAATGGGCGGTCAACACATTATAGAGACGAATTGTATAGGTTTCTTAGGCCAGACACGAACGTTCGATGTGCTGCGCAGGGAGACGGATCCGCGAACGTAAACAACGCTCGATCCGGATTCTGTCATCCTGGGAAATTCATCCTTCAAAGCCTTCGTTTCCCGAGCGGCGGTCGGGCGGTGGACATGATTTGAATGACTTGACTTGACACCTGAGTGAGGGAGCCACGCGAGAACACCACAGAATATCACCTGCACAGAAGAGAGATCCACAAAATACGAAGCTGATTGCCAGAGAACAACGGAACAAAGATGGATTGATGTTTACCCAGAGAAAATGTCTCATAGATGGAAGGTATGGTTCATTAAACCCATCTGCATCTCACACCATGATGGAAAGAGAAATGATATATTTTTGGCTCCCAATTCACAACTTGCCAGAAAAGAACAATTATATTATGGTCTCGTAATGCAAGATCAAAATGCGAGATGAGAATACTATGTATTTTCGGTATAAATTCTCTCCTTAAACCTGTATGTACAGTCGACCAAAAATGTATCGACCACCTTGGCAGTCGTATCAATATGAGACATTGAACGAAAACGTATGATATATATGAGGGGTTATCTGTGTGGGTTGGCACCCCTGCGCCAGTGTTGCCTGCTGTAACTACTGGTACTACTGCTGTGTTTAATGCCCATTTGTAACGCTGTTGTTTATTCACCTAGATTACATATTGTGTAAGGATATGTGTGAACATATTGGGATATATATATATATATATATATATATATATATATATATATATATATATATATATATATATATATTGGAAAGGATCACAATTTTGCGCGTGATCAAGATATTCCTGAGTCCAGGGGGAAAATGAAACAAGAAAAGTTCCCAAGTGCACTTTCGTGTAATAATCACACGAAAGTGCACTTGGGAACTTTTCGTGTTTCATTTTCCCAGTGGACTCATAGGAGTATATATATATATATATATATATATATATATATATAGAGAGAGAGAGAGAGAGAGAGAGAGAGAGAGAGAGAGAGATTGACACACGTGTCTCGCACTTGGTATTTCGGCTTTGATATTCGTGGACTCCATTCAACTTGTGACCGTGTGGATGAGTGTGGTGGTTATGGATGTCCAAAGGAGGTGCGACATCGTCTTCGAATACCATTGTGAAGCCTGCACAGTGTTCGAATCTCTCACCCCACACTCTGTCTATACCTGGTAATGACCACAGATTTAACGACTGTTTCACGCCACGTATGGTCTCTGAATCACTGAAATACAATGGTATTATACGTATGGTCTCTGAATCAATGAGAGAAATACAGGACAATGATACGTATGGTTTCTGAATCACTGAGAGAAATATACTTTAGGATGAGCCAGGAGACGGACATGTATCTTGGCCAAGATGGTGTTACGACCCCACAAGGAGGGAGAGGCCTACTCCTCATAGATTCCCACCAGAGAGACACATCAGACCTGGAGGAGGAGGAGAACTACTACTGCTGCTGTGGTCGACTCATCATCATCATCATCCACTGCGCTATCACTGGCTGTTCGGGCGGAGCTAAGTCTGGTCCCGTTTTCTTTGCATCGTCTCGTCCTCCTCCTCCTCCTCCCCGCCCTACGTCTTGGGTCTGATTGCGACCTCCACTAACCAGGAGAGGGGTGTTACGCCTCTCTTCCCACTTGTAAACAGGAGGGACAGTATGTGTGTGTGTGTGTGTGTGTTTAATTAACAAACTACATATTTGTACTGTACGGGGCGGGAATTTTACACTCGTTGGGGTTTGGGGGCTGTCTCTCCCCGAGTCCCTTTTGAACATCGTCTGCTATCATGTTATCCCTGAGATTTTACGTATGCTGTCTGCAGTAACCATATCCTCAAGAGTCATCTGTGTTCCCATCGTCCACACACGCACCTGTTCACTTCCCTGGCTGCCAGCTAGCCTGCCTGCCAGGTACATACGTTTCCCACTAATGGACTGCGTGAAAAATGGATGCACTTGATGATGCCTTGACTCTTGCTAACAACGCCAATTGGAATTTCAAATCGACTGAGCCTCCCCAAACACGAATGTAATGCCATCCATTGTGTGAAACACCGTGGCGCCTCTTTTTAATGCTATGTTGCTGCATATATATATATATATTATCCCTGGGGATAGGGGAGAAAGAATACTTCCCACGTATTCCCTGCGTGTCGTAGAAGGCGACTAAAAGGGGAGGGAGCGGGGGCGCTGGAAGTCCTCCCCTCCCATTTTTTAATTTTTTTCCTAAAGAAGAAACAGAGAAGATATTCTATCTAAGGCTCAGTCGTGTTATTAACGCTACCTCGCTGATGCGGGAAATGGCGATTATGTATGAAAAAAAGAAGAAAAAAAAAAAAAAAAAAATATATATATATATATATATATATATATATATATATATATATATACTATACGTGCATGTCCGCGCCCCAGTGGAACTTGGATTCTCCGGTCCTATGTTTGATTGGTTCTGCCCAAGAGACTCTTCATCTATACACCGACCACAGCTGCTATGACTTTACGGTTCATCTATACTCCCACTGTGGGAGCTGGGGCTCCAGTGTGCCGCCAACACCACCATCACAGGAGGTATAGCTATACCGCTCATCTATACACCACCATAGCAGAATACACACACACACACACACACACACACACACACACGAGCAGTAAATACATGGTTAAGTCGGGCTGTATAAGAGCAGCTGGAGTAAGCGCATCACCACTGATCTTTAGTACGCTTAAACCCGTCTAGATTAGAGTTAAGCGAGGACGTTAAACCTGTACATCCTATGTTCTGAACATGTTGTGATTAGCAGGGGTCAACTGTGCTTTGTGTTTGGAGTTCCAGAGTGTATATAGTTCGTATGTACTCCGCTTGGGGTAAATGCCGTAAATAAATAAAAGAAAGACGGTTCGACCACGTAACTCAGAAAACGTTTGAAGGTGTTAGAAAGCAGGATCGGATCGCTTTTCCTACGCAAGTGAATGTAATCTTAGGGCTTCTCACACTCGAAGAAGCTCTGGTCTCTCACACTGTGCATTCATTACCAATTCTGTTCCTTATACCTTGTCTGCTTCCCCAACTTCTGTTGTGTACCCTTGAGAGCTAAGATGGTCTCTCCTGGCCTGATGTACTGCTGTGTTCTCAAAGTACTACCTCTCGACTATCATTTCAGAACAACGTACGCACTCAACCTCCTCCTCGGGTATGTGTCTTCCATGTTTATTCAGCGTTTCACCAATATTCTGTTATTCTTCGCTCGTCTTCCTGTCCATATTATCATTCCCTTATCCCCTAGTTACTCTTAAGCGCCTCGTAACTCTATTCTAAATCCATTGGCAATAGGTTTCCTCTGATCTAAATGCTCTTTGCTCTGTCACTCTCCCGATCACATCCCTTAAATCGTTCCCTTCTACGATTTGGATCTCTTTTTTGACTCTTATTTTTCTTCTCTCTGTCTTTTTGTGTACTTGCCAAAGGCCCCAGTCATGTACATATGTGAGGGCAGACTTTGAATGAGGGGGAAAAAAATAAGGGTGGGGTGGGGGGGAGGGTGAAAAAAATGTGGCCTAAAAATGGGTAGAAAACGAGTGTGCAGAGCAGAAGTTGGAGAGAGAGAGAGAGAGAGAGAGAGAGAGAGAGGAGGGAGGGAGCGAGAGAGAGAGAGAGAGAGGGAATAGGGGTGTGTGTGTGTGTGTGTGTGTGTGTGTGTGTGTGTGTGTGTGGTGGATTTCACGAAAACTCTCCTCTCAAGTCTAATCTGGTATAGCACAGTTTGAAGTAAAATGGTTCCCGGCCACTACTTCAACACCCCTACGTCAGGAGGGTCGTACTTCCCTGGGGCGTGTCTGTCTGTCTACAACCTACTGACACGGAGGTTGTAAGATGGTTTCTGGCCATCACTCCAACACTCCTTCGTCAGGAGAGTAATAACACTTTCTTAAACTTTTACAACAGGATTTCCAGAGACTTTGATTTCCTCCTCCACGCTCATAACCCAAAGAATCTTCAGACTCGGTCTTCATTCTGACCACTGGTGTGGCTTTCCAAAGGCGAGATCCACTGATGACTTCCATCTTACATCTTGCTAACATCTGGTCATGTTATTTGACAGAGTTTTTTGGGGGGAATCTCCTATTCCTTCATCCATCTCGCTGGTTGATCTCCATCACTGGCTTTTTGACATTAATCTCCTCTTCATCTTAGACCAGGGATCTCCTCTCCTACACTCGTCCTCTTTTCTGTCAGTATTTCTTCAACAAATAATCCAACACACACACACACACACACACACACACACACACCTACGTTGTCGAATCAACACTGACGCCCCCTTACCTCCCTCAGATCTGAGCCATTTTTCTTCCTTGCTAGACGTTGCGTCTCGTTACAACTCCTTCTGTCAACCCCAAACTTGGACAGGATTTCCCCGTTGAGTCGGCCCATCTCCACAGCCCAGTTTTATCCCATTCCTCATTCAGGAAACCCAATCACAGCTTTCCCCCTCCTCTCTTTTTAAGGCTCTGGAATTCCATTAGTCAACACAAAACGTATACTTTGAATCTCTGTTCAATCTAATCTACCCTGGAGATTCCACCAGGACACACAAGAGTTAAGTAAGTCTGCCTCAAAGAAAACCAGAATCTCTGTTCACATGCCGTATATTCTTGACTTGTGGACAGTTGTCTCGGCTTGTACGCGGTGCTGCCCTCCCATATAGGGTAAGGGGAGGGTAAACTCTGCATACTTCTTGACCAAGTCGAGTCAAATGTAATCCAAATTATCATTATCATAAATCTGGCAATCAAGACTCAACCCACTTGCCATATACCACCACACTGTCTGTTCTTCGTTGTGTCATTGGTACTTCGGCTTCTGCTCTGCTCCTGAGGGCTGGGTGTGCTTGTGCGTCCCCCCACCACGTACTGCTTGCTGGTCAGGCCACCGCCTATCAAGATGAGTGTGTGGCAGGTTAAAGGTGAGGTATGGTGGTGTGTTGTGGAATATACCTTTCCCTGAACGTGTATTTTTCTGACAGCTACGAATCCTTTTTTTTCTTCTTCAAGTCTTGGATGATTCTCCTTCTTCTCTCCTTACATCTATGTCTCTTTATGATTCATTTAACTCTTAATGGCTCGCTTGACGTGGCCTTTTTTGCTTTTGTGCTGAGGAGGAGAGCCCTCGAGGTTTGAAAATTAGGTTGGTTGATGATGGCCCGTCTGATGTCTTACCTACATCACACCAGAAGGCGATGAATCTTCACCGACTTTGAATAGGTCATTCAAAATGTCTGTAATGGAGCTTCCTGTATTTACCTCTGGCGAGTATGGCCTCCTGCAGGAAACAGAGAAGAAGTAGACACTTGTTTTCTTAAAGTCATCCTGTGTTGTGGTGTCGCGACCTTACGCACGGCACAGTCGTGTCGTGTGAGTTTACGACAGAGTCCGACGTCGTAACTTTACGACATTAGGGGAGGCTTCCATAAACTCACGACAATATTCTAAGATGATTTACCAACTATCGACATTCATCACAGTAGTGTGGTGTGTGTGTGTGTGTGTGTGTGTGTGTGTGTGTGTGTGTGTGTGTGCTAACACGGCAAACCTTGCTAGCGCCGTGCCAAGAGCGCACAACAGATTATGGCACTGAGTGACAGTAAATTAGAGATATATCCTGTGCTTTGTCCTCGCATCAAAGCCCCAAATACAGAAGCAAGAGGCTGTTTCCATGTATGACATTAGAGATCATAATCCTCTGCCATCACGAACATTTGGATCATAATTCTGTCAAATGGCTCAGACGTCTTTTTCCAGCTGACATGCTGTTGTTAGGGAGGTAATGATACCTCTGTTTAACAGAGAGATCAAGGAAATTCCTCGTCATTAAAGTTTAATGCTTTGTGAACAGTTGCCAATTGCAGAGGCGTCAGCCATCCCGCTCGACTGACTTTTCCCGAGCGAGAAAATGATTCCGACATTTCCTGAGCGGAGGAATCATCTCGATCTGTCCTGAGCGACAGGATGATGCAGATGTTTCCTGAGTGGAGGAATGATTTGTGTATCTGTAGCTACCTCTCTATCTATCTATCTGTCTGTCTATCTATCTATATCTAACTGACCTCTCATCACTGGTGGAGAGCGATCTATAAACACCGACTCCGCTCGAGGGACAAAATATAACTTGGTCGGGTTGGAAAGATCACCTTCGCTACGTAAACATTGGAGGAAAAATAAGATCCTGTTTGTACGTGGCAGTTTTTATTTCCCGTGAGGTAAGGTACGGTGGGGGGGCGGGCCACGACTGGCTTCCACTCTCCATGAAAATAAAGGGAAAGTTTATTTCCAATAAATATTTTTTCAGGCAACTTCATTCGAAGAAAGTAGTAGTTTTCTTCGTGTATTACTTTTTTTTTTCCGTAGACCATGATAAAGTTTTGTATACTTTTGGGAACGAAGTTTACTTGAAGATATTCGTGTAGGTTCAGGGTTGATGGAGCTGGTGTGTGTGTGTGTGTGTGTGTGTGTGTGTGTGTGTGTGTGTGTGTTGAGGTGCTTAATTAATATAACCAGCTTAGTCAAGGGTCATTAAGCCTAAACCCCCTCCCCCCCACACCATAATTTAAATATCCAGAGGAAACATGGTTGGTGGGTTGTTTGGCCTTATAATTGGCAGGGTCATGAAGATCGTCAGAGTCAAGTTATGATTACCAGACGAAGGACCTTAACGCCTTCTTCAGGTAGTGAAGGCAGTTCCTTGCCCTTACATGCTTACGCTGCGTATATGTGGCCCTTCAGGAATTTATGGCGACGGGAATGGATGAAAGCAGCAAATGTGGATGTGTCCATGTGTATATGTATATGTCTGTGTATGTATGCATACGTTGAAATGTATAGGTATGTATATGTGAGTGTGTAGGCGTTTATGTATATACATGTGTATGTGGGTGGGTTAGGCCATTCTTCCGTCTGTTTCCTTGCGCTACCTCGCTAACGCGGGAGACAGCGACAAAGTATAATAGATAAATAAGTATATATATATATATATATATATATATATATATATATATATATATATACATACGTGTGTGTGTGTGTGTGTGTGACTGCCAGTTTGAGGTTTCACCGCGGGTAATATGTCACCACAAGTGAGGCTGTCCTATTGAGACATCCCACTCCACAGGAGTCCATCCTCTCCCTGCTACTGGACGTAGCGTTCCCATGGAACTGCGCAGGAGTTCCTGCAAAGAGGTCCTGGTTAACAGCAGGATCCTTATTCAGAAAGGGGTCGAGGGGGAAGTTGTGAATCCAATGGATTACGTACAAGTGACGCTGGGTGATCACACGTCTCTTCAGTCATGTTACAACACTTATAATTTACGAAAAACTTAGACAGACAGACAGACAGACAGACAGACGCTCCTGGAATAGTGGAGGTGCTTTCTTTTAGGCATTTAATGTTGTTGATGTTAAGATTCGTTCCTTTAAGAATTTTTTTTGTGTGTTCCTTTAGCTTTTCTTTCTTTAGAAAATAAATTCCCTTAATAACCGTCTTACGTTAACGTAGGGAAAAAAATAGGTATGGGAAAAGCATAGTGGAGGAGGAGGGGGAAATAATGCCCACCTTAGTGATGTGTTTCTTCTCTTTATTTCGTGTAGGATGGGAGTGATGTTCGGGGTCGGTGATTGGTTCCTTTGTTAGTGCTGATGGCCAGTCAGGGCGGCAGTGTAGGTGCGGGGGGGAATAGCCAGGGCTTGTGGGGTGTTTATAAGACCTCCCTCACTCCCTCACTCCCTCACGTCCCTTGCTCCCTCCCTCCCTCCCTCACTCCTGGCCTGGGAGGCTGCTGAGCTGCTCCGCCCCAGCATTGAGGAAGGAGAAGGGGGTTTGGTGCTCTTTTGGTGAGACGTGGGACGGTAAGGGTCGTATTACCAGCAGGGGGAGGTGGGGAGGAAGTGGGGTTCTCTTACCAGGAAGGGGAGGATGGGAAGGGAGAGTGGGAGGGGGGGTGTCTTGTTACTACGAAGGGGAGGGAGGGAAATGGTCGTTTCACCCACTAGGGGAGGGAGGGAAATGGTCGTTTCATCCACTGGGGGAGGGAGGGAAATGGTCGTTTCATCCACTGGGGGAGGGAGGGAAATGGTCGTTTCATCCACTGGGGGAGGGAGGGAAATGGTCGTTTCATCCACTGGGGGAGGGAGGGAAATGGTCGTTTCACCCACTGGGGGAGGGAGGGAAATGGTCGTTTCACCCACTGGGGGAGGGAGGGAAATGGTCGTTTCACCCACTGGGGGAAGGAGGGTTGTCGTCAGCAGGGGGACTAGTATGAGGTAGTAACGTCCTGGTGCTAAAAAAAAAAAAGATCTGGTCGAAGTGTTATCTACTTCATAACCAATTATCTACTTATAGGTAACCAATTACCCCCGTATAGGAAACCAATTATCTACTTATAGGTAACCATTTACCTACTTATGAATATCCAGTTTTAGACTTTCATAAATTCCTTGGAAAATCTTGAAAAATTTATCTTGAAAAATATATCTAATAAAAAAAGTCGCAAAAGTTAGTCTATACCAAAAAATATATATTCAAATCAACAAAACCGAAGAGAAAAAACCTAGAAATTTATTTTGATAAAGAAATTCTTAAAAGAATGTTTCCGTTCGTAACACAGGATGAATTATTAATGTCTTCCCTTAAGAGGTTAGGTCTGTGTTGACTTAGGCGTATACGAGCGATAGAAGGAACAGCTAATATGAAGGGAGTCCCTTCATCATTCATAACATGTCAGTTCCTCCCTCAAGACTCTCCTGCACGGGTATATAGATCATGAGGACTGACGAAGGCACTGAAGGAAGACTCCTGGTGGAGGTTTTAAAGAAGTGATGGAGGTGGAGTCGAAGTCTGGCTCTTGAGGAGGAAGGAGTCGTCTACCGAAGGTGGTGGTGGGAGGAAGGGGTCGTCTTCCGAAGGTGGTGGTGGGAGGAAGGGGTCGTCTTCCGAAGGTGTGGTGGGAGGAAGGGGTCGTCTTCCGAAGGTGGTGGTAGGAGGAAGGGGTCGTCTACCGAAGGTGGTGGTGGGAGGAAGGGGTCGTCTTCCGAAGGTGGTGGTGGGAGGAAGGGGTCGTCTTTCGAAGGTGGTGGTGGGAGGAAGGGGTCGTCTACCGAAGGTGGTGGTGGGAGGAAAGGGTCGTCTTCCGAAGGTGGTGGTGGTCCTCCTCCTCTTACGGGCCAGTACCTGAAGAAGGACTTGAAGAAGGTTCCTCTGACTGGGAGATCTTCAGGAACCTTTGTAGGAAAGTGAGGTAGGACGAGTCGAGAAGAATCTGCTCTGTAGGACCTTGCCAAAGCTGGGTCCTCGAAGGATGACTGAAGAAGGTCTCGTAACAGATCCTCTGAATGGAAGTCCTTCAGGAACCATTGTAGGAAAGCGAGGTAGACGGGTCCTAAGGGAGTGGTTCCGTAAGACCATCCCAGAGCTGGGACCTCGGACGTCTCAAGGATCCCCAGTGTTGAAGATTCTCCCGCAGGAGTGGAGGTGGTAGGGGGAGGGGTGTGGTTCGTTCAGGAGGTCTGTGCGAAGAAGACCCCTTTGTGAACGCGGCTCTTCCCTGTGGGGAATGCGCCCTTGGGCCTCGCATTGTTTAGTATCTTATCACCAGCTTCGTCCCCTTAGATATCTTAGATACTTGTTTAGACGTATGACTCTCTCTCTCTCTCTCTCTCTCTCTCTCTCTCTCTCTCTCTCTCTCTCTCTCTCTCTCTCTCTCTCTCTCTTACCTCCCTGGATCTCGTGGATGTCTCTGACTCTTTCCACCATCTCGACTCTACCCTCTCCCTTCTCTGAGCCGTGGAGCTGACTCTGGCCCGACTCTCCAAGCTCGTAGCTGACTCTAACCCTCCTCTAGAACGCATGGTTTTATGTAGCTCTACTTGAGGCCTCTCTAGCCCCACCTCTCAGCTTCGTAGCTTACTCTAAGCCTCATAGCTGACTCTAGCCTTATTCTAAGCTTCACAGCTTACTCTAGACCTCATAGCTGACCCTAATCCTACTCTTGACCTCATAGCTGACCCTAATCCTACTTTAGACCTCATAGTTAACTCCAGTCCCACTCTAGACCTCATAGCTGACCCTAATCATACTTTAAACCCCATAGCTGACCCTAATCCTATTCTAGACCTAATAGCTGACCCTAATCCCACTCTAGACCTCATAGCTGACCCTAATCCCACTCTAGACCTCATAGCTGACCCTAATCCTATTCTAGACCTAATAGCTGACCCTAATACTTTAGACCTCATAGCTGACCCTGATCCTATTTTAGACCTCATAGCTGATTCTAATCAGATGATTCTGTGATTGTGAATCAGATGATTCTGTGATTGTGAATCGGATGATTCCGATTCTGTGATTGTGAATCAGACGATTCTGATTCTGTGATTGTGAATCGGATGATTCTGTGATTGTGAATCGAATGATTCTGTGATTGTGAATCAGATGATCCTGATTCTGTAATTGTCCGGTTCCTACCCAGTGCCTATCCACTCCTCACCAGCATCTATCCACTCCGAGTGCCTAACCATATTTAACCAGCTTCATCCACTTTTTAACCTCAACGCCTATCCACCCCTGGCCAACACTTATCCATCGCTAACACCTATCCACCTATCCACTCTTCTTCGCAGCGCCTATCCACTCTTCTTCGCAGCACCTATCCACTCTTCTTCACCATTGCCTAACCATTCTTAACCAGCTCCCATCCGCTCTTCTACCTCCTATCCACCCCTGAGGGATAATACCCATCCATCTCCCCTCCTCCTCGTAAACACCCACCTAACCACCCTCTATCCAATTCGTCCGCCGGAGTCCAGCAGGGGAGACCCGCCCTCCGGGGAGTTTACTTCGATAAGAACCTCGGCCAGTTGGCCACACGACGCCCTCCTCCTTCTCCCCTGGCCTCACCTAGAGCAACACACAAGCCAAACTTTCCTCCCCGCTGGCCCCTTCCTCCCCACGGGGCCTCTTCCTCCCCACGGGGCCTCTTCCTCCCCACGGGGCCTCTTCCTCCCCACGGGGCCCCTTACTCCCCGCTGGCCTCTTCCTCCCCGCTGCCCCCTTCCTCCCCACGGGGCCTCTTCCTCCCCGCTGCCCCTTCCTCCCCGCTGGCCTCTTCCTCCCCGCTGCCCCCTTCCTCCCCGCTGCCCCTTCCTCCCCGCTGCCCCTTCCTCCCCGCTGCCCCTTCCTCCTCGCTGGCCCCTTCCTCCCCACGGGCCTCTTCCTCCCCTGGGCCCCCTTACTCCCCTGGGCCCCCTTACTCCCCGCAGGACTCTTCCTCCCCGCGGGCCTCTTCCTCCCCTGGGCCCCCTTACTCCCCTGGGCCCCCTTACTCCCCTGGGCCCCCTTACTCCCCTGGGCCCCCTTACTCCCCGCAGGCCTCTTCCTCCCCGCGGGCCTCTTCCTCCCCGCTGGCCTCTTCCTCCCCTCGGCCCCTTCCTCCCCGCTGCCCCTTCCTCCCCTCGGCCCCTTCCTCCCCTCGGCCCCTTACTACCCGTGGCCCCTTACTACCCGTGGCCCCTTTCCTCCCCGCTGCCCCCTTCCTCCTCTCAGCCCCTTCCTCCCCGCTGCCCCCTTCCTCCTCTCAGCCCCTTCCTCCCCGCTGCCCCCTTCCTCCCCTCGGCCCCTTCCTCCCCTCGGCCCCTTCCTCCCCTCGGCCCCTTCCTCTCCTCGGCCCCTTCCTCCCCTCGGCTCCCTTCCTCCCCTCGGCCCCTTCCTCCCCTCGGCCCCTTCCTCCCCTCGGCCCCGTACTGTATAACGAGTGCCATGGGGAGCCAACTCTGGCTCCCATACCCTCTCTCTCTCTCTCTCTCTCTCTCTCTCTCTCTCTCTCTCTCTCTCTCTCTCACACACACACACACACAGAAGATAACTTAGACGTGGGCCAAAAGGGGCGCCCTGTTGTCTGTCTTTCCCATGTTCTCTCTCTCTCTCTCTCTCTCTCTCTCTCTCTCTCTCTCTCTCTCTCTCTCTCTCTCTCTCTCTCTCCCTGGTCAGAGGAGAGTCAGGGGAGAAGACAGCGATAGGCATTTGCACGCTGTGTCTTTTTCTCTCTTTCTTTTCTCTCTCCACCAGAAGACCCGGGCTATTTCTATCCCTGGGTGGGTGTGAAACGCACCTTTGCTGGGGTACAAGATTGAAACAACAGCAGAACACTTTTGTTTCGTAATCTCTTCATCTTTTTTTTTCATTTTTTTTCATTATTTTTCATATTTTTCATTTTTTCATTATTTCATTACTTTTTTCATTTATTCATTTCTTTCGTTATTTTTCTCATTTTTTTCATTATTTTCATTTTTTACATTATTGCATTACTTTCTTCATTTCTTCATTTCTTTCATTTTTTCATTTTTTTCATTATTTTTCATTTTTTCATTATTTCATTACTTTTTTATTTCTTCATTTCTTTCATTTTTTTCATTATTTTTCATTTTTTCATTATTTCATTACTTTTTCATTACTTCATTTTTCATTTTTTTCATTTTTTCATTTTTCATTTTTTCATTATTTCATTACTTTTTCATTACTTCATTTCTTTCGTCATTTTTTTCATTTTTTTTTCTATTCATTTTTTCATTATTTCATTACTTTTTTCATTTCTTCATTTCTTTCGTAATTTTTTTCATTTTCTTTCATTATTTTTCATTTCTTTCATTTTTTTTTCCTTTTTTCGTCATTTTTTTCATTTATTTCGTCATTTTTTTTCTCCTACGATGTCAGGCTTGTGGGCGTTAAAAGGTGTTCTGTTTTTTTGGTCAGCTTAAGCTTTTCATCGGCTAAAGTTTCAATATGATAAGTGAAGAAGATTAAGTAGAAATAATAAGCTTTCAGCTTTTCCAATTTATCTATTGATAAATTCATTATCGTACCCAAGAATTAACTCTTACGAAGGAGTAGATTGTAATTATTAAGTGTTCATCTCAGTGGTTCCGGCAGGCCGAAACTGCGCTGCTTTCAGTAGCTGGGGAATGTAGACTTCTTTCGAGTGAGGGGCGCTCCAAGATGAGAGTATATATATATATATATATATATATATATATATATATATATATATATATATATGTATATATACTTTTTCTTTCAAACTATTCGCCATTTCCCGCATTAGCAAGGTAGCGTTAAGAAGAGAGGACTGGGCCTCTGAGGGAATATCCTCACCTGGCCCCCTTCTCTGTTCCTTCTTTTGGAAAATTAAAAAAAAAAAAAAACGAGATGGGAGGATTTCTAGCCCCCCGCTCCCTCCCCTTTTAGTCGCCTTCTACGACACGCAGGGAATACGTGGGAAGTATTCTTTCTCCCCTATCCCCAGGGATAATATATATATATATATATATATATATATATATTCATTCTACCCCCAGAAACTTTTTTCTCTGGGGTAAATATGGGGGGGTAGCGAAGGGAGGGGGGGAAAGGCGGTAATTACTCATTTGGAAAACGACAGACATTTTTTTTTCTTGTGGGATGAACGGGGATATGGCAGAGGTTTCGTGGGAGACCAAAGCTTTTTATTTGTAGGATGGGATGCCTCTCTCTCTCTCTCTCTCTCTCTCTCTCTCTCTCTCTCTCTCTCTCTCTCTCTCTCTCTCTCCTGCAGGGGGGGCGGCGTGGGGTGGAGGAAGGTGGAGGGTGTGGGTGCCTGAGGGTTTTAGGAGGGAAAGGGAAAGCTTTAAGCTTTAAGCTTCCATAGATGAAACGTTCGGAGCGACATAGTTTTATCTTTTTCTCTTTCACTCGTGGAGGAAGAGGAGAGAGAGAAGGTAGACCCAAGCTGTGTGGTTTCAGGAAGGGAAATTTTGATCTTTGATCGGTAAAGGTGGACGAAAAATATATAATTTCCCTACTTGCATTACTTCCTGCTGTGGCTTGAATGGGCCAGATGGTCGTCCATGTAATGATAGACCGATGAAGCCATCGACCACTTTGCCTTCTGTGGTCCCCCTTTATAGCCAGATGGGTTAGTTCTTGCCCAGGTGAGGGGATAAACGTTGAAAAATGTCAGGTGAGACAACAACAAACGTTTGTGTCCTAGAAATGTTTCTTTAGAATTCCCACGTATAGACGTTTCTGTATTCTATAACTCCCACGTATAAACGTTTCTGTTTTCTGTAATTCCCGTGTATAAACGTTTCTGTTTTCTGTAATTCCCGTGTATAAACGTTTCAGTATTCTGTAACTCCCACATATAAACGTTTCTGCATAACTCCCACGTACAAACGTTTCTGCATTCCATATCTGCCACGTACAAACGTTTCTGCATTCCATAACTCCCCGTACAAACGTTTCTGCATTCCATAACTCCACCCTAAGAACACAGCTAGTATAAAGAACACGTAGTTTGTTCTCCTTATACTTTTGCAGGATCAGAACCTCTTGAAAAGGGATCCAATACAGAGATGGGGCATTGGATGCTCAACTCTCGTAACCCCACAAGCTTATAGATGCCTTACTGTGGAGTTATGGTAGGACGAAGGTGTTGATTCTACTAAGATTCTGATATCCCTCCTGATTCTAATGGTTATAAGATTCTTTTATTTATATGAATCGTCTCTTAGTAACTTAATGGAATGAGAGCGATTCTGGTGATTCTCATGCTTATTCTTGGCCCGTGCTGAGGTGGATCTGAGAGATTCATGTGATTCTGAGGTAAATCTGTGAGAATCATGTGATTCTGAACTAGATCTGTGAGATTCATGTGATTCTGAAGTAGATCTGTGAGACTCATGTGATTCTGAAGTAGATCTGAGAGATTCATGTGATTCTGAAGTAGATCTGAGAGATTCATGTGATTCTGAGGTAGATATAAAAGATTTGTGTGATTCTGAAGTAGATCTGTGAGATTCATGTGATTCTGAAGTAGATCTGAGAGATTCATGTGATTCTGAGGTAGATATAAAAAAATTGTGTGATTCTGAAGTAGATCTTTGAGACTCATGTGATTCTGAAGCAGATCTGAGAGATTCATGTGGTTCTGAAGTAGATCTGTGAGACTCATGTGATTCTGAAGTAGATCTGAGAGATTCATGTGATTGTGAAGTAGATCTGAGAGATTCATGTGATTCTGAAGTAGATCTGAGAGATTCATGTGATTCTGAAGTAGATCTGAGAGATTCATGTGATTCTTGCGGAAACGTCTTTTGCTTGGCCTCTGGGTCATCTGGCCGGCGGTTCAAAATCTAATGATTCTAATTCGACGTCGAGAAATTTAGATTTTGATTCAAGGGGTTTCATCTTGAAGCGTGATTCTGTGACGTCACGCCATCAAGATGGAGGGAGAGACTCCATCACATCAGCAGTCTAGTGACTCTATACCATCAAGATAGAGGGAGAGACTCCATCACATCAGCAGTCTAGTGACTCCCTACCATCAAGATGGAGAGAGAGACTCCATCACATCAACAGTCTAGTGACTCCCTACCATCAAGATGGAGGGAGAGACTCCATCACATCAACAGTCTAGTAACTCCCTACCATCAAGATGGAGGGAGAGACTCCATCACACCAGCCATCATGAGAGACAGGCCAGCCATTTTCATGTCCACTTCCCTGGTCGTCTTCATGTGTTGTGTGTGTAATTCGTCAAAATCCGTCTGAGGAAGCACAAAGGAGAGGGGCTAAACCAGGAGGGATTTGGGAGGCTCGTCTCTTCCCCCTCTCCCCCTCTCTCCCTCCCTAGACACCCTTCCTTCCCTCTTCCCTCCCTCTCTGCTCCTCCCCTTCCCCCTCCCCCTTCCCCTCCCTAGACACCCTTCTTTCCCTCTTCCCTCCCTCTCTGCTCCTCCCCTTCCCCCTCCCCCTACCCCTCTCCCTCCCTAGACACCCTTCCTTCCCTCTTCCCTCCCTCTCTGCTCCCCTTCCCCCTCCCCCTCCCTAGACACCCTTCCTTCCCTCTTCCCTCCCTCCTCCTCCTCCTCCCTCCTCCCCTTCCACTTACCCTTCCCCCTGCCCTTCCCCCCCCAGGCACCCTTCCTTCCCTCTTCCCTCCCTCCCCTTCCTCCTCCCCTTCCCCCTTCCCCTCTCCCCCATCCCTCGGGGCTATGGACACACACACAAAAAAAAAAAACGCGACTCTCGTCAGCTTAATGTTAGGATGGGTCTCATCATACAACTCTCCATCACCCCCTCACCCACACACATACCCCTTCCCTCCCCTCCCTTCCCCTCCCTTCTCCCCTCCCCTCCCTCCCACCACCCCCTCCAGACCCCCCCCTCAAAACCCCTCACCCCCTCCCCTCCGACCACCGCCTCTTTCTTTGATCTACCAATCAGGTGGGGTGGGTTAGGGGACCTGGGGGGAGGGGGTTTATAGCCAGCCAATCAGGAGCGGGGGTTTCTACGAGCCCGAGGGGACCGGATTA
This sequence comes from Panulirus ornatus, assembly GCF_036320965.1. NCBI lineage: Eukaryota > Metazoa > Arthropoda > Malacostraca > Decapoda > Palinuridae > Panulirus > Panulirus ornatus. Next base: position 30,509,919 of record NC_092269.1, read on the forward strand.
ACAACAATCCACCTTCCCCATTCCCCTCCCCCTCCCCTCCCCCTTCCCCTCCCTTCCCCTCCCCTGCCCCTCCCCTTCCCCTCCCTTCCCCTCCCCTTCCCCTCTCCTCCCCTTCCCCCTCCCCTCCCTTCCCCTCCCCCTCCCTCCTCCCCCTCCCCCTCCCTTCTCCCCCTCCCCCTCCCTCCTCTTTCCTTCACCACCCCTCCCCTTCCCTCTCCCTCCCCCGTCGTTGGATGGTTAACGAACCCTGGGTCTCGCGTTATCGTGATCCAGGGGGGGGGGGGGGGGGGGGGGGGGGTTCTTGGTAGCCATGAGACATGAGGAGGGGGGGGTGGGGGGGGTCAAGTTGAACGAAACGGGGTCAAGTTCTCAAGGTCAGAGGGTCAAGTGGTCGTACCTGAAAGGATCGTGTCGTGGTATTGAAGGGGTCTAAACTGAACTCAAGCTAAGCTGAGCTCAGGGACAAGCTGTCGAACTCAAGCTGTCAAGCTTCCGAAACTCAAGCTGTCAAGCTTCCAGAACTCAAGCTGTCAAGCTTCCAGAACTCAAGCTGTCAAGCTTCCAGAACTCAAGCTGTCAAGCTTCCAGAACTCAACCTGTCAAGCTTCCAGAACTCAACCTGTCAAGCTTCCGGAACTCAAGCTGTCAAGCTTCCAGAACTCAAGCTGTCAAGCTTCCGGAACTCAAGCTGTCAAGCTTCCGGAACTCAAGCTGTCAAGCTTCCGGAACTCAAGCTGTCAAGCTTCCAGAACTCAAGCTGTCAAGCTTCCGGAACTCAAGCTGTCAAGCTTCCAGAACTCAAGCTGTCAAGCTTTTGAACCCAAGCTGTCAAGCTTCCAGAACTCAAGCTGTCAAGCTTCCAGAACTCAAGCTGTCAAGCTTCCAGAACTCAAGCTGTCAAGCTTCCGGAACTCAAGCTGTCAAGCTTCCGGAACTCAAGCTGTCAAGCTTCCGGAACTCAAGCTGTCAAGCTTCCAGAACTCAAGCTGTCAAGCTTCCGGAACTCAAGCTGTCAAGCTTCCAGAACTCAAGCTGTCAAGCTTCCGGAACTCAAGCTGTCAAGCTTCCAGAACTCAAGCTGTCAAGCTTCTGGAACTCAAGCTGTCAAGCTTCTGGAACTCAAGCTGTCAAGCTTCCGGAACTCAAGCTGTCAAGCTTCCGGAACTCAAGCTGTCAAGCTTCCGGAACTCAAGCTGTCAAGCTTCCAGAACTCAAGCTGTCAAGCTTCCAGAACTCAAGCTGTCAAGCTTCCGGAACTCAAGCTGTCAAGCTTCCGGAACTCAAGCTGTCAAGCTTCCGGAACTCAACCTGTCAAGCTTCCGATTCAAGCTGTCAAGCTTCCGTACTCGAGCTGTCAAACTTTTGAACTCAAGCTGTCAAGCTTCCGGAACTCAAGCTGTCAAGCTTCCGGAACTCAAGCTGTCAAGCTTCCAGAACTCAAGCTGTCAAGCTTCCAGAACTCAAGCTGTCAAGCTTCCAGAACTCAAGCTGTCAAGCTTCCAGAACTCAAGCTGTCAAGCTTCCAGAACTCAAGCTGTCAAGCTTCCGGAACTCAAGCTGTCAAGCTTCCGGAACGCTTGGAGTCCTTGCACTTACGAATCAGAGATGCAATCGAACGGTCAAGCTGCCCTTACTTAAGTGTTTTAAGTGAAAACCCACAAAGGGGCTTTAGACATACTTATCAGTTAAGTAAGTCTACTTAGAAAGTTGTAGTAGTTTGTTTAGATAGCTGAGCCTAGGGCCCCCCCCCCTGGCCCGTCGCCCCTGGAGGGCCAGCGATCAGTAGAAAAAGGAGAAAAAAAAAAATATATGGCCACTTTCAGTGGGTGAGCTGTCGCAATCGTTCGCTCCAGTTTGGGTAGCCAGAGGCTGATAGGTTTGGCCCGCCTGGCGCCTAGAAAGGTTAAAAAGGTAGACGTTGTTTTGCCTCTACTCTCTCTCTCTCTCTCTCTCTCTCTCTCTCTCTCTCTCTCTCTCTCTCTCTCTCTCTCTCAGTAGTAGGAATTGCGCCTTCGTCAGTAGGACCGATGTGGCGTACTTTACCTTCGTCTGTGGAAGCAATGTACTGCGCGGTATCTTCGTCAGTAGCGGCAATGTACCTTACCGTACCTCCATCAGTGGCAGCATTGTACCTTACCGTACCTCCATCAGTGGCAGCATTGTACCTTACCGTACCTCCATCAGTGGCAGCATTGTACCTTACCGTACCTCCATCAGTGGCAGCATTGTACCTTACCGTACCTCCATCAGTGGCAGCATTGTACCTTACCGTACCTCCATCAGTGGCAGCATTGTACCTTACCGTACCTCCATCAGTGGCAGCATTGTACCTTACCGTACCTCCATCAGTGGCAGCATTGTACCTTACCGTACCTCCATCAATGGCAGCAATAGAACCTATCGCATCCCCGTCTGTAGTAGCAATGGAGCGTCCATGACCTTCGTCAGTAGCAAGAACATTATGCCTTATCTGCAGCCCAGTAGGGCCAGGACCTCCCTACCCTGCATCGTCAGTAGGGCCAGGACCTCCCTACCCTGCGTCGTCAGTAGGGCCAGGACTTCCTCCTCCTCCTCCGTCAGTAAGGCCAGTACCTCCTCCTCCTCCTCCCCCTCCTCCTCCTTCATTAGCACTTTCTCCTCTTCCTCCCCCTTCAGGAGTAGGCCTAGGGTCTCCTCCGCCAGTAGGGTGTTGACCCATCTCCTCCTCCTCCTCCTCCTCCTCCTCCTCCTCCTCCAGGAAACAGAAGCCTTTTGCTCAGCCTCCGCCATCAGTATTCCCAGGGCAACTCCGCCCTCAGGAGCACTCAGAGCGGCTCTCACCGCCCTCGGTCGCCCGGCCAAATTGCCTCCGACACACCGGCTTTGCATATCTTGCCGGACGCACAATAATAGCCAGGGATCCATGCGATGTCATGAGGACCCGGGAGGGAGCGTAATGGTGGGGGGTTAGTGTACAGGTAGGTGTGTGTGTATGTGTGTGGGTGTGGGTGTGTGTGTGTGGGTGTAGGTGGGTGGAAGTCACATATCTATACATCCCATCCTCGGCTGTACATGTGTGTGAGGGGGAGGGAGGACAAATATGTATCCTGTTATCTCCCTATGTATATATATATATATATATATATATATATATATATATATATATATATATATATATATATATATATTTCATACTATTCACCATTTCCCGCGTTAGCGAGGTAGCGTTAAGAACAGAGGACTGGGCCTTTGAGGGAATATCCTCACCTGGCCCCCTTCTCTGTTCCTTCTTTTGGAAAATTAAAAAAAGAAAACAACGAGATGGGAGGATTTCCAGTCTCCCATCATCCCTATGTGTGTGTGTTATGCTCCATTCCCTTGCGTCCTCCTCTCTCCCTCACACCTACACGACCCAGACGTAGTAGATGCCACAGAGGTAACCATC
>NC_092269.1:30518342-30525842 GCF_036320965.1 Panulirus ornatus
CGTGAAGGCTTGGGGAGTAGGATTACATTATCACATTGATATTAATTCTATCATTTTTTTTTCATCAATATTAATACCTACTTTCTCATTATATTATTATCAATTATCTTCATTATAAATGTCAAGGGGACACATTTACTCGATAAATACTTCCATTATCTACACCCTAAAACTGATAAGGTAATTCCCATGATAACAATTTGCAATCTAATCCCACGACCAGAGCTGCGTTATATCTCGATACAGTTTTCGCTGATATCATATCTACTTAATCTATCGTGGCCGAGATTATCATCTAAATAGATTGGGTTGTGGGGGGTTCTGGTTGGCCTAAGATAAGAGATGTCTGGTTGGGTTACAAATGCAGGTAACAGGAAATGTTCATAGCCTATCTACTTCCTTCAGTCTTATCTGTATATATATATATATATATATATATATATATATATATATATATATATATATATATATATATACATATATATATTCATCCATACATCTGTCTGTATCTTTAAGACCCAGTATATCTTGTATACTATACCTTCACACATATACATTTGTGTGTGCACACCAGTGCATGCAATACATACAATACATACATGTATATGAATACATACTCCCATAGAAATACTCCTACATACACACACAACATATCTGTTAATGTTCCTATATACAGATATGTTTAGGTACATACATACAGACATACAAACTCACGTACATATGTATCATTTGCCAATATACAGATATGTCTATATACATACATGCATACACACATACATATGTACATATTTGGTAAATAACTGTAATTAAGGCAGTAATGGTAAGTCATTTACAGTACTCTTAAGGCATTATCTTCAGGGGAAGTACAAGAAAGCACATTCAATTATATATATATATATATATATATATATATATATATATATATATTATATATATATATATATATTATTCATCACTTATGTAGATTCTTCATTTTGTATACACCGACCAGGCAGATCACTTACATACAGATCTGTGATCATACAGCCTTCAAATTTGACTCGCACTGACGATTTCATATAACCAATGATTATTTTGAGTGATTACTTCCATCACCTTGTGGGAATGGCAACAATTTGATGACTTGATTATATTATTACACTTTTCCTTATTCATGTGATATTATTCAATACATGAGACATATTCATGTTACCTTTTGTCTTGAATTACTTTTTAGGGATGTGAAAGTATGACACCATTTTTTTTCTCTCATACACATCAATTCAATTCTCTCCATGCAAATCTTTCAGGGATTTTCTTGTAGTGTGTGTGTGTGTGTGTGTGTGTGTGTGCATGTATGATGTGTGTGTGCATGTATGGTGTGTGTGTGTGTGTGTGTGTGTGTGTGTGTGTGTGTGTGTGTGTGTGTGTGTATCGGGCAGGTTAAGACATATTACTTCGGGTTCTGTGTCATGTTACCGTAACCTAAGTCACATATTGCCCTTGTCAACTTACAGACTTTCGCTCTTACTACCGTCAGGTGATCAAGTTGGATGTCTAGTTTCATTCCTAAGTTTAGTTTAAGATACGTCAGTAGTGTCCTAGATGCTAGTTTTGGTGTCAGCTTAGCTTTCAAAGCTTTTTCTGTTGTTACTGATATCACTTATGTCTCGTTTATTTTCTGACTAGATTTTAAGTCACCGTCGCCAAGCTAAGCTTCAAGTAACTGTTGGTTATCAAGCTTCAAGAACAGTGCTTCCCGGGGCCATAGTATACGAATTCGTTGCCATCCACTTCCAAACTCTCCTTTGGCCGTCTTGTTATAGATCCACCGAGACATTAAGCCTAGCTATAGATGGGTTTTTCCCTCCTCGAGACGACCCCGTGGATCCTTCAGTTTGTGTTCCCCACCTTCAGCACTACTGCACGTGGTTTTGCCACGTGCCAACACACGTTACGACAGACTCTACGTCCCCATTCGTCCCACAGCACGAAAGATGTCGCGACGCCTAATCGGCCTCCAAGACGAAGCTGACTTCAAAGTCTTGCATGAGGCTGACCGGGCGCCCAGACCGCCCTCAGACAGGGGTTCCTCTTCGTGATCCGTCGCTGTATATGTGCGAGATGTTGTCCATCATCTGCACCTCGTCCCTCGCTAGGTATCGGATGTCGGAGTCGTCCGGTAACTTGTCCTGGCGTCGAGCCTCCTGACGTAGAGGAACACCGCCACGGCCGTAAGGATGACGCCCAGCACTACCAGGAGGGCGATGACGCCCTTGATGCCCCTAGACATAGTAGGGGTTCCGCTTACAGTCTCGTTTTTCTGGGACTGGACCTCCTTCACTCCTTCCCCGAAGCTCTCAGAGGACACTTCGGGGATTACGGAGCTTAGATCTGTAGCTGAGACTTGGGGCGTCGTGTTCTTCCACGTCAGCGTCCACGACTCTATCGGTCCTGAGGTCGTCGAAGTATCCGTCAGGCCAGTGGTCGTTATCCCCTCGTCTGCAGTCGTCCTCTTGACTGGTATCCCATCCTGCGTCGTGCTTGCGACGGTCGTCGACGTCGTCAGGGTAGCGGTTCGTGTCGTTGTGACTTCCGTGGTGTCTGTGGTCGACAGGTCTTCCGTCGTCTTGGGTCCGCTGGATGTTGTGGTGGTTCCTTCCGTCGACGTCGTAACTTCCTGCTCATTGGCATCGGCCGGGGTGGACTGCGTGGCCATCGTTGTGTTCAATTCCCCTGTTGCTGCCGGCGAGACATCGGTGGCGTTTGTCGTGTCGGGTCCGCTTGTTTCCACGGACGTCCTCAAGATGGCGTCCGTTGTCTGCGTCGTGGCCTGTGTTGTGGTGGTGGTCGTCGTGTTTGCCTCTCCCTCGGCGACCGACGCCGTGAGAGGAGACGTTATGGTGGTGGTGGTGGTGGTTGGCTTCGGCGTCCGCTGCTCCAGCGTCGTCTCCGTCGACGCCGTCAAGATTATGAGCGTCCGGGGCGTGACGGAAAGCGTCGTCTCGATGGGGTAGGTGACGGGACGTGACGGAGTCGAAGGAGATGTCTCAACCGAGCCTTCAAGCGTGGTCGGAGAGGAGGAGGCTCCTCCTTCTTCCTGTCCTCCTCCTCCTCCTCCTCCTCCTTCAGCGTCCGTGGCGTTCGAGAAGATGTTCTCATCTTCAGTGGCGTTCGATGGGCCTACTGTGGTCACCGCTACTGCTGACGGAGGCACCGTCGGCTCAGCGCCTCCTCCGCTGGACTCCGTTGAGACGGAGGGAGTAGCCTCCTGACGCGTCGTCGTCAACTGAGGGTAGACAGTTGACAGGGAGGTGGTGACAGGCGGGGGGGTGGACAGATCTGAAACAGAAGGAATGGATTGACGACAAGAGTATCCTAGTGACAGAATATCGCACGCAGCACGGGCGGAAATGGACAACAGAGGGAAACCAATTGACGGAAAGTAATAAAAGTAATCAAATATTGAAACAAAGGCAGAATGTAGTTGGCCACAAAAAGGCACCAGATACAGAATAAAAGTCGCGCGCAGTAAAAAAAGAAAGAAAAAAGAAAATATCAAATAAAGAATTGTCTTTACAGTGTTACACTGAACTATGTCATCGTAGGGTGATTACGTAATGTATTTCAATCTCATGACCACGACGGAACTACCTTGGGCACGACGGAACGACCCTTGGGCACGACGGAGCGACTCATTGGCACGACGGAACGACCCTTGATCACGACGGTACGACCGTTGGGCACGACGGAACGACTCATTGGCACGACGGAACGACTCATTGGCACGACGGAACGACCCTTGGGCACGACGGGACGACCCTTGGGTACAATGGAATGACCCTTGGGCACGACGGGACGACCCTTGGGCACGACGGGACGACCTTTGGGCATGACGGGATGACCCTTGAGTGGCATTGCTCGGCCTTCGACCTAACCCTCAAGGTTCGAGTCAAAGACAAGGGTCGTACCGCTGTGTTCAAGCGTCGTTCCGTCGTGTTCAAAGTTCATGACGTTGTGTTCAAGCGTCGTGCTCGCCATGTTCAAGAGAGGTACCGACGTGTTAAACGTCGTACCGTAGTGCTCAAGGGTCGTACAGTCGTGCTCAAGGGTCGTACCGTCATGCTCAAGCTGTCGTACCGTCGTGCACAAGTGTCGTACCGTCGTGCTCAAGTGTCGTACCGTCATGCTCGAGGGTACATTGCCATCAAACCAAGTCTTTTTCACTGTCTATCAACATTGTATGAGAGAGAGAGAGAGAGAGAGAGAGAGAGAGAGAGAGAGAGAGAGAGTTAGAGAAATTTATACAAAATGGTTTTTGATTAATTTTTCTCTTTTCCCTGCCATCTCCACCTCGTGAACTCAAATTTATGGGAATTTTGAACCGATCATTTCTTATTCTTTTAATTCCTCATACCTTCGAAGGTCTTGATAAACCCCGTGTGTCATTAATCTTAACTCGAATGTATATATATATATATATATATATATATATATATATATATATATATATATATATATATATATATATATCTTTCATACTATTCGCCATTTCCCGCACTAGCGAGGTAGCGTTAAGAACAAAGGACTGGGCCTTTGAGGGAATATCCTCACCTGGCCCCCTTCTCTGTTCCTTCTTTTGGAAAAAAAAAAAAAAAAATATATATATATATATATATATATATATATATATATATATATATATATATATATATATATAATATAAAACCAAAAAATGATTATTTCCCCCTTCCCCTCGCTTCCCCTCCCCTCCCATCCCCTCCCCTTCCCTCCCCTCCCCTCCCCTCCCCTCCCCTCCCCTCCCCTCCCCTCCCCCCCTACTGAGGGGGGTGGGGTTGGTTTGACAGCCTCTTCCCCCGACCCACAACTCATCTGGGACGTAGGGCCGGAAGCCCCACAGTTCCCCTGTGGGAAACGGGTCTTTTGAAGGGGAGAAAATTATAAGGAGAATAAAAAAGAAAAAAAAAGGGGGGGGCCAGGGAAGGGAAGGCAACAGCCACGTTACATAACTTTCTCTCCTTTTTTTTAATGGAGTTTATGAGGGTCATATGTCCAGTCCAGGACCTCATGAATGAGGCTGACTGTCATGGGGCTCCTCCTCGCCAAGGGCCTCTCGCCCGTGCGTGCGTGCAAGCGCTCAAGCGTGAGTTGCGTGCGTGCAAGCGCTCAGGCGTGAGTTGCGTGCGTGCAAGCGCTCAGGCGTGAGTTGCGTGCGTGCAAGCGCTCAGGCGTGAGTTGCGTGCGTGCAAGCGCTCAGGCGTGAGTTGCGTGCGTGCAAGCGCTCAGGCGTGAGTTGCGTGCGTGCAAGCGCTCAAGCGTGAGTTGCGTGCGTGCAAGCGCTCAAGCGTGAGTTGCGTGCGTGCAAGCGCTCAAGCGTGAGTTGCGTGCGTGCAAGCGCTCAAGCGTGAGTTGCGTGCGTGCAAGCACTCAGGCGTGAGTTGCGTGCGTGCAAGCGCTCAGGCGTGAGTTGCGTGCGTGCAAGCGCTCAGGCGTGAGTTGCGTGCGTGCAAGCGCTCAGGCGTGAGTTGCGTGCGTGCAAGCGCTCAGGCGTGAGTTGCGTGCGTGCAAGCGCTCAGGCGTGAGTTGCGTGCGTGCAAGCGCTCAGGCGTGAGTTGCGTGCGTGCAAGCGCTCAAGCGTGAGTTGCGTGCGTGCAAGCGCTCAGGCGTGAGTTGCGTGCGTGCAAGCGCTCAAGCGTGAGTTGCGTGCGTGCAAGCGCTCAGGCGTGAGTTGCGTGCGTGCAAGCGCTCAGGCGTGAGTTGCGTGCGTGCAAGCGCTCAGGCGTGAGTTGCGTGCGTGCAAGCGCTCAGGCGTGAGTTGCGTGCGTGCAAGCGCTCAGGCGTGAGTTGCGTGCGTGCAAGCGCTCAGGCGTGAGTTGCGTGCGTGCAAGCGCTCAAGCGTGAGTTGCGTGCGTGCAAGCGCTCAGGCGTGAGTTGCGTGCGTGCAAGCGCTCAAGCGTGAGTTGCGTGCGTGCAAGCGCTCAGGCGTGAGTTGCGTGCGTGCAAGCGCTCAGGCGTGAGTTGCGTGCGTGCAAGCGCTCAGGCGTGAATTGCGTGCGTGCAAGCGCTCAGGCGTGAGTTGCGTGCGTGCAAGCGCTCAGGCGTGAATTGCGTGCGTGCAAGCGCTCAGGCGTGAGTTGCGTGCGTGCAAGCGCTCAAGCGTGAGTTGCGTGCGTGCAAGCGCTCAGGCGTTAGTTGCGTGCGTGCAAGCGCTCAAGCGTGAGTTGCGTGCGTGCAAGCGCTCAGGCGTGAGTTGCGTGCGTGCGTGCAAGCGCTCAAGCGCGAGTTCACATTCTCAAGCGGTTGTTTTCAAGCGGTGGGCCAACGCTGTGACGTCATTACGTTGAAAGGGGGGGAAGGGGTTGTGCGCGTGCGCTTCAGCATCCCACCGAATGGAGGTGTGGACCTGACCAGTTTGGTAATAGATGATTGCCTGTTGCTGACCAATTTGGTAATAGATGGTTGCCTATTAGCATAGGAGCCATAGTCAAAACTCCTGGCTGTCTATCAATCTATCAGTCTTGATAAAACTGATTTACTGAGAAGAAAATAATCCCGAAAAGAAAATAATCCACAATTTTAATGTAATTGTCAATTAATGGAGCCAGATTAGCAGGGGATAGACTGATAGATAGATAGAGTGTTTGATGGCGAGCGATAGACAGATAGATAATTGGATGTATGAAGCGAGATTAGCAGGGGATAGATAGATAGATAGATAGAGTGTTTGATGGCGAGCGATAGACGGATAGATAATTGGATGTATGAAGTGAGATTAGCAGGGGATAGATAGATAGATAGATAGATAGAGTGTTTGATGGCGAGCGATAGACGGATAGATAATTAGATGTATGGATGGATAGATAGATGACGGATACACACGAGAAGAATAGACAAGCTGTTGGACACGTGGATAGATGAAAAGTAGATAAGCCGATAGACGATGAGAAATAGACATATGGATAGACAGATAGACGATGGCAGATGACACAGCAGATATGTAGAGAAGACATAGAAAATAAATTGGAAGGCGAATAGACTAGACTGGAGATTTATTCCCAGAAGAAATAAATTGAAAAGGCAAATAAACAAAGACGGGAGATTTATTCCCCCCCAAAAAATAGATTGAAAAGGCAAATAGAATACACGGGAGATTTATTCCCGGGAAAAATAAATTGGAAAGGTAAACAGAACGCACGAAAGATTTATTCCCCAGAAACATAAATTGAAAAGGCAAATAGAATACACGAGAGATTTATTCCCAGAAGAAATTAATCAAAGGCAAATAGAATACACGGGGGATTTCCTAGAAAAAGATAAATTGAAAAGGCAAATAGAATACACAGGAGATTTATTCTTAGAAGAAATGAATTAATAAGGCAAATAGAATACAGGGGAGATTTATTCCTCCAGAAGAAATAAATTGAAAAGTCCAATAGAATACAGGGGAGATTTATTCCCCCAGAAGAAATAAATTGAAAAGTCCAATAGAATACAGGGGAG
>NC_092269.1:30530842-30575842 GCF_036320965.1 Panulirus ornatus
TCTCCCTCCCTCTCTCTCTCTCTCTCTCTCTCTCTCTCTCTCTCTCTCTCTCTCTCTCTCTCTCTCTCTCTCTCTCTCTCCCCTCTCTCCCCTCTCTCTCCCCTCTCTCCCCAATTACTGCTATATCACCACGTATCACATGCCTATTATCCCATCTCTCACCCCAAACCTCCTCCCTCCTCCTTCCCTCACTCATTGTTGCCCCTCCCCCCCACCCTCCTCCCTCCCTCCTCCCTCCTCCCTCACCCACCCCGCCCACTCATTGTTACCCCTCCCTCCCCCCCATCACCCCACCTCAACCCACACCCCCATTACGATCAACCATTTTGTTTATCATCATGATCGAGGGGTGGCGGTATGGAGCCGGAGAGAGAGAGAGAGAGAGAGAGAGAGAGAGAGAGAGAGAGAGAGAGAGAAGATAGCCCGAGTTATAAACTAGTTTTATGACTCCCTTCTGGGGGATAAACCAGCTTAGCCCCTCGCGCCAGCCCCCCTATAGTCACACGTTGAAACAACTTTAGATCAGGTGCTTCTTGTTGCCTTCCCTTCACCTCTCTGTCGCCAGTGTTCTGCAACGCCACAAGGATGCCATGGGGATAAGGAAGAGACAGCGACAGCCACCTACGTCGAGGAGGTGTGAGAGGTTGGTGGATGGGCGCGCGCGCGCGTCTCCATCACCATGAGTACAGACACTGAGTACAGAACTCAATCACTCGAGAAGTGTCTCCATTTTTCCCTGCTACTGGAGGGAGAGCAGCCTTGGGGCCAGGGAGGAGTCTTTAGGAGAAGGTCGTGGTGGGCAACACCATGAAAGAAGGAAGGAAGGAAGGAAGGAAGGAAGGAAGGAAGGAAGGAAGGAAGCTGTAGTTTAGCCTGGCAGTGACGGAAGAAAATGGAAGGTAACGTTATTAGATCTGGGCCCCACACTGGGCCGGGGAAGTTAGCAGGTGTTATGTTACACTGTGAGGGAGACCTTCGTTGGCCTCAGAGGGTCGTAGAGTCGTCAGGGTGAGGGCCGTACGTTGGCCTCAAAGGGTCGTAGAGTCGTCAGGGTGAGGGTCGTACGTTGGCGGCAGGAGGTCGTGGCCGATGAGGCAGCCATGACTGAGTTAAGGTTAACACACGCTGAAGGTGGAAGGAAAAGGGTCGTGGATGGTTTGTGGGGTCGTTGTTTAAAAGGGTCGTGGATGGTTTGTGGGGTCGTTGTTTAAGCGGGTTGTGGATGGTTTGTGGGGTCGTTGTTTAAGCGGGTTGTGGAAGGTTTGTGGGGTCGTTGTTTAAGAGGGTTGTGGATGGTTTGTGGGGTCGTTGTTTAAGAGGGTCGTGGATGGTTTGTGGGGTCGTTGTTTAAGAGGGTCGTGGATGGTTTGTGGGGTCGTTGTTTAAGAGGGTTGTGGATGGTTTGTGGGGTCGTTGTTTAAGAGGGTCGTGGATGGTTTGTGGGGTCGTTGTTCAAGAGAGTCGTGGATGGTTTGTGGGGTCGTTGTGACACTGGTGTGGGAACGGGGAAAGGGTCATCCATGAAGGGGGTCGTTGAATACGGGGTCGTACCTACAGCCAAGACACGCTGAAGATGGTCGTCATAGCACCTCACCGTGGCCCTCAGTGAAGGGAAGGCAAGGAGGAATCAGAGATAGTGTGGTCGTGCCAAAGGGGTCGTCCCTCTTGGCCCTATCAAGGGAGGTCGTCCCATGAAGTCGTACTAGGAGGTCGTCCCATTAAGTTCTACCATTAGGTCGTCGACCCATGATGTCTTGAAAGAGGTCGTCCCATGAAGTCGTGGCAAAGGTAGGGTGGTCAGGCGAGACGCCACAGTGGAAAAGGGAACCATTAACGACCCGCCTCCCCCCACTACTTCGACCTGACCAGATTTTTGTGTGCAGTGACAAGTAACGACCCTACTTCGACCTGACCAGAGGCGGTAACGACCCCACTTCGACCTGACCAGAGGCGGTAACGACCCCACTTCGACCTGACCAGAGGCAGTAACGACCCCACTTCGACCTGACCAGAGGCAGTAACGACCCTACTTCGACCTGACCAGAGGCAGTAACGACCACACTTCGACCTGACCTATAACGACCCCACTTCGACCTGGTTAGTAACGACCCCGCGCCCCAAACTCCGAACAACAGCAAATATTTCTCAAACTGCTCTTATTTCTCGGCTACGCCTCTGCAGGAAGTATTATATTTCTCTCGCCATTCTATTTCTTGGAAATAGAAATCACACACATTGATAAATCTATTACATTTCTTCCATGGAAATGTTATCGCCATGTTTCTATTGTCTCACATTTACTCATCTCTCGCTCTTGTCTCATTTGTTTATATTTATCAGTGTCTATCTCACTGTCGTATTTTCATTTTCATGTATGGTCAATTTAGTCTCAAATTCTTATCCCATATTTCCAGCCTCATGTGTTTGTTTGTTTGTTGTTCTTGATGTCATCATCACCTTCCATGTTGTGATTTTTTAGGTTACACTAAGATCTTCTGGTTTGGTTGTTGGGTCGTCGTATTCTCTTGACCGAGACACAGAAGAATTATCCACAAGCAAGAAATCTCTCTCTCTCTCCTGTGTCGTGAGATCACCCCACACGAAGGAGTTTGCTGTGCTCTGAGGTCACAACACTAGAGGGTCTGCTGTGTCGTGTCCTCACACCATGAGAATGTTCTTTGGTATATAGGAATGTTGTTGCTTCCTTAAAACAACTGTGGTAGAATGCCGGCCCCCCCCCCCCCCATACACCCTCCTGTGTGTGTGTGTGTGTGTGTGTGTGTGTGTGTGTGTGTGTGTGATATGATATCTCCAATCATGGGCAATGGTCCTCATTAAAACCTCTCCTCACACTGAACCTGAGAGCGGACTGACAGGGTAATGATGTAAGGAGAGAAGCAGGAAGGAGAGAAGAAGGAACGGGACAGGTCTTACGAGAGACATAAAGTTTAGGAAGGAGAGGCAACATCTTAGCGGTGTAGGGAAGAAGATAGACGTCGCAATGGTTCATTCTCGAGTTGGCCAAAGGCGTCATATTCCTCCTTCCTCATGTGACGCGACGTAGCTTTGCCGAGTGTCACCTGGTCTCGCTAATGGCGGGGGGGGCATACAAGCAGCCAGTTCTCTGGAGCAGAACCCGCAGTAATATAGAGGTGGGAGAGCGAGCCAACACTGTGGTGGTGTGGTTTAGGTGGTTTAACTTCTGCAGTCAGACTAGGGAGAGTGGGATAAAGTCTTGATTATTTTAGACTGAGCTGTTAAGTAAATGTGTGGAGATAAACCCGCTCTTGATGTATGAGTAGTGTTCAGTACGAGATGGGGAAACCACTCCTTTGTACAACGGGAACAACTGTTTAGAAGACAAGAAATGGCAGCTGTGTGGTTTCTGTGCTCAGTGATGGAAGGAAGGACAGAGCTATCAGAGGAAGGAGGAAACCTGTGAGGAACTTTAGAAAATGAAGGAAGATGTTATCACCAGTAGACCCCATCTTGTGGATGCCATGATGTTGACAAGAGTGAAGACTGTAAGACTGGAAATGCTTAAGGAAATGAAAGACTGGAGATCGCCATGGCCCCCGACCACAGTAAACATTGCTGTTCGCTTGACAGAGACAGAATCATCGCTTTCTGAGAGGAAATAATCACCCTAAGGAAAAATGGGGAATAAGAAATATACACATGTATTCGATGATTGCCATGCACACACACCAGCCTGACCAGCTATCATAGACCCATCAAACCTGAGGCCAACTATTACTAAATGGATACAAGAGTTGCTGAAGAGTGTCGACTTTATTTTTACACCCTAGACGACGAAATCTAATGTCCCTAGAGAAATTTGTCCCCAGGAACGTGTATACACAACCTACAGCAGAGGAACTGACCTTCTTCTGGAGTCGTTGTGTCCTGGGTCTCCTCCCTCACTGTAGCCTGGACTGTGGTGGTGGGTGACGTGGTGGTGGAGAGCATTGTGGTGGATGATCCTGTGGTGGATGATGCGGTGGTCGGTGGTGGTGGTGAGGTGGATGCTGGTGTCCTGGGGAGTGTTGTGGTGGGCGTTGTGGTAGCTGGTGGTGTGGTAGCAGGTGGTAGGCTTGAGGACGGCGTGGTAGTCGATCGTATGGTGGCGGTGAAGGAAGAGGAAGAGGAGGAGGAGGAAGAGGAAGAAGAAGAAGAGGAGGAGGAGGAGTTAGTGGCTGGAGTGGTGGAGACGGTGAGATTGGTGGAGAGGGTGGTGCTGGGTGACTGGTAAGAGCTGGTGGTAGCGTAGATGATGGTGGTGGTATCGGTGGTGGTATCGGTGGTGGTATCGGTGGTGGTATCGATGGTGGTATCGGTGGTGGTATCGATGGTGGTATCGGTGGTGGTAATGGTGGTGGTAGTGGTGGTGAGTGGTCGTAGTTCGGGCATGGTGGAGTGATCTGTGCAGTCATCGCCATACGCCAGCTGCACGTCATCTATGGCTATGTCGCTGTACGTCCTGGCACGTTTGGCCTCCAGCACGATCTGTTACGAGACATCAACACACTCAGGAACCTACGTATAGACCAGTATGAAGCTGTGTTATACCAGTATATACCAGTATGAAGCTGTGTTATACCAGTATATACCAGTATGAAGCTGTGTTATACCAGTATGAGGCTGTGTTATACCTGTATGAGGCTGTGTTATACCTGTATGAGGCTGTGTTATACCAGTACGAAGCTGTGTTATACCAGTATGAAGCTGTGTTATACCATGTTATACCAGTATGAAGCTGTGTTATACCAGTATATACCAGTATGAAGCTGTGTTATACCAGTATATACCAGTATGAAGCTGTGTTATACCAGTATATACTGGTATGAAGCTATGTTATACCAGTATGAAGCTGTGTTATACCAGTATATACCAGTATGAAGCTGTGTTATACCAGTATGAAGCTATGTTACACCAGTATATACCAGTATGAAGCTATGTTATACCTGTATATACCAGTATGAAGCTATGCTTTACCAGTATATACCGGTATGAAGCTATGTTATACCAGTATGAAGCTGTGTTATCCCAGTATATACCAGTATGAAGCTGTGTTATACCAGTATGAAGCTATGTTACACCAGTATATACAGTATGAAGCTATGTTATACCTGTATATACCAGTATGAAGCTATGTTTTACCAGTATATACCGGTATGAAGCTATGTTATACCAGTATGAAGCTGTGTTATACCAGTATATACCAGTATGAAGCTGTGTTATACCAGTATGAAGCTATGTTACACCAGTATATACCAGTATGAAGCTATGTTATACCTGTATATACCAGTATGAAGCTATGTTTTACCAGTATATACCGGTATGAAGCTATGTTATACCAGTATGAAGCTATGTTATACCAGTATATACCAGTATGAAGCTGTGTTATACCAGTATGAAGCTGTGTTATACCAGTATATACCAGTATGAAGCTGTGTTATACCTGTACGAAGCTGTGTTATACCGGTATGAAGCTATGTTATACCAGTATATACCAGTATGAAGCTGTGTTATACCAGTATGCTGTTATACCAGTATATACCAGTATGAAGCTGTGTTATACCAGTATATACCAGTATGAAGCTGTGTTATACCAGTATATACCAGTATGAAGTTATGTTATACCAGTATGCTGTTATACCAGTATATACCAGTATGAAGCTGTGTTATACCAGTATATACCAGTATGAAGCTATGTTATACCAGTATGCTGTTATACCAGTATATACCAGTATGAAGCTGTGTTATACCAGTATATACCAGTATGAAGCTGTGTTATACCAGTATGCTGTTATACCAGTATATACCAGTATGAAGCTGTGTTATACCAGTATATACCAGTATGAAGCTACAAGAATAGAAAATAGATTGTGGAAAAGAATTACATTGAAAAACGAAAATTATTCTAATTATCATTTTTATGCATAAAAGATGATAAAAAACTATAGAGTAATGATAGACACGAATATTACTTTAATCACCTTTTGTTTATGGATAAAAGATGATGAAAAAATACTATAGAGTAACAATAAAACTGAATATTACTTTAATTACCTTTTGATTATTTAAAACATTATATAAAAGCATAGGATAACAATGGAACTTGATATTACTTTACCTTTTGTTTGTGTATAAAAAAACATGAAAAAAAGAAACATTATAGAATAACAATAGAACCGAATATCACTATAATTCCCTTTTGTTTATGTATAAGAAATAAATATAATAAAAAAAGACACAGTAGAAGCGTATGGAACGCCATCAAAAGAAAACAACAGTGCGACCGTAACTGGCTTTTATTTCTGAATCTCTCTCTCTCTCTCTCTCTCTCTCTCTCTCTCTCTCTCTCTCTCTCTCTCTCTCACCACTCCGTCTTCTGAGGTCTTTAGGGTTGAACGCTTGGTACAGTGGTTAGCGTCGAGCGTGTGTGTGTGTGTGTGTGTGTGTGTGTGTGTGTGTGCCTCCCCCCCCCCCCCTCTTCCCTTAGAGTAGGCTTTTGTGGGTAGACAAAAGGTAGAGTGACTGTCCTCAGTTGGGTTCTTTTTTTTATTCCTTTTTGTTCCTATGATTGCCAGTATTATAGAGGGGAAAATGTCTCTTTTTTTTTTGTTTCTTTCAAGAAACACTCTCTCTCTCTCTCTCTCTCTCTCTCTCTCTCTCTCTCTCTCTCTCTCTCTCTCTCTCTCTCTCTCTCTCTCTCTCTCTCTCACACACACACACATACATATATGTATATATATATATATATATATATATATATATATATATATATGTATCATTTTCAGTTTGTATCGTACGCCAGTCAGCAATCCCCCCGATGCCGCCGGCAGCTGGCGCGGCCCATTATCCTCAACTTCCGCTGTACAATAACCAAAGCCCCCCGCCCAATACCTAAGGACCCTGTTTTAAGTCTTGAGGTAGGTAGTTCGTGTGATCCCAGGTAAAATTGTATTGGGTTTAAGGAGGTAAATTATGGTGCATATATTGGAAAACTGTGGGAATGACTTTGTCCAAGCTATCGTACATATTTAGGCCAAGTTGTTGAAGTTATCGTATGCTATGGATTGTTATTGTACTCGCCGAGCTAAGTTGCTCTGTCCAGTGGATGCGAGGTATTATACATTTGGGTATAAAGTTGTTATACCCAGGAAGAGAGCTATTAAACTAGAGAAATTATGGCATTTTTGTCATTCATTTTTGATGAAGGATCGTTTGATCGTATTCAGAATATTGACGTACAGTGAACAATATATTCTGATATCGTACATAGTAAGTGAGATTATTGGACGCAAAGGTTTTTGTTAAGCTAAACAAAGAATTTTTGCATACGAATTATTTTGAAATATTCGTATAAGTAAGATTCTTAAATGGTTTTAAGTGGTTAACTTATCGTACGAAAAAGGTTAAGTTATCGTACCGAAAACATAAGTTATCGTACAGAATAGGTACGGTTATCGTACCGCAAATTTAAGTTATTGTACAGAAAAGGTTAACTTATCGTACGGAAAAGGTTAAGTTATCGTACCGAAAACTTAAATCATCGCACGGAAAAGGATAAGTTATCGTACGAAAAAGGATAAGTCAACCTACCGAAAACTTAAGTTATCGTACGGAAAAAGGTAAGTCACTGTACACAAAAATCTAATTCATCGTTCAGGGAAAGTTTCGATTATCGTGTTCGAGAAGTTAATTCATCTTTTCCTTTTTGCTCTCAAGTTTAATCGACCTTCCACGTCCCTTCCTCAAGTTAATCTATTCGTCCCTCGTTCCTTGGTGTACCAAGTTCGAACCCCATCAAAAAAAAAGAGAGAGAAAAAAAAGTCAGTGGAACTTGAGGCCTTTATCCCCTGACTGAAACGTACCATCCACTATCGTCAGTCACTATCCATAACCCCCTTTTTTCCCCCCAAGGGCCAGTTTCAAGTCCCTCGTATACGTTCAAAAAGAAAGAAAGAAACATAAAAAAAAGGTTGAAGAAAACCCCAGGGGGTGGCTCCCTCCTCTCACCTGAAAGTTATCCACGACATTGGTCAAGTTGAACTTGTGTTGGAACCATTGATTGTGGCTGGTCCCTGTCATCTGTAAGATGGGCGGCAGGAACTCCATGGACACGCCCTCCGGCTTCAGGTACCCGTTCAGCACACCTGGAGGGACGAGTGGAAGGGGGCAATACACTAGTGTTACACTGGGAGGCAAGAAGGCCTGGTGATGGAAGACCTGATGGTTCTATGATGAGGTTATGTGTTGGAGAACAGTGCATGGGAAGGCCAGGTGATAGAAGACCTGATGGTTCTATGATGAGGTTATGTGTTGGAGGACAGTACGTGGGAAGGACGCATCAGAAGACCTGATGGTTCTATGACGAGGTTATCTGCTGGAGGACAGTACGTAGGAAGGACACACCAGAAGACCTGATGGTCTATGATGAGGTTATCTGCTGGAGGACAGCACATGGGAAGGACACATCAAAAGACCTGATGGTCTATGATGAGGTTTTCTGCTGGAGGACAGTACGTGGGAAGGACACAACAGAAGACCCTGATGGTCTATGACGAGGTTATATATTCTCAACCCCAGCCTACGCCAGGCACTCTTTCGTCCATCTGTGAGAAAGGGATGAACAGCTGGGTTGACTGTCAAGCCGAACATCTCGTTCAAGACTCGAACCCAGGCGAACCCGCTCGTGATTTCGACTACGCGATCATAAAGAATCAGGTATGATGGATGCAGAAGTTGGGAGGTGAGATTCTCTGATTCCCTAAGGCCTCTTGTTGTGGGTTCGATGATCCCCTGAAGGCTGGAGGGAGGAGGATCGAACTCTTTCCCAGACGGTAGAGTGAGGGCGGGAGGCACGTGTGTGAGGTGGAAGGTGGAAAGGAAGCCAGGTGTGGTGTCGACTGTGACTTATATGTGTGTGTGTGTCAGGTGTAGGTGGAGAGGAGGAGGGGAGGGAAGAGAGAGAGAGAGAGAGAGAGAGAGAGAGAGAGAGAGAGAGAGAGAGAGAGAGAGAGAGTTCTTTTTTTATTTTTTTTTTCTTTTGGCCAGGCAGAATCTATGACTTTAGATTCAAAATCCCCGGACATGAGAAAACAAGAGTTCAAAATGAAGGCAAGAGAGAGCGATCAAAGTCTGACACAATGAAGAATTGAAGTTAGGGATTTCTAAATCTAAATCTAAGTTACAACAGTGAACTAAGGTATCAAAACGAGAAAATCAGAAATATGATATTCAAATTAGAATCATCTTTACAAGTAGTGAATATCAAAATGGAAATTGAGGAATCTTTGACTCATGAACATAGATTATGATGAAATACAATTGATTTGGAAATGGGTCATATTCAAAATCAAAACCACACATTCAAAATCATGAGTAATTGATCACTCTCATGGAAATCAAAATCAGGATTCAAAAATTCAAAATCAAAATCATGAATGTTAGAGTCCCGATTATCTAAGTCAGATCCCAAAGATCAAAATCAAATCAAAATCAAAATTAAGGAAGTTATAGTTAGAAAGCTAATGACCTGGTATGACCTGCTTCCTCTCCATACAGCCTACCATGCCCGAGGACCTGGAGAAATGATGTTCGGCAGACATGTATGTGACCTGGAGACCTGATATTTAGAATACCTACCATATATATGTGACCTGGAGACCTGATATTTAGAATACCTACCATATATATGTGACCTGGAGACCTGAAAGTTAGAGTACCTACCACATCCATGACCTGGAGACCTGATTGTTAGAATACTCACCATTTCCGTGACCTGGAGACCTGAGAGTTAGAGTACTCACCATTTCCGTGACCTGGAGACCTGAGAGTTAGAATACCTGCCATATCCGTGACCTGGAGACCAGCTTGTCACCTGGGCTTCCTTTGAACTCCCACGTACCATCTTAACTCCCTCCCTCCCTCCCTCCCTTCCATTCCTCGCCTCTCCCTCTCTCCCTCTTCCAGTATTGTTCCACGCCTCTCACCCCTCCCTAGTCTACCCATTCCCTCCTCCCACCCATCCCCTGCAGCCACGCCCCTACCCCCTGATTCAATGATTCAGTCTATACACCTTGAAGTACCAGAGAACCACATGTTGGGATCAATCGCTCCAGCCTCCCACAGGGGAAACACAGGGTTCGCCTCCTCCTCCTCCTCCTCCTCCTTCTCCTTCTCCTCCTCCTTCTTCTTCGCCTCCTACAGGAGAGGAGGTCTGGGGCGAAGAGGGGCAGGGCGCCCTGCACCACGGGTCCAGTAGGCTTAAGCTGGGTGGGAGCCACTGGCAAAATCGAAGAGCTGGAAGTGGTTGCGTCTTGAGCAAGATAATGCCATGGTCAGTATAGTAACTTGACCGCCCGGGTGGCGCTGCTTAACGACGCTATGTAACTATACGTATGTCTCTGTGTCCCGGATGTGTACCTCCGTATATCTCGCGACTGTTTAGCAATGTATAATCGATATCTATCATCGCCATAGGTCTATCCACTGGCCTGCTTTAGCAGTAACTTGTTTATCTGTCTCTCTCCATTCGTCTGTCTATCCCTATGTTGTCTCAGTTAAGTGGTCTTTGTGGTTTTCGATCTTGTTCCCGATACCTGGCGTCTCTTCTTGTAGCGTAAACTTTAATAATCTCGAAGCCACCGGTTGGGCGAGTCCACTATTGTCTTCTGGGGGAGGTGAAGGGTTCTCGTCCTCCGTTGATAGATGAAGCTGATTGGCTGTCGTGGCCAAGTACCGTACGCCCCTCATACGACCCTGATGAATATTTAAAGGAGGGGGGAGCCCTTGAGAAATGGCTGCAGGCTTGTTAGCCAGGAGGAGGAGGAGGTGGCTATGCATCCCTTAAGGTTCCCTACGTGGGATGCTGGTGGCTCCTCCTCCTCCTGGTTATTGCTGGGGGATTAATCCCTCCACATTGATCATGGTCATTAAAGCCACGAGTTCTTGAAGGGGTCGAGTGATTACTCCATTGAGCCTTCATAAGGACTCTGGGATTAATAACTGTAATTCGTGATGGTTGTGAGTGAGTGATGTTGGTATGGTGCAACGTTGATTTATTAAGCTCTCGATCACCTCTTATGATGCGGGTGTCCAGCGGTGAAGTCCGAGGTATACCCTGTGTCGCTACACATCCCACACACACACACACACACACACACACACACCCTGTACCACTACACATCCCTCCCACACACACACACCCCTGAGGTATACCCTGTGCCACTACACATCCCTCACACACACACACACACACACCCTGTGCCACTACACATCCCTCCCACACACACACACACACACCCTGTGCCACTACACATCCCTCCCACACACACACACACCCCTGAGGTATACCCTGTGCCACTACACATCCCTCACACAAACACACACACACACACACACACACACACACACACACCAAGATCTCACGTCATTCACTTCCCTCATACCTAGAATGTTGGTGGACATCGAGTCTAATGCATTAATGAAGTTGAAGGGTTTTCGAAGTTGTTCCGAGCTAGGCATCGTTGTGGAGAGAGTGACCCTGATTGGTTAATGGGTGGCCAAAACTCTACGGTTTTGTGGGAAGGGTTCGAACAGAGGGAGACGGGGAGAGAGGGAGTGTGGAAGGGAGAAGGAAGAGCAGTAGATAGAGACAGTTACATGGGTGGAACCATGAGACGTAAGAGAAGGGAATGGTGTATGTGT
This sequence comes from Panulirus ornatus, assembly GCF_036320965.1. Taxonomy (NCBI): domain Eukaryota; kingdom Metazoa; phylum Arthropoda; class Malacostraca; order Decapoda; family Palinuridae; genus Panulirus; species Panulirus ornatus. Next base: position 30,542,561 of record NC_092269.1, read on the forward strand.
GTGTGTGTGTGTGTGTGTGTGTGTGTGTGTGTGAGTGTGTGTGTGTGTGTGTGTGGAGGGGGATGACTGCCGATAGAACTTGTGAACTGGGAGGCCCAATGGACAGAGTCGAGGAGGGAAGGGAAACGCGAACAGATGTAGTGGAAGAGAAACGAGGGGTTGGGGAAGAGAGAGAGAGAGAGGACCAGAGAGGTACAGGTGAACCAATCCACAGACGACAGACAAAGCCCTGGCCCACCCGACCCACCAACCCACCAACCCACCCGACCCACCAACCCACCAACCCACCCGACCCCCCACAACACCAGTGGGTCCCCCACCTCCTCACACACTCCTTGGCTTGGTTTCTGAGGCAACACCACTACTCTACAGGTACTTCCAAGACTCCTCCGTCTTCTTCTTGAGGTCTGAAAAGGGGGCCAGACACTCTCTCTCCCCCCCTTATGTAAGGGACGGCGCCTCTGCAAACACCGCCAGTACACCAAGGGATGAGAGAGAGAGAGAGAGAGAGAGAGAGAGAGAGAGAGAGAGAGAGAGAGAGAGAGAGAGAGAGAGAGAGAGAGAGAGAAAGAGAGAGAGAGAGAGAGACCTACAAAGAGTGAGAGGTTTTTCAACCTCACAAAGAGTGCTCAGGCGCCCAAGACGAGTGGAATATAGTGATCACCTACTGTAACCACACACAGACACACACACACACAGACACACACACACACAGACACACACACACACAGACACACACACACACACACACACACACACACACACACACACACACACACACACAGACACACACACAGACACACACACACACACACAGACACAGACACACACACACACACACACACACAGACACACACACACACACACACAGACACAGACACACACACACACACACACACACACACACACACACACACACACACACACACAGGGAGGAGGGCGACAGACCCACATCTTGGGGTCTTAAGAAGCTTGCGTCTTGACCCCAAGTGGCACGGGGGCCTCTTGTGGAGCAGCAGATGCCTCTCGACGGGCTGGGGAGAGGCAGCAGATGCCTCTCGACGTGCTGGGGAGAGGCAGCAGATGCCTCTCGACGGGCTGGGGAGAGGCAGCAGGTGCCTCTCGACGGGCTGGGGAGAGGCAGCAGATGCCTCTCGACGGGCTGGGGAGAGGCAGCAGATGCCTCTCGACGGGCTGGGGAGAGGCAGCAGACCTAGTGTTCATCCTGACCCCCCCCCCACCCCCCCTTCCCAAGGGGGTCGCACCAGAGAAGACACCACACTGGCTGAACCCTCCACAGTAACTGGGGTGGGTGAACCCTCCACAGTAACTGGGGTGGGTCAGCCTTCCCCAGTAACTGGGGTGGTTTAAACCCCTTCTGTAACTGTGTTAGTTTGAACCCTTCCGGTACCTGGGATGTATGAACCTCCCAGTAAATGGGATGGTTTAAACCCTTCTCAGTAACTGGGGTGGGTGAACCCCCTCCTGTAACTGGGGTGGGTAAACTCACCCCAGTAAATGGAATGGTCTGACCCCTCACCAGTAACTGGGATGGTTTGATGGGTGAACCTCCCTAGCAATTGGGGTGAGTGAACCCTCCCCAATAATTGAAATGGGTGAAACCTCCTAGTAATATGGAACTGTTGAACCCCTTCCAGTAACTGGGATGGTGAAACCCTCTCCGTGACTCGTTTTTATTAACCCCTTCAATGTCTAGTAGCGAGGAGGAAGATTAAACCACTTCAGCCACTGGAAAGGATCGTCCAATTATATCAAATATTGGAATGGGTCAGCCAACCACTTCAGTAACAAGGGTTGGATGTACCACTTCGGTAGTTACGACTGGGGGACCTAACCTGAGAAGCTGTCATTACTTCATCATTCGAGGGTTAATAACTGGACCACTCGAACACGGGCCACAAGCGCCCAAGAGCATCGAAGTCACGTTGAAGTCAAGTCGAAGTCATGTCGAAGTCGCATCGAAGTCACGTCGAAGTCGCATCGAAGTCACGTCGAAGTCATGTCGAAGTCGCATCTAAGTCACGTCGAAGTCATGTCGAAGTCGCATCTAAGTCACGTCGAAGTCATGTCGAAGTCGCATCGAAGTTACGTCGAAGTCGCATCGAAGTCGCATCGAAGTCATGTCGAAGTCGCATCGAAGTCACGTCGAAGTCGCATCGAAGTCACGTCGAAGTCGCATCGAAGTCACGTCGAAGTCGCATCGAAGTTACGTTGAAGTCGCATCGAAGTCACGTCGAAGTCACGTCGAAGTCGCATCTAAGTCACGTCGAAGTCATGTCGAAGTCGCATCGAAGTTACGATGAAGTCGCATCGAAGTCAAGTCGAAGTCATGTCGAAGTCGCATCGAAGTTACGATGAAGTCGCATCGAAGTCAAGTCGAAGTCACATCGGAGTTATGATGAAGTCGCATCGAATTCACGTCGAAGTCGCATCGAAGTTACGATGAAGTCGCATCGAAGTCACGTCGAAATCATGAAGTCGCATCGAAGTCACGTCGAAGTCGCCTCGGAGCTGAAGAAAGGTGGGAGTATTTTGCAGTATCAGATGCTAAAATGAGGGGATTTTGTAGTATCAGATGCTAAAATGAGGGGATTTTGTGGTATCCGGTGGTAAAATGAGGGGATTTTGTGGTATCAAATGCTAAAATGAGGGGATTTTGTGGTATCAGATGCAAAAATGAGGGGATTTTGAGGGTATCAGATGCTAAAATGAGGGGATTTTGTAGTATCAGATGCTAAAATGAGGGGATTTTGTGGTATCCGATGGTAAAATGAGGGGATTTTGTGGTATCAAATGCTAAAATGAGGGGATTTTGTGGTATCAGATGCAAATAATGAGGGATTTTGAGGGTATCAGATGCTAAAATGAGGGGATTTTGTAGTATCAGATGCTAAAATGAGGGGATTTTGTGGTATCCGATGGTAAAATGAGGGGATTTTGTGGTATCAAATGCTAAAATGAGGGGATTTTGTGGTATCAGATGCAAAAATGAGGGGATTTTGAGGGTATCAGATGCTAAAATGAGGGGATTTTGTGGTATCAGATGCTAAAATGAGGGGATTTTGAGGGGATTTTGAGGGTATCAGATGCTAAAATGAGGGGATTTTGTGGTATCAGATGCCAAATTAAGGAGGATTTGATGGTATCAGATGCTAGAGGGAGTTAGGGGGGGAGGGATTTTTAGTGATATCAGAAGCGGGAAGGATTAGGATGGTGAAGGTTCGTGCAGGTGAGCGATTTCTGACCGATGACACGGGAAGGGAGGCCACCATGTCCGTGAGGACAAGTGAAGGGATCACCTCCCTGGGTGAGAGAGAGAGAGAGAGAGAGAGAGAGAGAGAGAGAGAGAGAGAGAGAGAGAGGAGAGAGAGAGAGAGAGAGAGAGAGAGAGAGAGAGAGAGAGAGAGAGAGAGAGAGAGACCATTTTTGACCCTCTGGAACCTAGAGAAGAGAGAGAGACAGAGAGAGAGAGACCATTTTTTGACCCTCTGGAACCTAGAGAAGAGAGAGAGAGAGAGAGAGAGAGAGAGAGAGAGAGAGAGAGAGAGAGAGGACAGTCTGTACAATCCTGGACGCGCTGGTAGATTGGTTTCTCCCTCAACCCACCTCTGCCAGCCAGCTATCCACTCGTGAGGTCTGGCCACCAGTGTGGAGGAGGAGGTAGAGGCCTGGAGCCTTCCACCTGCCCTCCACTTACGGGGGAATCTGGCCACCGATGTGGAGGAGGAGGAGGTACGGGATTGGAGCCTTCCACCAGCCCTCCACTTCATACGGTGTTTGTCTACTAGTGTGGATGAGAGGTGGAGCAATCATCCACCAGCCCTCCACTTACGGAGGGTGTGTGTGTGTGTGTGTGTGTGTGTCTGGCCACCAGTGTGGATGAGGGGTGGAACCATCATCCACCAGCCCTCCACTTACGGAGGGTTGTGTGTGTGTGTGTGTGTCTGGCCACCAGTGTGGATGAAGGGTGGAACCATCATCCACCAGCCCTCCACTTACTGAGTGTGTGTGTGTGTGTGTGTGTGTCTGGCCACCAGTGTGGATGAGAGGTGGAACCATCATCCACCACCGGGAACCCACCGTCGCCTTTAAGCACCACACATCCTTCCTTCTTCCTCTTCTTACCACACCAGTCCACTAAAGTAACCTCAACACGAATTTTTACTCCACCAAATGACTCTCCTTCCCCTCCACCTGACGTTTGTCTTGGCTGTGGAATCTATACTGGAGTGAACGACTCTCCACTCCTCCCCTGCTTAGCTTCCAGGTTGTCTCTGGCCCTCTGAAACCTGGAGGAGGGAGGGAGGCCACTTTCTGACCCTCTGAAACCTGGAGGAGGGAGACAGGCCACTCTCTGACCCTCTGTGACCTGGAGGAGGGAGACAGGCCACTTTCTGACTCTCTGGAACCTGGAGGAGGGAGACAGGCCACTTTCTGACTCTCTGGAACCTGGAGGAGGGATGGAGGCCACTTTCTGACCCTCTGGAACCTGGAGGAGGGAGGGAGGCCACTTTCTGACCCTCTGGAACCTGGAGGAGGGAGGGAGGCCACTTTCTGACCCTCTGGAACCTGGAGGAGGGAGATATGCCACTTTCTGACCCTCTGGAACCTGGAGGAGGGAGGCCACTTTCTGACCCTCTGGAACCTGGAGGAGGGAGGGCAGTTTCTGACCCCCTGAGACCTGGAGGAGGGAGACAGGCCACTTTCCGACCCTCTGGAACCTGGTGGAGGGAGACAGGCCACTTTCTGACCCTCTGGAACCTGGAGAAGGGAGACAGGCCACTTTCTGACCCTCTGTGACCTGGAGGAGAGTGGTCACTTTCTGACCCTCTGGAACCTGGAGGAGAGGGAGAGGCCACTTTCTGACCTTCTGGAACCTGGAGGAGAGAGGTCACTCTCTGACCCTCTGGAACCTGAAGGAGAGACAGGCCACTTTCTGACCCATTAGAACTTCGAGGAGAAAGGTCACTCTCTGACGTAGAACGTGGAGGACAGAGAGGTCATTTTCTGACCTCCTGGAAGCTGAAGGGGTGAGGTCATTTTCTGACCCTCTGCAACCTGGCTCCTGGAACCTGGTGAAGAGAGAGAGAGAGAGAGAGAGAGAGAGAGAGAGTCAGGCCATTTTCTGACACCCTAAAAACCTGGAGGAGATAGAGAGGCCATTGCCTGACCATTCTAAAACCATTTTTCTGTTCACCGGACACATCATTATCTCCTGGTTAGGTTAGGCTCTCCTCTGTAGCCATGTAGACAGTCTCTTCTCTCGATATAGGTTGTTAAGTTTATTTTCCCCAGTGGAACTCGACATCCACAGCAACCATTGGACGAACCCTGTATACAGACTCTTCTCTCGTCATAGGTGTTAAGTTTTTTTCCCAGTGGAACTCGACATCCACAGCAACCATTGGACGAACCCTGTATACAGACTCTTCTCTCGTCATAGGTGTTAAGTTTTTTTTCCCCAGTGGAACTCGACATCCACAGTAACCACTGGACGAAACCTGTATACAGACTCTTCTCTCGACGTGTGTAAGTATTTTTCCCCAGTGGAACTCGAAATCCACAGCAGCCACTGGACGAAACCTGTATACAGGCTCTTCTCTCGTCATAGGTGTTAAGTTTTTTTCCCAGTGGAACTCGACATCCACAGTAACCACTGGACGAATCCTGTATACAGACTCTTCTCTCGACATAAGTGTAAGATTTTTTCTCCATTGGAACTCGACATCCACAGTAACCACTGGACGGAATCCACAGAGCGACCCAGCCAAGGTGGGTGAGGAATATTTTCCTCTTTTTCTTTTCTTCGTCGATGGAAAATGAATTTACTCTTGTACCACATGAATGCGGGGCTTCACACTGAGGTGCCCAACACCCCATCCTCCCCTCTCTGGCCTCAGTCTAATGAGTGTCCTCGTTCGTGTCCTCGTTCGTATCCTCGTTCGTGTCCTCCCTCGTTCGTGCCCTCGTTCGTGTCCTCGTCCGTGTCCTCCCTCGTTCGTGTCCTCCCTCGTTCTCGTCCTCGTTCGTGTCCTTCCTCGTTCTCGTCCTCTTTCGTATCCTCCCTCGTTCGTGTCCTCGTTCGCGTCCGCCCTCATTCGTGCCCTCGTTCGTGTCCTCGTTCGTGTCCTCCCTCCTTCGTGTCCTCGTTCGTGTCCTCGTCCGCCAGCAAGTCGCCCAGGGTCTCCCGTTACAGTGCTCTGAAGGAAGTTTCTTCTCATGAATCCTCGAATCGAAGATTCTCTGATATTGATGAATATTCAATTACGGGGTCTCGAGCTTCTTAGAATCCATAGTGATGAATATTCAAATGAAGATTCTCCAGACGTAGAATCCAGATGGGTGGTGAATATTCAAGTGGGAGTTTTTAAGATTCATAGAATAACAAATTATCAAATATTCAGTTTGACTTTTCAAGATTCCCAGAATCATATTTTGGTAAATATTCAATAGCAAGTTCACGAAATACTTGGAATCACAAATTGGTAGATATTCAGGTCGGGGGATTATCGTGTGTACAAGAATATTCAATTGAAGATTCTCAACTCGCCACACGACACATCTCAGAGAGACTTCCCCCACATCTCAGTGTTCAGATCTGTAGCACAAGATCTTCAGCCATGAAGAGAAGAGAGAAGAGACAGAGAATGGGGCATAGTTGAAATGGGAGGTCAAAGCATTATATTCCCCCGAGGGTACGCTACTGCAGAGTTCAAAATGGATGAAATTGACGTTCAGTTGTCTGTCTCTCTCGACCTTACTTACTCACAGCCCTAGGGACCAGTGGAAAGGTGGTGTATTATGGTCTTCCCAAGGAAGGTCTTGTTTCAGGTCACATACGAGTGTTATAGAGAGGTCACAGATGTTGTAACACAGAGACACGAGTGTTATAGGGAGGTCACAGGTGTTGTAACACGGAGATACAAGTGTTATAGAGAGGTCACAGGTGTTGTAACACAGAGACACGAGTGTTATAGGGAGGTCACAGGTGTTGTAACACGGAGATACGACTGCTGTAGGGAGGTCACAGGTGTTGTAACACGGAGATACAAGTGTTATAGAGAGGTCACAGGTGTTGTAACACAGAGACACGAGTGTTATAGGGAGGTCACAGGTGTTGTAACACGGAGATACAAGTGTTATAGAGAGGTCACAGGTGTTGTAACACAGAGACACGAGTGTTATAGGGAGGTCACAGGTGTTGTAACACGGAAATACGACTGCTGTAGGGAGGTCACAGGTGTTGTAACACGGAGATACGATTATCTGAGGCAAGTGACAGGTGTGCCAACAGAACCATACAGGTGTTTGAGGCAAGATTCACAGGTGTCATGGAGCCAGGCAGTGTATGTGTTCATATGACACCCTGGAGCTGGCATGACACATGACACCCTGAAGCTGGCATGACACATGACACCCTGAAGCTGCCTGGGGGGGGGGGGGGCGTTCGGGTGACCTCTCCCCCCCCTTCTCTCTCTCTCTCTCTCTCTCTCTCTCTCTCTCTCTCTCTCTCTCTCTCTCTCTCTCTCTCTCTCTCTCTCTCTCTCTCTCTCTCTCTCTCTCTCTCTCTCTCTCTCCTGGTTTGCTACTTCCCCTGGTGTTGGCAGCTGTTAAAGCCGAACAAGAGTCTACCACCGTTACACACACACACACACACACTCACTCACTCACTCACTCACTCACTCACTCACTCACTCATATACACACACACACACACACACACACACACACACACACAGACACACACATACGACACACACATACACATCTGCTTTAACAGATGACAGAGTAGCACTACTCCAAACCCCAGCCCTCCAAGCCCCAGCCCTCCAAACCCCAGCCCTCCAAGCCCCAGCCCTCCAAACCCCAGCCCTCCAAACTCCAGCCCTCCAAACCCCAGCCCTCCAAACCCCAGCCCTCCAAACCCCAGCCCTCCAAACCCCAGCCCTCCAAACCCCAGCCCTCCAAACCCTAGCCCTCCAGACCCCAGCCTTCCAAACCCCAGCCTTCCAAACCCCAGCCTTCCAAACCCCAACCCTCCAAACCTCAACCCTCCAAACCCCAGCCCTCCAAACTTCTCTCTCCCACCCCTCTGAACCACCAGTATAGATCATCCTGGAAATAAAAGTGGGCGTCGTTTGTGTTTCTCACAGGACGAACTGGTCGTTTGTTCACTTTACTTTGAGAATTTTGGATAGTTTTCTTATGGTAGATTGGTCATTACTTTGGTTGATGTCGTTTGGTAGTTTGCAGATTTCCATTGGTAGTTTGGTTGTTAATTTGGTTAACAATCGTTTGGTAGTTTGGGTTGAAATGGGAGTGTGGTTGTTAATTTGGTTAACAATCGTTTGGTAGTTTGGGTTGTATGGCAGTGTGGTTGTTGATTTGATTAACAATCGTTTGGTAGTGTGGGTTGTATGGCAGTGTGGTTGTTCATTTGGTTAACAATCGTTTGGTAGTTTGGGTTGTATTGTAATGTGGTTGTTCATTTGATTAACAATCGTTTGGTAGTTTAGTTTGTATGGCAGTGTGGTTGTTCATTTGGTTAACAATCGTTTGGTAGTTTGGGTTGTAATGGCAGTGTGGTTGTTAATTTGGTTAACAATCGTTTGGTAGTTTGGGTTGTAATGGCAGTGTGGTTGTTCATTTGATTAACAATCGTTTGGTAGTTTGGGTTGTAATGGCAGTGTGGTTCTTCATTTGATTAACAATCGTTTGGTAGTTTGGGTTGTATAGCAGTATGGTTGTTCATTTGATTAACAATCGTTTGGTAGTTTGGGTTGTATGACAATGTGGTTGTTCATTTGATTAACAGTCGTTTGGTAGTTTGAGTTGTATGGCAATGTGGTTGTTCATTTGATTAACAATCGTTTGGTAGTTTGGGTTGTAATGGCAGTGTGGTTGTTCATTTGATTAACAATCGTTTGGTAGTTTGGGTTGTAATGGCAGTGTGGTTGTTAATCTGATTAACAATCGTTTGGTAGTTTGGGTTGTAATAGTTGTTCATGTGGTTTAACAATCGTTTGGTCATTAAGTAGTTCGGTTGACTCTGATTCATTTCATACTGACACTAGAAACGAGAACAGTGTGTGAACTTGTCACAATCACTGATAAGGGTCAAAAGCCATAGGAAGAGATAAGAGATTAGCTGATAGACTTAGCGGAAACACTCAGATAGATAGACAGACGTGAAGACCAGTATTAGCAGTGAACAGGCCCTAGCGAGGCAGTGAACAGGCCCTAGCAAGGCAGTGAACAGGCTCTAGCAAGGCAGTGAACAGGCGTTAGCGAGGCAGTGAACAGGCCCCTAGTGAGGCAGTGAACAGGCCCTAGCGAGGCAGTGAACAGGCCCCTAGTGAGGCAGTGAACAGGCCCTAACGAGGCAGTTGAACAGGCCCTAGCGAGGCAGTGAACAGGCCCTAGCGAGGCAGTTGAACAGGCCCTAGCGAGGCAGTGAACAGGCTCTAGCGAGGCAGTGACCAGGCCCTAACGAGGCAGTGAACAGGCCCTAGCGAGGCAGTGAACAGGCCCTAGCGAGGCAGTGAACAGGCCCTAGCGAGGCAGTGAACAGGCCCTAACGAGGCAGTGAACAGGCCCTAGCGAGGCAGTGAACAGGCCCTAGCGAGGCAGTGAACAGGCCCTAGCGAAGCAGTGAACAGGCCCTACCGAGGCAGTGAACAGGTCCTAGAGCAGGCCCAAGCTATAGACAGTGATGAGCACTGTCAAGACAGTGACGTCAAGAGGCACTGACGAGATGGTCAAAAAGACACTGTCGAGGTGGGTAAACAAGCCCTGACAAGGCAGTGAATAGTCACTGTCGAGCAAGTGAAGAGAGAAAGAAAGTCACTGTCGAGCCAGTGAAAAGAGAAAAAAAGTCACTGTCGAGCCAGTGAAGAGAAAAAAGTCACTGCCGAGCCAATGAAGAAAGTAGGGCACTGTCACTCAGTGAAGAGAGAAAAAAAGTCACTGGCGACTCAGTGAAGAGAGAAGTAAAGGCACTGTCGAGCCAGTGAAAAGAGAAAAAAAGTCACTGTCGACTCAGTGAAGAAAGAAAGAAAGTCACTGTCGAGCCAGTGAAGAGAGAAAGAAAGTCACTGTCGAGCCTGTGAAAAGAGAAAAAAAAGTCACTGTCGAGCCAGTGAAGAGAAAAAAGTCCCTGTCGACTCAGTGAAGAGAGAAAGAAAGGCACTGTCGACTCAGTGAAGAGAGAAAGAAAGGCACTGTCGAGCCAGTGAAGAGAGAAGTACAGGCACTGTCGACTCGGTGAAGAGAGAAGTAAAGGCACTGTCGACTCAGTGAAAAGAGAGAAGTAAAGGCACTGTCGACTCGGTGAAGAGAGAAGTAAAGGCACTGTCGACTCGGTGAAGAGAGAAGGAAAGGCACTGTCGACTCAGAGAGAAGTAAAGGCACTGTCGACTCAGTGAAGAGAGAGAAGTAAAGGCACTGTCGACTCAGTGAAAAGAGAGAAGTAAAGGCACTGTCGACTCAGTGAAAAGAGAGAAGTAAAGGCACTGTCGACTCAGTGAAAAGAGAGAAGTAAAGGCACTGTCGACTCAGTGAAAAGAGAGAAGTAAAGGCACTGTCGACTCAGTGAAAAGAGAGAAGTAAAGGCACTGTCGAGCAGTGAAAAGAGAGAAAGAAAGGCACTGTCGAGCCAGTGAAAAGTGTGTGGGCCGCCATGCCAGCGACTGTGAAAGGTCAAGTTCTTAATTCATGACACATTCGAGGTCACATGGAAGGCGGGGGAAATCCCCCCCCCACACACACCCCCCACAACCCCAACCCCCCAACCCCCCACAACCCCCCCAACCCCCCAACCCCCCACAACCCCCCCAACCCCCCAACCCCCCACAACCCCCCCAACCCCCCAACCCCTTCTTCCAATCCTTTATCTTTGACTCCGTTTTTTAATAGGCTTAAAATCTTTACCCCCTCCTCCCTTTGTATTTTTTTAAGGTATTTTGGTCATCTATTTCGCTCCTTGAGGTTGATGGGGTTCGTCTCTACCACTGGGGTAATCTCATGGGGGTTGTTGGTGAGGTTATGGAATTGGCAATTAGAGGTTTTTTTTTTTTTCTTTTTTTTTTTTTTTGGCTTGGTCGAAGCCATCGTCAAGCCAATGTTGTTTTGCAGGGGTTCGGACACGCGTCAACCAATCCCATTCGTCCTATGAGGGCACTGGGGTTTGGGACAGCCAATCAGAATCGTCACACTGGGTGCCTCGAACCTCACACAGCCAATCAGGTTGTCGCACCCTTCATCTCGGACGACCCCCTGCCAGCTAGGCTGGCTGGGATTGGCTCCCTCCCTGGCCCTAATCAGTGAGGCCGGGGGATTAACAAGTCGTTTCAGAGATTAGCCAGTCGCTTCATCTGAATGGACATGACCTTGCCTGTGTGTGAGGGTCCATAGTTCGGTCGCTACAGTAACTCGTATGTCAATCATATATTGTTGACATTGTTATATTGTAAATTGTTATATTGTAAATTGTTATATTGTAAATTGTTATAAATAACCCAGAGGTAATTTTCTTATAATTTTTTTCTTTTCCTTTTTTTTTGGCTCTCCAATACCGTCTCTTGGATAGATCTCTCTCTCTCTCTCTCTCTCTGACGTGAGGACATTCTCTCTCATCTCTCTCTCTCATCTCTCTCTCTCTCTCTCTCTCTCTCTCTCTCTCTCTCTCTCTCTCTCTCTCTCTCTCTCTCTCTCTCTCTCTCTCTCTCTCATCTCTCTCTCTCATCTCTCTCTCTCTCTCTCTCTCTCTCTCTCTCTCTCTCTCTCTCTCTCTCTCTCTCTCTCTCTCTCTCATCTCTCTCTCTCATCTCTCTCTCTCTCTCTCTCTCTCTCTCTCTCTCTCTCTCTCTCTCTCTCTCTCTCTCTCTCTCCTTCCATCTATCCATCCATCTATCTTTGACGCCAGTGGCGGCCCTCATCTGGCGATAGATCGACACTAGTATTATACCATCCATAACAAAAACTACAAGAATGATGGGTAATGGGTGGATGGGGTGATGGGTGGATGGGGTGATGGGTCTTCGGGTGAGAGAGAGAGAGAGAGAGAGAGAGAGAGAGAGAGGGATGGTGGTGGTTGCATGGTGTGGTCTTCAGCCGCCGTGAGACTGCAGGTTAAAGGTGATCTTGGTCTTTGCAGAGGACCATGAAGGGGTTATCTTAGATGCTCAGGTGGTGATGGTCTGTGGTGAGTTATCTTAGAGCGAGGGTCGTCTGTGGAGGAGGGAGGAGGAGGAGGAAGGTGATCTTGGAGGAGTAGAAGGAGGAGGAGGAGGGTGATCTTGGAGGAGGAGGGAGGAGGAGGAGGAGGGTGATCTTGGAGGAGGGAGGAGGGTGATCTTGGAGGAGTGGAGGTCGTACGTTGGTGTATCGTGAAGGATGGTTGGAGTGTAGGGAGGCCACGGAGTGCTGGATCTTAGAGGGAGGGACCTGGTGGAGTCTAGAGGTTGTAGGGAGGGACCTGGTGGAGTCTAGAGGTCGTAGGGAGGGACCTGGTGGAGTCTAGAGGTTGTAGGGAGGGACCTGGTGGGGTCTAGAGGTCGTAGGGAGGGACCTGGTGGAGTCTAGAAGTTGTAGGGAGGGACCTGGTGGAGTCTAGAGGTCGTAGGGAGGGACCTGGTGGAGTCTAGAGGTTGTAGGGAGGGACCTGGTGGGGTCTAGAGGTCGTAGGGAGGGACCTGGTGGAGTCTAGAAGTTGTAGGGAGGGACCTGGTGGAGTCTAGAGGTCGTAGGGAGGGACCTGGTGGAGTCTAGAGGTTGTAGGGAGGGACCTGGTGGGGTCTAGAGGTCGTAGGGAGGGACCTGGTGGAGTCTAGAAGTTGTAGGGAGGGACCTGGTGGAGTCTAGAGGTCGTAGGGAGGGACCTGGTGGAGTCTAGAGGTCGTAGGGAGGGACCTGGTGGAGTCTAGAGGTCGTAGGGAGAGACCTGGTGGAGTCTAGAGGTTGTAGGGAGGGACCTGGTGGGGTCTAGAGGTCGTAGGGAGGGACCTGGTGGAGTCTAGAGGTTGTAGGGAGGGACCTGGTGGGGTCTAGAGGTCGTAGGGAGGGACCTGGTGGGGTCTAGAGTTCTAGGGAGGGTCCTGGTGGGGTCTAGAGGTCGTAGGGAGGGACCTGGTGGAGTCTAGAGGTTGTAGGGAGGGACCTGGTGGGGTCTAGAGGTCGTAGGGAGGGACCTGGTGGGGTCTAGAGTTCTAGGGAGGGTCCTGGTGGAGTCTAGAGGTCTTGGGAGGGACCTGGTGGAGTCCAGAGATCGTGGGGAGGGACCTGGTGGATTGTGGCTGTCGTGATTTGATGGATCATACAGGCTGGAGAGGAAAACATTCTGGGTGGCAGAGTAGATGTTTGTGGAGTGGTAGAGTAGATGTTTATGGGATGGCAGAGTAGATGTTTGTGGGATGGTAGAGTAGATGTTTGTAGAGTGGTTGGGTAGATGTTTGTGGGATGGTAGAGTAGATGTTTGTAGAGTTGTATAGTAGATGTTCATTGGGTGAGGGAATAGATGTCTGACGATTGGTAATGTAGAAATTTGAGGTGTTGTTAGGTAGAAATGGGTGGGGGTGATAGGGTAGAAATATGTGGGGTAGTTTGTGGGGAGATAGGTAGAAATTTGTGGGGTGGTAGGATAGAAATGTGTGGGGTGGTAGGGTAGAAATGTGTGGGGTGGTAGGGTAAAAATGTGTGGGGTGGTAGGGTAGAAATGTGTGGGGTGGTAGGGTAGAAATGGGTGGGGTGGTAGGGTAGAAATGTGTGGGGTGGTAGGGTAGAAATGTGTGGGGTGGTAGGGTAGAAATGTGTGGGGTGGTAGGGTAGAAATGGGTGGGGTGGTAGGGTAGAAATGTGTGGGGTGGTAGGGTAGAAATGGGTGGGGTGGTAGGGTAGAAATGTGTGGGATGGTTGGGTAGAAATGTGTGGGGTGGTAGGGTAGAAATGTGTGGGGTGGTAGGGTAGAAATGTGTGGGGTGGTAGGGTAGAAATGTGTGGGGTGGTAGGGTAGATATGTGTGGGGTGGTAGGGTAGAAATGTGTGGGGTGGTAGGGTAGATATGTGTGGGGTGGTAGGGTAGATATGTGTGGGGTGGTAGGGTAGATATGTGTGGGGTGGTAGGGTAGATATGTGTGGGGTGGTAGGGTAGATATGTGTGGGGTGGTAGGGGAGAGAAATTCATTATAGTGTTTGACCTTGGACCCCTCCCCACTGTAAGGTCATGGGGGCGCCTCGAATCTCTGGAGGTGGGGAGATGGGGGGTGATAACCCCTTCGCTCACCCACTTCGATCCATATTGTGGTGGGTGGAGGAGGTGGAGGAGGTGGAGGAGGTGGGGTGGGTGGGTGAGGATGGGCTGTGACGACGACTTCGACCAGTTGGGTCGAGATCAGCCAGCCAGGTGGGAGTGGGTGTTACAATACATGAGTAACACTAGAATATAAACAGTGGGAGACAGAGAGAGTATGTGAAGATCCACTGAATATTCCACTGAATATTCTGCGTCGTGATATTGAAAAAATAAAGATCAAAATCGTTATTGCTTTGAAATAAATCAGTACCAAGCACAAATAAATATATATATATATATATATACTAAATAGAAATAGATATATTTCTTATCTAATTTTCAGGAAGACATGTGAAGCTCTGGGTAGATTTTGAAGTGTATAGATTTTGACATTTCAAATTTCAATATCACAATGTAAATTCTCAGACAAGATTGACGGTATAAGTGTGAAGAATGGTGTTATAAAATGGCATGATGAAGGGTATTATAAATGGCATGATGAAGGGCATTGAACACCATTTTCTTCGTAGGACTCGAACCCTTCCCCTCTCCTCCTCGCTGAGCCGTAACCCTGGTGCTCTTATCTTACGCCAGTCACCTTGCCTGTGTTCCACTCAACTGTTTGTGTCGGCGTCCAGTGTTCTCTCTCCCTCCCATGGAGCCTCCCCTCCCTTCCCCCCTTCCCTACCCCCTACCCCCCTCCACCCCCATTTTTTGTTGCCTCGTACGCTTTCATACGCGCTACGCAGGCCCCGGCTTCCTCATGTGGGTTCCCCCGCCCCCCCTGGTATATCTCTCGTTGCCCCCCCTGGTATATCTCTCGTTGCCCCCCCTGGTATATCTCTCGTTCCCCCCCCCTGGTATATCTCTCGTTGCCCCCCCTGGTATATCTCTCGTTGCCCCCCCCTGGTATATCTCTCGTTGCCCCCCCCTGGTATATCTCTCGTTGCCCCCCCCTGGTATATCTCTCGTTGCCCCCCCCTGGTATATCTCTCGTTGCCCCCCCCTGGTATATCTCTCGTTGCCCCCCCCTGGTATATCTCTCGTTGCCCCCCCTGGTATATCTCTCGTTGCCCCCCCCTGGTATATCTCTCGTTGCCCCCCCCTGGTATATCTCTCGTTGCCCCCCCCTGGTATATCTCTCGTTGCCCCCCCTGGTATATCTCTCGTTGCCCCCCCTGGTATATCTCTCGTTGCCCCCCCCTGGTATATCTCTCGTTGCCCCCCCTGGTATATCTCTCGTTGCCCCC
Organism: Panulirus ornatus; assembly: GCF_036320965.1. NCBI lineage: Eukaryota > Metazoa > Arthropoda > Malacostraca > Decapoda > Palinuridae > Panulirus > Panulirus ornatus. The sequence goes on from NC_092269.1 coordinate 30,558,119, forward strand.
CCCTGGTATATCTCTCGTTGCCCCCCCTGGTATATCTCTCGTTGCCCCCCCTGGTATATCTCTCGTTGCTCCCCCCTGGTATATCTCTCGTTGCTCCCCCCTGGTATATCTCTCGTTGCCCCCCCCTGGTATATCTCTCGTTGCCCCCCCCTGGTATATCTCTCGTTGCTCCCCCTGGTATATCTCTCGTTGCCCCCCCCTGGTATATCTCTCGTTGCCCCCCCCTGGTATATCTCTCGTTGCTCCCCCTGGTATATCTCTCGTTGCCCCCCCTGGTATATCTCTCGTTGCCCCCCCCTGGTATATCTCTCGTTGCCCCCCCCTGGTATATCTCTCGTTGCCCCCCCTGGTATATCTCTCGTTGCTCCCCCTGGTATATCTCTCGTTGCCCCCCCTGGTATATCTCTCGTTGCTCCCCCCTGGTATATCTCTCGTTGCCCCCCTGGTATATCTCTCGTTCCCCCCCCCTGGTATATCTCTCGTTGCCCCCCCCTGGTATATCTCTCGTTCCCCCCCTGGTATATCTCTCGTTCCCCCCCCCCTGGTATATCTCTCGTTGCCCCCCCTGGTATATCTCTCGTTGCCCCCCCTGGTATATCTCTCGTTGCCCCCCCTGGTATATCTCTCGTTGCCCCCCCTGGTATATCTCTCGTTGCCCCCCCTGGTATATCTCTCGTTGCTCCCCCTGGTATATCTCTCGTTGCCCCCCCCTGGTATATCTCTCGTTGCCCCCCCCTGGTATATCTCTCGTTGCCCCCCCCTGGTATATCTCCCGGGGGAGATTAGTCTGGTCCTCTTAGGTGCTTCGTGTTTATATATATATATATATATATATATATATATATATATATATATATATATATATATTTTTTTTTTTTTTGTTTTTTTTTTTTTTCCTCCAAAAGAAGGAACAGAGAAGGGGGCCAGGTGAGGATATTCCCTCAATGGCCCAGTCCTCTGTTCTTAACGCTACCTCGCTAACGCGGGAAATGGCGAATAGTTTGAAAAAAAAAAAAATATATATATATATATATAATCTCTCTCTGTCTCTCTCTCTCTCTCTCTCTCTCTCTCTCTCTCTCTCTCTCTCTCTCTCTCTCTCTCTCCGTGGCAGATAATCCTCGAGTCTCGGGCCAAACTTTTATCTCTGGCCTCGGGGGCGGGCGCCCCCCTCCCCCCCCCCCTTTTTTTTTCTTTTTTTACCCCAGTCTTTTCAGTGGGGGCCCACATTCCATTTTCAAGTTGGGAGGAGCCAACTTGCTCGCCCGGATATGTCCAAAAATCACTGAAATCTCACCAGCCCGAGAAAGAAAAAAAGAAAGTTAAAGAAATCACAAGTTTTCTCCCCAAAGTTGAGGGGGGAGATGGGGAAGTGGGGGAGGGGAGGAGGGGAGGAGGAGGGAATGGCGATGCTGGGGGGGGGGCGCCCCCTCCCTCCCCTCCCCCTCCCCCGCTGGTGATAAATGGACAAGGCAATTAGTGCAATGATCCCCCCCTTCCTCCCCCCTTCCTCCCCTTCCCCTCCCCTTCCCCTCTCCTCTCCCCCGGGCGTATCTTGAGAGATCTCCCCTCCCCCGCTGGGGAGGTCAAAGTTCCAGAGTAGGGTAGAGCTCGTGGGGAGATAAGGGGGAGACGGGGGGGAAGGGAAGGTTCGTAGGGGCATCTCTCTAACCCCGTGTAACCAGGCGAGAGGTGAAGGGGACTGGTTTATCCCCTGGTGTACGACACTTTGACGAGTCCCGTACGATAATGTAGCTTCCTCTTCACGAGAACAGCCATTGAAGTACGATAATGCACAACACTGTGTACGATAACAGGGACTGGAGTACGATAATTTCCTCTACACGATAGCAAGCGCAGGAGTACGATAATCCACAACACTGTGTACGATAACAGGGACTGGAGTACGATAATTTCCTCTACACGATAGCAAGCGCAGGAGTACGATAATCCACTTTCCTGTATACGATAGTGATAGCTAAAGTATGATAGATTTCTTATTTACGATAACCAGATCGGATATCCGAGAGTCTAACTTCCTATAAACGATAAAAAGGCTTCTAGTGAGTCGATCTAACTTCCTGGATGCGATAAGAGGCAGCAACAGTGTATGATAATCTAACTTCCTCTGTACGACAGCAAACACTGGGGCACAGTGAACCTAACTTCCCGCGTACGATAAGAAACACCGGAGTACGATAATTCAAAACACTTACGTACGACAGTGTGTATGTGTGTGTGTCTGTGTGTGTCTATGGGTGTGTGTGTGTGTGTGTGTCTATGGGTGTGTGTGTGTGTCTATGGGTGTGTGTGTGTGTGTGTGTGTATGTGTGTGTGTGTGTGTGTGTGTGTCTATTGAGCCCAGACGACTTCTCTTCCATTACGAGTCTGACCAACATTACCCAAGTGCACATCATGTTTACCCGCCCACCACACACCCGAGAGACAAAAATGGCGAGAAGTTATGGCACGATAATCCTTCTCATGCCTCTTGAAATCCCTCTTGGATCCGTCAACACAAGCGAGGGAGGGGGAGGAGGGAGGGATTGAGGGAGGGAGGGAGGGATTGAAGGAGGGAAGGAGGGAAGGAGGGAGGGAAGGAGGGAGAGATGGGCACCTCCTGTCCACAGAGACGAGGGAAATGTCGTGTCTTAAAAGAGGTGAAGAGATCTTCTGGAATTATCTCTTGATTTCTCCACGGTTCTCTCCCCGATTGGTCCTTCAGGATGGTGCTCTCCCCCGATGGTTCTCTTCGCGATGGTTCCCTCCCCTGATGGATCTCTCCCTGATGGTTCTCTCCCCCGATGGTTCTCTCCCTTATGGTTCTCTCCTCGATGGGTCTCTCCCCTGATGGTTCTCTCCCCTGATGGTTCTCTCCCCTGATGGTTCTCTCCCCTGATGGTTCTCTCCCTGATGGTTCTCTCCCCTGATAGTTCTCTCCCCGATGGGTTTCTCCCCAGTGATTCTCTCTCCCTGATAGTTCTCTCCTCGATGTTACTCTCCCCTGATGGTTCTCTCCCCTGATGGTTCTCTCCCTGATGGTTCTCTCCCCGATGGTTCTCTCCCCAGTGATTCTCTCTCCCTGATAGTTCTCTCCTCGATGTTACTCTCCCCTGATGGTTCTCTCCCCTGATGGTTCTCTCCCCTGATGGTTCTCTCCCTGATGGTTCTCTCCCCGATGGTTCTCTCCCCAGTGATTCTCTCTCCCTGATAGTTCTCTCCTCGATGTTACTCTCCCCTGATGGTTCTCTCCCCTGATAGTTCTCTCCCCGATGGGTTTCTCCGCGAGGAAGGTTCTCCTGGGAGAATCCTCCTCCTGACATCCCTTCCTCGAGATTTCAGCAGATCCTGTTCAGTGGCGCTGCTTTACCTGGGTCCTCCTCCTGCTGCTACTGGAGATGTACTTCAGCTGCTCCTGCCTTCAGCTGCTCCTGCTGGAGATCCACTTCAGCTGCAGCTCCTGCTGCTAGAGTTGTCCTTCAACTGCTCCTGCTCCTGCTGGAGATGTACTTCAGCTGCTCCTGCTGGAGATCCACTTCAGCTGCTCCTGCTCCTGCTGGAGATGTACTTCAGCTGCTCCTGCTGGAGATGTACTTCAGCTGCTCCTGCTGGAGATGTACTTCAGCTGCTCCTGCTCCTGCTGGAGATGTCCTTCAGCTGCTGCTGCTGCTGGGTCCACCTACTGGGTCCACAGGCATTGGAGTGTGCACTCTGTCTTCGCTGTGCCGCCGGAGTCTCTGTGTATAACCCACCCGATGGTGAGGTCAGATCTGGTGGCCTCTGTGCCACTTCATACTAACCATAATGAAATCTTTTAGCTTCTATGCCACTTCATACTTCCCATAATGCGATCTTTTAGCTTCTATGCCACTTCATACTTCCCATAATGCGATCTTTTAGCCTCTATGCCACTTCATACTTCCCATAATGTCATCTTTTATCCCATCCTATCGATGGACTGCACCAAAACAATCCTGATTGATAGATATGTTTACACGTCGAGTAAACAAATGCTATTTGTTACCGTCTAACAACTGGTCGTTTGATGGTATGGCCTGGTCCTTCAAGGCAATGACCAGTTGTCCTCCCTAGGTTGATCATAGCGGTGGTCCGAAACCTTATTCACAGGAGTCCGTGGCCTTCAGTCGGATCCAGTGTGGCCTGAAGAGGTGACCCTCTTTTGGTCTTCAAGTGGTCGAATTATTCTTTTGTTTTTGTTTTTTAATCGTTGCGCATGCGTCGACTCTGGCAAGTCATGTGAGGCAATGTTACTCTCGTTTTAACTCCGTCGTCGCCGGAGCATAACACAACACACGTCTTTTCACACCAGACATTCAACCTCAGGGTTTGACGTACCCTGGGGTATGAGGTTTTAACTTGGAGACCATAGCCACGTATGTGGGACAAGTTGCCACACACTGGGTGCGTTACCATAGCCACGTATGTGGGGTAAGTTGCCACACACACTGGATGCGTTACCATAGCCACGTATGTGGGGTAAGTTGCCACACACTGGGTGCGTTACCATAGCCACGTATGTGGGGTAAGTTGCCACACACACTGGATGCGTTACGAATCTGCTACGCTGGTGTTGATCATCGCCAGCAATCACGCAGAACACCGCCAAGGTGTTCCCCCCGCTCTCTCTCTCTCTCTCTCTCTCTCTCTCTCTCTCTCTCTCTCTGTTTCTCTCTCTCTCACACACACACACACACACTCGTATGTCGGTGGTTCGTCTCGCTACGGGGGAGGGTAAAAGACGTCTCTCCCACCTCCCCCCAAAAAAAGAGCCACTGTTGCCATCCCGGAGACGGTGGGCCTTGTAACAACCTTAGCCAATTTAACTTTACCAATAAACCTTCGTGAAGGAGGCGAGAATAGTGAGTTAACTCAAGAGGGAGGGAGGGAAAAGGAGGGAGGGAGGGAAAAGGAGGGAGGTAGGGGAGGGAGTAAAACCTTTAAATCCCATGTAGCGGTGTAAGGGGAAGGTTCACAAGGAGGACAAATGGGATAAGGGAGTAGATCAAATCAAACCTGATATTTCTGGTTCAGGAGAGAGAGAGAGAGAGAGAGAGAGAGAGAGAGAGAGAGAGAGAGAGAGAGAGGTGACGAGAAAGCAGCGCTCGAACGAGAGAATCATACGCGTTGTCAGTCCTTCTCCTTCCAATCCCAAACTAACATGTTGTCAATCTATGATAGACAATACATGTGGAGGATCTCTCTATCTATCTACTCGTTCTATCTACTGGTGCGGAGGCGTAACGTGCCACATGAGAGTTATATAGTGATGAAGGACATATGTTCTCCCATGGGGCAAGACGCGAGACATCGAGCGTGTCGCAGACCACCACACGAAGATGAACGAGAACGCGGACGAAAACGCGAACGCCTGAATTCTCGTTTAGCCAAAAAAAGAAAAGGAAAAAAAAAAGAGGAAAAGAAAAGGTCTCCAGCAGACGAAGGTGGCACAGAGACGCAGGTCAGATTTCACTCAAAGCTGGACGACTTTATAGATGTATACACCGCGTGAAATCATATTGAGGCAGGGGGGGGTCTGGCTGGCCTGGGGGGGGGGGGTTCGAACCCGCGTTTGACCCCTCCCTTGGCCTTGGGGAAACGAAAGGGGGGGGGGGAGAAAAAGGGGGGCAAAAAAGGGCTGCTTTTCATCACAGAGGTATTCGAGCAAGGGTCCAGCGTCTGGGGTTTTTTTTAATGTTGACTTTGCCCTCGAGGGTGAAGGTGAAATGGCTGTGGGTCGCGTAGAAATGGCTCGCTGAAGCCGTGAGAGAGAGAGGGAATGGGCGGGAAGGGAGGGAAGGGGTAGGAAATGGGTGGGAATGATGACATTTCCCGAGCATCATACGCTGGCCTCTCCAACACCTTAGACACGGTCGGATCCTTTTAGGTAATTTGCCTCAAAGATGGTATTTAGGATTTAGGGATGAATTCCTAAAAAAAAGGGGCATTTATTATTTATTTTCTGATCTAGATTTGCGTATCTTTTCCATCATCCAAACTCTCAGCCATCACATTCCATTATCCCTTGCCCCATACCAACACCATCTTTAATTCATATTTTCAAACTTGCCTTCTTTTTTCTTTTCTTTTTTTAAGCTGTTCAGAAAGCTGTTCTCGAAATTTTGAAGGTTGTCATGAGGTGGATAAATCAAACTGGCCCCCCAAAAAAAACATTGAACGTTGTCTGAAAAAAATCATTGCCAGTGGCGTTGAACGTGGCTGATTTATTCACCCCGTTCGCCCACGGGGGATGGCCAGCCAGGACGTGCACACGGATGATCGCCAGGGGGAAGGGGTTCGCTGACACACGTCCTCTTCACTTTTATCCTTCGTGTGTACGTCAAAGGCCAGGGGACGTGCGTGCGCTTCCGCTCCCGTGTGGACGACAGGAGACGTGGTTGCATCATCTTCACAGACCTGGATGGTGTTCTGAAAGCCTCTCATCCTCTTAAGGGGACCATGCAGAAGGTCTTTAATAACTTAACGATGGGTCCTCGAGGCTTATAACGAGGGGGTCTTCGAGGCTTATAACGAGGGGGTCTTCGAGACTTATAAGAAGGGGTGTTCGAGACTTATAACGAGGGGTCTTCGAGACTTATAACGAGGGGTCTTCGAGACTTATAACGAGGGGTCTTCGAGACTTATCATTAACGAGGGGTCTTCGAGACTTATCACCAACGAGGGGTCTTCGAGACTTATCACCAACGAGGGGTCTTCGAGACTTATCATTAACGAGGGGGTCTTCGAGACTTATCACCAACGAGGGGTCTTCGAGACTTATCACCAACGAGGGTCTTCGAGACTTATCATTAACGAGGGGGTCTTCGAGACTTATCACCAACGAGGGGTCTTCGAGACTTATCATTAACGAGGGGGTCTTCGAGACTTATCACTAACGAGGGGTCTTCGAGACTTATCATTAACGAGGGGGTCTTCGAGACTTATCATTAACGAGGGGGTCTTCGAGACTTATCATTAACGAGGGGGTCTTCGACACTTATCATTAACGAGGGGGTCTTCGACACTTATCATTAACGAGGGGGTCTTCGACACTTATCATTAACGAGGGGGTCTTCGAGACTTATCATTAACGAGGGGTCTTCAAGAGACTTAACGAGGGGTCTTCGAGACTCAACGAGGGGGTCTTAGGCACTTATAACGAGGGGGTCTTCGGGACGAGGGTATAGTCAAGCAATGAACTTAGACAAATGATCAGTGACTCTGTGAGAGTCTATCATACCAGTCAACAGATAGATATGCCAAACCTATTGCTGGCCCCATTTCCTCTATATTATACCCTGGATCCGGAAATGTATAGAATCCAGGTATTTATACCCAGAAATCCGGAATTTATCCCATGAAACCGGTGTATTTATATCGAAAATCCGGGAAAGTATTGCTATGAGATTCTGAGCTGGGGCTAATAGGCTCCGTGTGACATTATTGGGGATTTTCCAAAATTATCTGTCAATTTTGGAACGATACTTTGTTGTGTGTGTGTGTGTGGGGGGGTGGGTCGTTTATGTACTCTGATTGGTTAGGAGAATCTGAGGACAAGAATCCATGAATACGGACGAAGACACAGACTCAAGAATACACTATATATATATATATATATATATATATATATATATATATATATATATATTGGAAAGGATCACAATTTTGCGCGTGATCAAGATATACCTATGAGTCCACGGGGAAAAGGAAACACGATAAGTTACCAAGTGCACTTTCGTGTAATAATCACATCATCAGGGGAGACACAAGAGAGAAATAAAAGTCAGTTGATATACATCGAAGAGACGAAGCTAGGACGCCATTTGGTAAACAAGTTTACCAAATGATGTGATTATTACTCGAAAGTGCACTTGGGAACTAATCGTGTTTCATTTTCCCCGTGGACTCATAGGTATATATATATATATATATATATATATATATATATATATATATATATATATATATATATATATGAATCATATAAACTGACAATGATTCATACACATAGAGCAGAGACAGATCAAGGATTGGTTTATGTGTGTGTGTATGATCGGCCGACAGGGATTCCCGCTAACTCAGAATGGATTGGATGATTGGATCTGACAGGAGACAGACTGGCTAATTTGGGAGCGACACCCGATCCTCAGCGGTGCCCTCCCTCCCTCCTCTCCCTCCTCTTCCCTCCCAGCTCGGGCGGGTCTGGCTAGGGCTGGACCCTCGCTCACTCACCTGTGCGTATTAATAACCTTGGCAATAATGCTTATGCGTATCAATACCATTGGTAATGATGCCTGTGATCATTCCCGGTAGTGGCGTTGGGGCGAGCTGGGCGACCTGGGCTGCTGGGCGGGCTGGGCGGCTGGGCGGGCTGGGCGGGCGGCTGCTGGAATTCGGTTATTGAGTGTGTGTGTATGTCTGGAGCTGCAGCTGGTGAGGTCAGGGAGATGATGAGGGGGCTGCTCCTCCTCCTCCTCCTCCTCCTCCTCCTCCTGCTACTCCTCCTCCCTGCTGCTCCTCCTCCTCCTGATACTGCTACTACTGATTCTGCTGCTGCTGCTCTTCCTCCTCCTCCTCCTGCTACTCCTCCTCCTCCTCCTGCTGCTGCTGCTGCTCCTCCTCCTCCTCCTCCTCCTCCTGCTCCTCCTCCTGCTCCTCCTCCTCCTCCTCCTCCTCCTCCTCCTCCTCCTCCTCCTCCTCCTCCTGCTCCTCCTGCTGCAGCAGCTCCTGAGCTCAGTCTTGGGGTAACGTGCTGGCACCTGAGCTAAGAACTGGTCTGGTCCCTCCGTGAGCCAAGACGTGACCTGGTCCCTCCGTGAGCCAAGACGTGACCTGGTCCCTCCGTGAGCCAAGACGTGACCTGGTCCCACCGTGAGCCAAGACGTGACCTGGTTCCTCCGTGAGCCAAGACGTGACCTGGTCCCTCCGTGAGCCAAGACGTGACCTGGTCCCTCCGTGAGTCAAGATGTGACCTGGTTCCTCCGTGAGCCAAGAAGTGACCTGGTCCCTCCGTGAGCCAAGACGTGACCTGGTCCCTCCGAGAGCCAAGACGTGACCTGGTCCCTCCGTGAGCCAAGACGTGACCTGGTCCCTCCGTGAGTCAAGATGTGACCTGGTTCCTCCGTGAGCCAAGACGTGACCTGGTCCCTCCGTGAGCCAAGTCGTGACCTGGTCCCTCCGTGAGCCAAGACGTGACCTGGTCCCTTCGTGAGCCAAGACGTGACTTGGTCCCTCCGTGAGCCAAGACGTGACCTGGTCCCTCCGTGAGCCAAGACGTGACCTGGTCCCTCCGTGAGCCAAGACGTGACCTGGTCCCTCCGTGAGCCAAGACGTGACCTGGTCCCTTCGTGAGCCAAGACGTGACCTGGTCCCTTCGTGAGCCAAGACGTGACCTGGTCCCTCCGTGAGCCAAGACGTGACCTGGTCCCTCCGTGAGCCAAGACGTGACCTGGTCCCTCCGTGAGCCTAGACGTGACCTGGTCCCTCCCTGAGCCAAGACGTGACCTGGTTCCTCCGTGAGCCAAGAAGTGACCTGGTCCCTCCGTGAGCCAAGACGTGACCTGGTCCCTCCGTGAGCCAAGACGTGACCTGGTTCCTCCGTGAGCCAAGACGTGACCTGGTCCCTCCGTGAGCCAAGACGTGACCTGGTTCCTCCTTGAGCCAAGACGTGACCTGGTTCCTCTGTGAGCCAAGACGTGACCTGGTCCCTCCGTGAGCCAAGGCGTGACCTGGTTCCTCCGTGAGCCAAGATGTGACCTGGTCTCTCCGTAAGCCAAGACGTGACCTGGTCCCTCCGTGAGCCAAGACGTGACCTGGTCTCTCCGTGACCCAAGACGTGACCTGGTCCCTCCGTGAGCCAAGAGGTGACCTGGTCCCTCCGTGAGCCAAGACGTGACCTGGTCCCTCCGTGAGCCAAGACGTGACCTGGCCCCTCCGTGAGCCAAGACGTGACCTTGTCCCTCCGTGAGCCAAGACGACTGACCTTGTCCCTCCGTGAGCCAAGAGGTGACCTGGTCCCTCCGTGAGCCAAGACGCGACCTTGTCCCTCCGTGAGCCAAGAGGTGACCTGGTCCCTCCGTGAGCCAAGACGTGACCTGGTCCCTCCGTGAGCCAAGACGTGACCTGGTCCCTCCGTGAGCCAAGACGTGACCTGGTCCCTCCGTGAGCCAAGACCTGGAGACATTTAGATCAGCAGCTGTCGACTGAATCGTCCACGACTGCTTGTTTCCTTCATAGCAGCGACCAGCAGAATCCACTCTCTCTCATCTCCCCCGGAGTTCAGTACACCTTCTCTCTCTCTCTCTCTCTCTCTCTCTCTCTCTCTCTCTCTCTCTCTCTCTCTCTCCTGCACCCATTGTTTACCCAGGCCATGGCGTGGGGGGATGGATGGATGGGGTTAGGGGGGGAGAGAGAGAGAGAAAGACAGACTTTTGTCTCAACGATGAAGTGTTCTGCGAGTTCTTACCCGGAGCAGAACATGAACAATGAAGTTCCTCCCTACCTCCCTTCCCTCCCTTCTCCCCTTCCCTCCCTTCCCCTTTCCCTTCCTCTCCCCTCGATCCCCTGACCCCAGAAGGTCTCCAGGCCTCAGAGTTCATAGCGCCTCCCTCCCTCCCTCCCTCCGCTCTACCCACACACCCTTCACCCTCACCCCGCCCACTTTCACCACCCTCCCCTCCCTCCCTCCCTCCCTCCCTCCCTCCCTCCCTCCTTCTCCCTACACCCCCCCCACCTCACCCCTCACCAACCGCTTATCAATACCAGGTTAAGCTGTGCAAACACTGCATCGCATACCGCTATTCACAGCGATCTGCATTCCTCCCCTCTCTCCCTCCCACACACACACACACACACATCCTCCCTCTGTCTCTCTCTCTCTCTCTCTCTCTCTCTCTCTCTCTCTCTCTCTCTCTCTCTCTCTTGTTTGAGACCCATAGACAATGCAGTGCATTCTCTCTCTCTCTCTCTCTCTCTCTCTCTCTCTCTCTCTCTCTCTCTCTCTCTCTCTCTCTCTCTCTCTCTCTGTTTGAAACCCATAGACAAAGCAGTGCATATCTGTCTGTCTCTCTCTCTCTCTCTCTCTCTCTCTCTCTCTCTCTCTCTCTCTCTCTCTCTCTCTCTCTCTGTTTGAGACCCATAGACAAAGCAGTGCATCTCTCTCTCTCTCTCTCTCTCTCTCTCTCTCTCTCTCTCTCTCTCTCTCTCTCTCTCTCTCGCTCGCTCGTGACCGCGTCAAACTCCCGCCCTCCGCAGTGCCAGTAGAGAGATGGACACACACACACACACACACACACACACACACACACCTGCAGTGTGAGGACACAGAAGACAAAAGCATTTCTCTATCGTCCTCGTGTGAGTCGCCCTTCTATAGCACTCTAGTTACCTCCACACACACACCTTATGTGACACAGACGAAGCCCTTACCTTGGCTGGCTTTCGACTCCCCGTCTTTGGCCCCAGGGGGCGCACGAAGCCTCTTACCTTGGCTGGCTTTCGACTCCCCGTCTTTGGCCCCAGGGGGCGCACGAAGCCCTTACCTTGGCTGGCTTTCGACTCCCCGTCTTTGGCCCCAGGGGGCGCACGAAGTCCTTCTTACCTTGGCTGGCTTTCGACTCCCCGTCTTTGGCCCCAGGGAGCGCACGAAGTCCTTACCTTGGCTGACTTTCGACTCCCCGTCTTTGGCCCCAGGGGGCGCACGAAGTCCTTCTTACCTTGGCTGGCTCTCGACTCCCCGTCTTTGGCCCCAGGGGGCGCACGAAGTCCTTCTTACCTTGGCTGGCTTTCGACTCCCCGTCTTTGGCCCCAGGGGGCGCACGAAGCCCTTACCTTGGCTGGCTTTCGACTCCCCGTCTTTGGCCCCAGGGGGCGCACGAAGTCCTTCTTACCTTGGCTGGCTTTCGACTCCCCGTCTTTGGCCCCAGGGAGCGCACGAAGTCCTTACCTTGGCTGACTTTCGACTCCCCGTCTTTGGCCCCAGGGGGCGCACGAAGTCCTTCTTACCTTGGCTGGCTCTCGACTCCCCGTCTTTGGCCCCAGGGGGCGCACGAAGCCCTTACCTTGGCTGGCTTTCGACTCCCCGTCTTTGGCCCCAGGGGGCGCACGAAGCCCTTACCTTGGCTAGCTTTCGACTCCCCGTCTTTGGCCCCAGGGGGCGCACGAAGTCCTTACCTTGGCTGGCTTTCGACTCCCCGTCTTTGGCTCCAGGGGGCGCACGAAGTCCTTACCTTGGCTGGCTTTCGACTCCCCGTCTTTGGCTCCAGGGGCGCCGCCTTACCTGAATTGTTGCCGTACATGTGGTAGTAGAAGGAGAAGCAGGAGAGGGTATCGGGCCCGGAGGCGCTGAAGACGGGAGAGTACAGGAGTGCACGGTGGCCATGTTCGCGGGGGATCGAAGCCTCGATGAACATATAGTGCCCTGGGGGGGGGAGAGATGACAGAGGTACGATGATAGTCATACATCCTCGGTTATACATGGGGCTACATTAAGAGACTGAATGGATGCCAGTGATTAAAGGTTATTAAGTTAAATATTCATATGATACATATTTAATTTATATGTATGTTGATACATATTATGGCCACCAGAAGTCGAGGTCAGTAAGCCATACTTTAATGTCTTTGAATGTCTTCGATACACAAGGAGTTGTCGTACCGTATGACATGGTGGTCAATTCTCGTGTTCTGTGGGCCATAGGATTGGCCAATCCTGCTCCAATAGAACACTGGGAGAGATAACAGGTAGACCTAATGGTTCTCGTAAGGTCGTTATCTCGTGGGAGACACTGGGAAGTCTCCTACGGTGCGAGAGACAATGAGATAATCGAGTGGAATAAAGATAATAGAAAAAAAGGGGTTACCTACCTTCACATCTCAGCCATGAAAAGGTAAGAGAAAAACACCAAAAAAAAATGAAGAAAGAAAAAGAGGAGCGACGCCGTTATGTGTGGAGTAGACGTAGTATACTGCCGCGGAAGTTCTGTAGGGAAGGGTGAAGAGGAGGGAAAGTGGGATTATAAGTGGATTATAAGTGCGGGGGGGGGGGGGGAGGGGGGCGGGCTTATCTTGTGAGGAGACTCTTATCTGAAGGAGATAATCTCACAACAACAACAACAACAACAACAACAACAACAACCCCCGGGTTATTGTGAGGTACTTGCTGTCCTTAAAGGCGACGGAGCTGCCCTGAAGAGTGGGAATTATCGTACCTACATGCCTTAGAGTATAGCTCTAATGACTCAATGTTGTATCGTACTTAACGATTCCCAGTATCGTAGCCCTGAAGATTAAAGATATCGTACGTAGGCATCAAATGTATCGTACGAAAATGACAAACTTATCATACTGTAAAGAGAGAGAAAAGTTATCGTACTTAAAGAAAAACATTGAAATACCTCATTTGTATTACTTAGAGGCAAAGTTTTTATCCTTTAAAGTTACAGATAGAGCAAGGAAGAGTCAAAAGTTATTGTACTTAGAGATTGCACATGAAATGTGAAGTTATTAAAAGTATTTGAATGTTCAAAACGTCGAATTCAAGAGTTAAACGTATCATAAAAGATGCTGTATGTGTTGAGTCAAAGATTTCGTCATAAAAAGACTATAGTTATCGTACTTTGGAAACAACGTTATCGTACTTCAAGACTAAAGAAATCGTACCGTAGAAGCAAAGTTATCGTACTTAAAGACTACAGATATCGTTAGAGCAAAGTTATCGTACTCAAAGACTACAGGTATCGTTAGAGCAAAGTTATCGTACTTAAAGACTACAGATATCGTTAGAGCAAAGTTATCGTACTTAAAGACTACAGCTATCGTTAGAGCAAAGTTATCGTACTTAAAGACTACAGATATCGTTAGAGCAGAGTTATCGTACTCAAAGACTACAGGTATCGTTAGAGCAAAGTTATCGTACTCAAACACTACAACCGTCGTACTGCAGACTCGAAGTTATCGTTCTGAAACACTACAGAAATCGTACTGTAGAGGCAAAGTTATCGTACTTAAGAGTCTACAAGTATCGTACTCGTAGAGCCACAACTATTGCACCAGCAGGCTCCTGGGGGCGAGGGAATAAGAAAACAACAGTGTGGATATACACTGAGCACGGCCACGTATTTACCACCTCCCCCAAACCTCATTCGTATTCTGGTGACGCATCCAACCTAGGTGCCGACCGGCCTACCACCGCGTCTCTTTCTCTTTCTTTTTTCTATGTCACATTCCACCCCCACCCTCCCCCCCCCCCGCCCTTTATTTTTTTTCTTTTTCCCTCTCTCAACAACCCCCAGCCCCACCCCCTCTCCCGTTTTCTACACCTTTTTTTTTTGTTTTGTTTTTGTTGGTCGCCTCCGTAATGACGGAAGGTGGTTGTGGTGGTGGGGTGGGGTTGGGGGGGAGGGGTGATGGGAGGGTGGGGGGGTGAAGGGAGGGGGGTGAGGGAGGGGGAAGGGAGGAGGGAGGAGGGGGAGGTTGGCGACGAAGGCCTCTCTCTCTCTCTCTCTCTCTCTCTCTCTCTCTCTCTCTCTCTCTCTCTCTCTCTCTCTCTCTCTCTCCACAGTTTGGCAGAGTTCACATCAATAGTGTTATCCTCACACACAACCCCAACAACCACCCCCTACCTCACACCCCCACCGCACACCCCCAACAACCCCACCACACATCCCTACAACCCCCACAACACACCTCCAACAACCACCCCCACCGCACACCCCCCAACAACCACCCCTACCACACACCCCCAACAACAACCCCATCCACCACACACCCCCCCAACCCCACACCACACCCGAAACAACCCCCCACCATACACCCCCACACACTCCCAACAACCCTCCACCATACACCCCCACAACCCCCACCACACACCCCCACAACCCCCAACACCTCCCCCTCACCTCCCACCCCAACAACCCCCCCCCACACACACACACACACACACACACACACACACACATTTTCTCCCAGTGTTGTGAGTATGACACACACAAGACGCAACTTTCGCTGTGACAAAGTAGAAAATAAAAACTTTTTTTCTATATAATTTCTATCTATAAACTTTTGTATGATTGTATACCAGTGTTACGGAGAAGGTTAGATGCATATAGATTGGTTGGTTCAAATGCTGACGTTGCTGTCTGCTCACACCACTACAGCTACTGTATCTACAGCTACTGTATCTTCTTGGTTGTATTTTCTTGACGCTGTTGTATTTTCTTGGGGGGGGGGGTGTCTATAGCATTATAGCCAGCTTAGAAGACCCTTCCTATAACCTTAGTTTGATAGCTACTGTATGTAACGATTCCTACACTCGTAATCACCTATTTATAATTACCTACACTCGTAATCACCTATTTATAATTACCTACACTCGTAATCACCTATTTATAATTACCTACACTCGTAATCACCTATTTATAATTACCTACACTCGTAATCACCTATTTATGATTACCTACACTCGTAATCACCTACTTATAATTACCTACACTCGTAATCACCTATCTTTAATTACCTATTGCTTGTACGGAGGTGGGGTGGAGGAGAGTTCTACACATGTGTGGGGGGCGCGCAGCCGACACCATCTCTTAACCCCACCGTAACTCAATCCATTATGATTACCCACAGCCCAGGAATGGACCTAGGGTGATTGATGAGTCGTCCCACCCCAAACGACTCAGGAACCACCTATTACGTATTACTACACGTGGGTACGTTAACACCCCTAAACACGTACTCGTAACCTATTTAAGACTAACACAACGTAATCAACCTCAGAGATCCCCCCCGGGGGGTCACGGGGGGTCCATTAAATTAGGGGTGGATGTAATACCGGGAAAATGAGTGGTTGCCTCTAGATAGATAGGCACATAAATTGGCCTCCATGTTGGAGTGCAGACCTTTATGTGAATTGGTAACTTAGGGCCATCTGTTGTACTTGAGGAATACCTGGTTTTGATCTACCGTAAACTATGAGGATTGACTAGGTCTGTTATCTTGGCCATGAGGATTGACTCGTCATGTTATAATTACCTACACTCGTAATCACCATTTATAATTACCTACACTCGTAATCACCCATTTATAATTACCTACACTCGTAATCACCCATTTATAATTACCTACACTCGTAATCACCTATTTATAATTACCTACACTCGTAATCACCTATTTATAATTACCTACACTCGTAATCACCATTTATAATTACCTACACTCGTAATCACCCATTTATAATTACCTACACTCATAATCACCTATTTATAATTACCAACACTCGTAATCACCTTTCTTTAATTACCTATTTGCTTTGTACGGGGAGGGGGTGGGGTGGTGGAGAGTTGTACACATGTGTGGGGGGGAGCGCAGGCCGCCCAATCTCTTAACCCCACCAGTACACAATCCACTTGTAGGCACAGCCCAGGATTGGAAAGGGTGATTGTGTGTCGTCCGTCCCAAACGACCAGGAACCACCTACGATGCAACGTGGGTACTTAACGACCCAACAGTCTGCGTGGACATTTAAGCTAACACACGATTAACCCCAGAGATCCCCCCCCGGGGGGGTCTGGGGGGGGGTCCATAATGTAGGGGGGTGGATGTAAGGGGACAAATGAGGTGGGTTGCCTGCTAATGATTAGGTCACACACGATTGGCCGCCATGTTGGAGGCAGACCTTGTTTGTGAATTGGTGATTAGGGCCATCTGTTGTTTGAGGGAATAGCTGGTTTGTGATCTTAAACTATGAGGAGTTGACTGGTCTGTTATCTTGGCCATAAGCAGTTGACTGGTCTGTTATCTTGGCCATAAGGAGTTGACTGGTCTATTATCTTGGCCATAAGGAGTTGACTGGTCTGTTATCTTGGCCATAAGGAGTTAACTGATCTCTTATCTTGGTCATAAGAAGTTGACTGGTCTGTTATCTTGGCCATAAGGAGTTGACTGGTCTGTTATCTTGGCCATAAGGAGTTGACAGGTCTGTTATCTTGGCCATAAGGAGTTGACAGGTCTGTTATCTTGGCCATAAGGAGTTGACTGGTCTGTTATCTTGGCCATAAGGAGTTGACAGGTCTGTTATCTTGGCCATAAGGAGTTGACAGGTCTGTTATCTTGGCCATAAGAAGTTGACTGGTCTGTTATCTTGGCCATAAGGAGTTGACTGGTCTGTTATCTTGGCCATAAGGAGTTGACTGGTCTGTTATCTTGGCCATAAGAAGTTGACTGGTCTGTTATCTTGGCCATAAGGAGTTAACTGGTCTGTTATCTTGGCCATAAGAAGTTGACTGGTCTGTTATCTTGGCCATAAGTTGACTGGTCTGTTATCTTGGCCATAAGGAGTTAACTGATCTCTTATCTTGGTCATAAGAAGTTGACTGGTCTGTTATCTTGGCCATAAGGAGTTGACTGGTCTGTTATCTTGGCCATAAGGAGTTGACAGGTCTGTTATCTTGGCCATAAGGAGTTGACAGGTCTGTTATCTTGGCCATAAGGAGTTGACTGGTCTGTTATCTTGGCCATAAGGAGTTGACAGGTCTGTTATCTTGGCCATAAGGAGTTGACAGGTCTGTTATCTTAGCCATAAGGAGTTGACTGGTCTGTTATCTTGGCCATAAAGAGTTGACTGATCTGTTATCTTGGCCATAAGGAGTTGACTGGTCTGTTATCTTAGCCATAAGGAGTTGACTGGTCTGTTATCTTGGCCATAAG
>NC_092269.1:30580842-30585842 GCF_036320965.1 Panulirus ornatus
TAGATTATATCGCTAGGAGTATCGCTAGGAGGTATGATAGCACCCCACGATAGACTAAATCGCTTGGAGATGCGATTAGCGCTCCACGATAGACAATAGATCGCTGGCAGATGTGCCTATCGCTCTACGATAGACACCCCCCCCCCCCCGGGCCGTGGCTGTGTTCGAACAAACAAGGTTAAAGGGGATGATTTTAACGGGGTTCAGCCAATGTCGACCCGTTCGCTGTCCAGCCCCGGGTCACCTCCTGTGGTGTGTGCTTAGGACAAGACATAGCTCTCTGGTGGTGTGTGCTTAGGACATGACATAGCTCTCTGGTGGTGTGTGCTTAGGACATGACATAGCTCTCTGGTGGTGTGTGCTTAGGACATGACATAGCTCTCTGGTGGTGTGTGCTTAGGACATGACATAGCTCTCTGGTGGTGTGTGCTCAGGACATGACATAGCTCTCTGGTGGTGTGTGCTTAGGACATGACATAGCTCTCTGGTGGTGTGTGCTCAGGACATGACATAGCTCTCTGGTGGTGTGTGCTTAGGACATGACATAGCTCTCTGGTGGTGTGTGCTTAGGACATGACATAGCTCTCTGGTGGTGTGTGCTTAGGACATGACATAGCTCTCTGGTGGTGTGTGCTTAGGACATGACATAGCTCTCTGGTGGTGTGTGCTTAGGACATGACATAGCTCTCTGGTGGTGTGTGCTTAGGACATGACATAGCTCTCTGGTGGTGTGTGCTTAGGACATGACATAGCTCTCTGGTGGTGTGTGCTTAGGACATGACATAGCTCTCTGGTGGTGTGTGCTTAGGACATGACATAGCTCTCTGGTGGTGGATCGGGGTTGCTAGGACATGACATAGCTCTCTGGTGGTGTGTGCTTAGGACATGACATAGCTCTCTGGTGGTGTGTGCTTAGGACATGACATAGCTCTCTGGTGGTGTGTGCTTAGGACATGACATAGCTCTCTGGTGGTGTGTGCTTAGGACATGACATAGCTCTCTGGTGGTGTGTGCTTAGGACATGACATAGCTCTCTGGTGGTGTGTGCTTAGGACATGACATAGCTCTCTGGTGGTGTGTGCTTAGGACATGACATAGCTCTCTGGTGGTGTGTGCTTAGGACATGACATAGCTCTCTGGTGGTGTGTGCTTAGGACATGACATAGCTCTCTGGTGGTGTGTGCTTAGGACATGACATAGCTCTCTGGTGGTGTGTGCTTAGGACATGACACAGCCTCTGGTGGTGTGTGCTTAGGACATGACATAGCTCTCTGGTGGTGTGTGCTTAGGACATGACATAGCTCTCTGGTGGTGTGTGCTTAGGACATGACATAGCTCTCTGGTGGTGTGTGCTTAGGACATGACATAGCTCTCTGGTGGTGTGTGCTTAGGACATGACATAGCTCTCTGGTGGTGTGTGCTTAGGACATGACATAGCTCTCTGGTGGTGTGTGCTTAGGACATGACATAGCTCTCTGGTGGTGTGTGCTTAGGACATGACATAGCTCTCTGGTGGTGTGTGCTTAGGACATGACATAGCTCTCTGGTGGTGTGTGCTTAGGACATGACATAGCTCTCTGGTGGTGTGTGCTCAGGACATGACATAGCTCTCTGGTGGTGTGTGCTTAGGACATGACATAGCTCTCTGGTGGTGTGTGCTCAGGACATGACATAGCTCTCTGGTGGTGTGTGCTTAGGACATGACATAGCTCTCTGGTGGTGTGTGCTTAGGACATGACATAGCTCTCTGGTGGTGTGTGCTCAGGACATGACATAGCTCTCTGGTGATGTGAGCTTAGGACATGACATAGCTCTCTGGTGGTGTGTGCTTAGGACAAGACATAGCCTCTGGTGGTGTGTGCTTAGGACATGACATAGCTCTCTGGTGGTGTGTGCTTAGGACATGACATAGCTCTCTGGTGGTGTGTGCTTAGGACATGACATAGCTCTCTGGTGGTGTGTGCTTAGGACATGACATAGCTCTCTGGTGGTGTGTGCTTAGGACATGACATAGCTCTCTGGTGGTGTGTGCTTAGGACAAGACATAGCTCTCTGGTGGTGTGTGCTTAGGACATGACATAGCTCTCTGGTGGTGTGTGCTTAGGACATGACATAGCTCTCTGGTGGTGTGTGCTTAGGACATGACATAGCTCTCTGGTGGTGTGTGCTTAGGACATGACATAGCTCTCTGGTGGTGTGTGCTTAGGACATGACATAGCTCTCTGGTGGTGTGTGCTTAGGACATGACATAGCTCTCTGGTGGTGTGAGCTGAGGACATGACATAGCTCTCTGGTGGTGTGTGCTTAGGACATGACATAGCTCTCTGGTGGTGTGCGCTTAGGACATGACATAGCTCTCTGGTGGTGTGTGCTTAGGACATGACATACCCTCTGGTGGTGTGAGATAAAGACACGACACAATCCCAGGTGTTGTGAGCTCAGGACGTAACACAGCCACTCGTGGTTTGTGCTTAGCACACGACGTAGCCACTGGAGGTTTTGTGGTTGGGGACATGACACAAATCACCGTAAGTGTGAGCTTAGGACACGACAAGGAAGCCATCGAGGCATAACTAAACAGTCTTGGTGTGTGTGTGTGTGTTGCTAACGAGGAAGGGCGTGGTTGGCGCACCTCCTGAAGGGCGAACGTAGGTGTGAGGGGCCTGTGCCGCCAGGGTCGCCTCCAGGAACAGAGCCTCCATCGGTTCCCTCCGTCAGGTGGAGCGTCTGTCAAGGCTTCAGCTAGCGGGAAGGAAGGGGCAAGCCACAAGAGGAGGGAGGAGGAGGGCGTCCTCCTTCCCCTCCCTCATCTTCATGCCCCTGTGGGACGCCACAGGCGATGGACAGCAGAAGAAGGAGGAGGAGGGGCTGGTGTGTCCGACTCGTCGTCTCCCCCTTTTTGAAGCCATTACCTCCTGACGAAGGAGGCCAACATGCCATGACATTTTGCGGGGGGAGCACCTCACCTCCAGCCCCAGCGTCGATGGTTTTTGGTGTGGTAGGGCGTAGTGGGGAGGGGACGCGAGTTTTAAGACCTCTGGTGAGGGCCACGAAGGCGAGAGAGACTGAGAGAGAGAGAGAGAGAGAGAGAGAGAGAGAGAGAGAGAGAGAGAGAGAGGTCTTCACTGTCTCTCTCTCTCTCTCCATAGACTGCGAGAGATCAAATCTGGTCCACTCACGAGACACTATGCGAAAGAAGGTCTTTGTCCTCCCAAACTCTTGCGTGTCTCTTGCTTACAATCGTCTGGGTAAACTCACTTTCCTTTTATTTCTATGTATAATTGTCTGGGTAAACTCAATTTTCCTTTATTTCTATGTACAATTGTCTGGGTAAACTCGTCTGGGTAAACTCAATTTTCCTTTATTTCTATGTACAATTGTCTAGGTAAACTCACTTTCCTTTTATTCCTATGTACAATCGTGTGGGTAAACTCCATTTCTTTCATGTTGACTGAGACAGCACGGGTGACTGAGGACCTTAATTAACATCATCTCATTAACACTAGAGACACACACACATATATACACTCCAGCCTAAGCCAGGGACCCAATTTAGCCACCATCTCCTTAGGGAGGATGAACACCTGGGACGACTGCCACAGCGCTATACGGTGTGTGGTGGGGGGGGTTCGAACCCCACACCTCCTTTTAGCGGCTCGCGAATGCTTCAGGGTAATGACAACTTCGCCTTCCCCAGGGTTGTTATCTGTGAGAGGTTGTTACAACGTTACAACTTCTGATCTTGGCTTCACTGGTGTCCATTTTGATACACGACTCCTCTCGCCTCTCCCTTCTCGGGATCCTATTGGCCAGCTCGTCTTGATGCAAACCACTTCATTGCTGTTTGAAATCTGGGGTCAGATGATATGATCCATATCATCTGGGGGTCAAGGGTCAAGGATCAAGGGTCACCTGACCCATTGTTATCTCACCTGACCCATTGTTATCATCACCTGACCCATTGTTATCATCACCTGACCCATTGTTATCATCACCTGACCCATTGTTATCATCACCTGACCCATTGTTATCTCACCTGACCCATTGTTATCATCACCTGACCCATTGTTATCATCACCTGACCCATTGTTATCATCACCTGACCCATTGTTATCATCACCTGACCCATTGTTATCTCACCTGACCCATTGTTATCATCACCTGACCCATTGTTATCATCACCTGACCCATTGTTATCATCACCTGACCCATTGTTATCTCACCTGACCCATTGTTATCATCACCTGACCCATTGTTATCATCACCTGACCCATTGTTATCATCACCTGACCCATTGTTATCATCACCTGACCCATTGTTATCTCACCTGACCCATTGTTATCATCACCTGACCCATTGTTATCATCACCTGACCCATTGTTATCATCACCTGACCCATTGTTATCATCACCTGACCCATTGTTATCTCACCTGACCCATTGTTATCATCACCTGACCCATTGTTATCATCACCTGACCCATTGTTATCATCACCTGACCCATTGTTATCATCACCTGACCCATTGTTATCTCACCTGACCCATTGTTATCATCACCTGACCCATTGTTATCTCACCTGACCCATTGTTATCTCACCTGACCCATTGTTATCTCACCTGACCCATTGTTATCATCACCTGACCCATTGTTATCATCACCTGACCCATTGTTATCTTTATACCAGCTGGATATACGTGTATGAATTTTTTTTTCTCCCAGGAGCGTGTCCCTGTCCTCTTACACGAGTCGTCTGTATCCTGGGAGAAAAAATCTTGTCTATGGGGGGGGGGGGAAAGGCTACAGTGTTATAAGGAAGGGGAAGTTAATGCTTGGGCCAGGGCCTCCGTGGCCTGGCCCCACGGTAGAGACACGAGTCGTCGATTATGCTCACTAAGGGTGGGAGTGAAAACGGGATTGGGGGGTGGGAGGGGGATTACTATCCTCGTTATGGGTTTGAGAAAATGGGATTGCGAGACAATGGGATTGAAGGAACATGGGAA
>NC_092269.1:30590842-30610842 GCF_036320965.1 Panulirus ornatus
GATAGATACAGCGGTGGCACGATAGACAAAGCGATTGTTCTATGTGTAGAGCCATGGTGCGATAGATGGGGCATTGGTTACGGTCCATAGATACAATGGTGCGATAGATGTAGCAGTGGTACAATAGACGGAGGAAGGGTACGATAGATAGAGCAATGGTACGATACATAGAGCAGTTGGTACCAAGCAAGTCAGGTACCACACATATCAGGTACCACACATATCAGGTACCACACATATCAAGTACCACACATATCAGGTACCACACATGTCAGGTACCACACATATCAGGTACCACACATGTCAGGTACCACACATATCAGGTACCACACATATTAGGTACCACACATATCAGGTACCAAACAAGTCAGGTACCACACATGTCAGGTACGACACATATCAGGTACCACACATGTCAGGTACGACACATATCAGGTACCACACATATCAGGTACCACACATATCAGGTACCACACATATTAGGTACCAAACAAGTCAGGTACCACACATATCAGGTACCACACATATCAGGTACCACACATATCAGGTACCACACATATCAGGTACCACACATGACAGGTACCACACATATCAGGTACCACACATATCAGGTACCAAACAAGTCAGGTACCACACATGTCAGGTACGACACATATCAGGTACCACACATGTCAGGTACGACACATATCAGGTACCACACATGTCAGGTACCACACATATCAGGTACCACACATGTCAGGTACCACACATATCAGGTACCACACATATCAGGTACCACATATGTCAGGTACCACACATATCAGGTACCACACATATCAGGTACCACACATATCATGTACCACACATGTCAGGTACCACACATGTCAGGTACCACACATATCAGGTACCACACATATCAGGTACCACACATATCAGGTACCAAACAAGTCAGGTACCACACATATCAGGTACCACACATGTCAGGTACCACACATATCAGGTACCACACATGTCAGGTACCACACGCATCAGGTACCACACATATCAGGTACCACACATATCAGGTACCACACATGTCAGGTACCACACATATCAGGTACCACACATGTCAGGTACCACACATGTCAGGTACCACACATATCAGGTACCACACATGTCAGGTACCACACGCATCAGGTACCACACATATCAGGTACCACACATATCAGGTACCACACATGTCAGGTACCACACATATCAGGTACCACACATGTCAGGTACCACACATGTCAGGTACCACACATGTCAGGTACCACACATATCAGGTACCACACATATCAGGTACCACACATGTCTGGTACCACACGTCATGTACCACACGGGAATTCCGGGAAAGGTACCTTTCCAAATGCAACAGGAAATGGAGTGGAGAAGCGAGTGTAATAACGAGGGAGAAAGATAAAGCAGAAAAGTAATCTTTGTTCAAAGGGAACTTTTGATGGAGAACATAATCACTTGATGCATTCTGACATCAAAATCTAAAAAGATCAAAGGAAGGATTGCCAGGCGGGTCGACATGTACGGAAGCCTCCAACACTGGGAGGTGGGGAGATACGGAAGCCTCCAACACTGGGAGGTGGGGAGATACGGAAGCCTCCAACACTGGGAGGTGGGGAGATACGGAAGCCTCCAACACTGGGAGGTGGGGAGATACAGAAGCCTCCAACACTGGGAGGTGGGGAGATGCGGAAGCCTCCAACACTGGGAGGTGGGGAGATACGGAAACCTCCAACGCTGGGAGGGTGGGGAGATACGGAAGCCTCCAACACTGGGAGGTGGGGAGATGCGGAAACCTCCAACGCTGGGAGGGTGGGGAGATACGGAAGCCTCCAACACTGGGAGGTGGTGGGGAGATACGTAAGCCTCCAACACTGGGAGGAAGAAAATACGGAAGCCTCCAACACTTGGAGGGGGATGAGATACGGAAGCTTCCTCCCCCCCTCCCCCGACAGCGAGCCTCACAACCAGAGATCACAACAAACCCCA
This sequence comes from Panulirus ornatus, assembly GCF_036320965.1. Classification (NCBI taxonomy): domain Eukaryota; kingdom Metazoa; phylum Arthropoda; class Malacostraca; order Decapoda; family Palinuridae; genus Panulirus; species Panulirus ornatus. Next base: position 30,592,847 of record NC_092269.1, read on the forward strand.
GGATGACAGAACTCTTCGTATGTCTCCCCCGAAGACGACGTCACCAACTGGTGTTTCCACACGTCAAGAAAACACACACTTGGGGGGGGAAAAAAGTGGAATCATGTCCATGTGAGGATATAGAAGCGGATAGAGAGGAAATGTATATAAGAGGATAGAGGGATAGAGAGGAAGCAGAGATGGATCGATGGTCGATTGTTCCTTTTGAGTAACGAGCCGCGGAAATGGATAGTGTGTGTGTGTGTGTGTCTCGCCTGGTCGTTGATAATAGACACGAAATGTAGATTTAGGATGTGGGTGGATAGGTCTGGATATAGAGGGGTTAGACCCCCAGTGGGTATAAAACTCCCTCCCTGGACAGTACAAGTGTGAGGATAGGCCACATGACACACACGTCCCTGGGGGCTGTGGTTTCCCCCATGTGACACACTGGTGGCTGGCATGCTCCAGGGTGTCAGGAGGGTGTCATGAAGGGTGTCAGTGTGACACCCTTAACCAGACGGCCTCATGACAAAGAGGTGACATGTGTGTCGAAGTTTGGGCTTGGGGAAGGAGGGAGGCCATACCTGGTGTTTCTTCTGTGGTTGGTGTGGGTGGTGATGGGTAGGGCGGGTGGTGATGGGGAGGACGAGGTGATGGAGCGTTGATGAAGAGGGTGGGATGGTGATGGAGGGAGAGGGAATGGAAAACTAGCGGTGATGGTGGTGGTGGTGGTGGTGGTAAATTGGGCCAGAGGCCCTTGGTAGTCTATAGGAAACACAGACCATGGAAGAACTGATGGTCTATGTGGAGTGATGGTCTATGCCAGGAAACAGCAGTAGTGACAGAAATCCCTAATGTAGATAGATGGAGACAGGACAGTACAGCAGAAGGCTCCTCCTCCCCACCACCACCCACCACTATAGATGGAGACAGGACAGTACAGCAGAAGGCTCCTCCTCCCCACCACCACCCACCACTATAGATGGAGACAGGACAGTACAGCAGAAGGCTCCTCCTCCCCACCACCACCCACCACTATAGATGGAGACAGGACAGTACAGCAGAAGGCTCCTCCTCCCCCACCATCACCCACCACTATAGATGGAGACAGGACAGTACAGCAGAAGGCTCCTCCTCCACCACCACCACCCACCACTATAGATGGAGACAGGACAGTACAGCAGAAGGCTCCTCCTCCCCCACCATCACCCACCACTATAGATGGAGACAGGACAGTACAGCAGAAGGCTCCTCCTCCACCACCACCACCCACCACTATAGATGGAGACAGGACAGTACAGCAGAAGGCTCCTCCTCCCCCACCACCACCCACCATTATAGATGGAGACAGGACAGTACAGCAGAAGGCTCCTCCTCCACCACCACCACCCACCACTATAGATGGAGACAGGACAGTACAGCAGAAGGCTCCTCCTCCTCGACCACCACCCACCACTATAGATGGAGACAGGACAGTACAGCAGAAGGCTCCTCCCCCACCACCACCCACCACTATAGATGGAGACAGGACAGTACAGCAGAAGGCTCCTCCTCCTCCACCACCACCCACCACTATAGATGGAGACAGGACAGTACAGCAGAAGGCTCCTCCCCCACCACCACCCACCACTATAGATGGAGACAGGACAGTACAGCAGAAGGCTCCTCCTCCCCCCACCACCACCCACCATTATAGATGGAGACAGGACAGTACAGCAGAAGGCTCCTCCCCCACCACCACCCACCACTATAGATGGAGACAGGACAGTACAGCAGAAGGCTCCTCCTCCCCACCACCACCCACCATTATAGATGGAGAGAGGACAGTACAGCAGAAGGCTCCTCCTCCCCACCACCACCCACCATTATAGATGGAGAGAGGACAGTACAGCAGAAGGCTCCTCCTCCCCACCACCACCCACCACTATAGATGGAGACAGGACAGTACAGCAGAAGGCTCCTCCTCCCCCACCACCACCCACCATTATAGATGGAGACAGGACAGTACAGCAGAAGGCTCCTCCCCCACCACCACCCACCACTATAGATGGAGACAGGACAGTACAGCAGAAGGCTCCTCCCCCACCACCACCCACCACTATAGATGGAGACAGGACAGTACAGCAGAAGGCTCCTCCTCCCCCACCACCACCCACCATTATAGATGGAGACAGGACAGTACAGCAGAAGGCTCTTCCCCCACCACCACCCACCACTATAGATGGAGACAGGACAGTACAGCAGAAGGCTCCTCCTCCCCACCACCACCCACCATTATAGATGGAGACAGGACAGTACAGCAGAAGGCTCCTCCTCCCCCACCACCACCCACCACTATAGATGGAGACAGGACAGTACAGCAGAAGGCTCCTCCTCCCCACCACCACCCACCATTATAGATGGAGACAGGACAGTACAGCAGAAGGCTCCTCCTCCCCCACCACCACCCACCATTATAGATGGAGACAGGACAGTACAGCAGAAGGCTCCTCCTCCCCCACCACCCACCATTATAGATGGAGACAGGACAGTACAGCAGAAGGCTCCTCCTCCCCACCACCACCCACCATTATAGATGGAGACAGGACAGTACAGCAGAAGGCTCCTCCTCCTCCACCACCACCCACCATTATAGATGGAGACAGGACAGTACAGCAGAAGGCTCCTCCTCCCCACCACCACCCACCATTATAGATGGAGACAGGACAGTACAGCAGAAGGCTCCTCCTCCCCCACCACCACCCACCATTATAGATGGAGACAGGACAGTACAGCAGAAGGCTCCTCCTCCCCCACCACCCACCATTATAGATGGAGACAGGACAGTACAGCAGAAGGCTCCTCCTCCCCACCACCACCCACCATTATAGATGGAGACAGGACAGTACAGCAGAAGGCTCCTCCCCACCACCCACGACTATAGATGGAAGTTAGAATTTATCCAAAGCTTTCAGGTGTTCAAAATGTGTAACATCTGAAAACATTTCAAAATCGCAGCAATACATTTAACTGAAGAATCCTATTACATAACACTATTAGACTCGTTAGACATGATCTTTTAATACGAAATTGATCTTAATCATCAATCGTCCCCCTAATTATTATTACTGTTTTGCCCACACGAGAAATACAGGTAATTAAGCCAATAATTCAAGGAGGAGATTTCTTTCATTATGTTATATGGTGTTGCATTCGCGTGTTTCCATTTACTAGCCACATATCCTTCTGGCAGCGACACGTCGCATATGCTTATGATCCCCCAAAATACGATTTGTCCACCAGCGCCCACGTCCCCACGTCCTCACCTGTGGTGATCAACTATCTCTGAACTGACCATCTTCAGTTGACGACCACACCCCGTCCAGCCCGTGACCTAAAGTTGACTTCCTGGTTCTGAGTGACCTTATTACATGACTTAGTCGTGTTAAATGCACACTTGACTTATTTGCGTCCATGGCCCAGCCCTTACTGTGCCATTTGCGTCCAGGGCCCAGCCCTTACTGTGCCATTTGCGTCCATGGCCCAGCCCTTACTGTGCCATTTGCGTCCAGGGCCCAGCCCTTACTGTGCCATTTGCGTCCATGGCCCAGCCCCTACTGTGCCATTTGCATCCATGGCCCAGCTCTTACTGTGCCATTTGCATCCATGGCCCAGCCCTTACTGTGCCATTTGCATCCATGGCCCAGCCCTTACTGTGCCATTTGCATCCATGGCCCAGCCCTTACTGTGCCATTTGCGTCCAGGGCCCAGCTCTTACTGTGCCATTTGCGTCCACGGCGCAGCCCTTACTGTGCCATTTCACTCGTGTTTACATGCAAGCCCTTGTCTTTACCAAAGATGCTCCAAGGACTTAGAGTCATCTCATATCTAATCTACCTCCATCAGTTCTACTAATGGCTTCTCCCACGTATCTAATCTACCTCCTCAGTTCTACTACTGGGTCTTGACGCTTCTTACGTACATATATACTTAATATTCTTCGTAAAACTACGGATCGTATGTGGAAGTGGAGGTCCAGTGAGAGTTTGTAAGCTTCCACATGCCATCTTCTGGCCTGCCTCACACCACCTTGTTTAGCTCAACCTGAACACCAACGATATGTCTCTCGTTACTGACCTTAACTAACTCACTAACCTAACCTAACCTAACCTAACTTGTGTACCCTCTAACTTGTTACTTATAATCCTTCATAGTTTACCCTCCCACTGGATGACACAGCCTCCAGTTCTTGCTTCCAGTGGAAAACTCTCTCCCCTGGAGAGTGTGTGTGATTGGAAAAGCCCTCATCATAACTTAACCTTACCCTTCATGTCTTCTTCCTCACACACACACGCACACACACACACACACACACACAGACACACACACCTCAGCAATGTATGGATTTTTTCCCCTTTTTTCCCTTTTTGTATGGATTTTTCCCCCTTTTTTCCCTTTTTGCCTTTTTTCCCCCCCTGTTATGGAAGGTCTTCTCACAGCCACATTAGTTCTCCTGCGTCACAGGGCCTTCCGTCTACCGCCAAACCCTTCATTGTGCCTCCCTCTTGACCGCTGACCTCCTCCGTCACCCCCACACCCAGGGCAGCCCGACTGTGACCTGGGTCAAGAGTGTGACCTGAGTCATGAATGTGGCCTTGATCATGAATGTGACCTGGATCATGAATGTGACCTTGGTCATGAATGTGACCCGGGTCATGAATGTGACCTGGGTCAAGATTGTGACCTGGGTCAAAAGTGTGACCTGGGTTCAAGATTGTAACCTGAGTCAAGAATGTGACCTGGGTCAAGAATGTGACCTTGTCAATGTTGTTTGATGGTGACGGCATCATAGAAAATGGGTTGGAGGGGGGGGGGATGTCTTGTCTTTCGCATCAGCACCGCCTTGCCAACGAGATGTAAAGGTGGCAGATTTGCGAAGGGGTTGGCAGACAACGAAGTGTTGTCAGGGGTTTTCAACATTCTCTCTCTCTCTCTCTCTCTCTCTCTCTCTCTCTCTCTCTCTCTCTCTCTCTCTCTCTCTCTCTCTCAGAACACTGTTGTCCCGAAGAGGGGGGGAAAAAAAGAAAGGAAAACGAGTGGCGGGACTTTTCTTCCATTTTTTTCTCTCTCTCTTCTATATATACGTAAGACATTTATTGTGGTTTTATTGCTTCCATTTCCGGACAAGACTTTCAAAGTCTCTTTCGTAAAACTTACGTGGTGTCCAGAAGAGCTGGCTTTCTTCTTCTCCTGGTTTAGTTTTGGTTTGAGGACAGGTTTTATAATCTTGTTTTGTTTTTCTGTTGAAGTGAGACATGGTTTATTACGTTGGTGTGTGTGTGTGTGTGTGTGTGTGTGTGTATAACTTATTTATTATGTTTACTGAGACGGTATGTGGAGCGGGTCGTGTTAAACGAGAATATAATTACTTATTTACTTGAGCAGATACGTACAAACATGCATACATTCATACATATTCATGCATACATACGTTAATAGATAGGTAGATAGACAGGAAATAGATAGGTAGGTTAGGTCTATAGATAAAGAGATAGATAGACAGAGAGGTTGAGGGATGTATCCAACATGGAGTGGAGGAAGTGTATTGTTATCATTATTATTCTTTGATTCTAAAACCTAGGAAGCCATTGCTCTCCACATCCCAGTAAAAACACGGTCCCACCTTAAGATATTCGCCATATTTCTCGCATCAGACAAAGAGGGAAAGATAAACAGGGGAAAAAAAAGGTGGGGAGGGGGAGGGAAAAAAATATGAAAGGCGCGGGAACTTCGTAAATTGTCATGGAGATCATTTGAGCGTCTCTCCATCTTGAGGGACGCTCAGTTGACTGTCGCTCTCGCGTCAGACAACATGGCCGAGGTTTTGCTCCAGTTTATTCTTTGAGTTTCGGCCTTACCACATCACCCTGGAGGCAGTATACCCAAGTGGGAGTGAAGCGGTATATGCGATATAGTGGTATGCTAGTTATTGCACTGAGTGTATACTGGATATACTGTTTGAAGTATTTGTCTCTTAACCACGACAGGTTTTATGTCTTTTTGGAGTACAATAACATGACCATCTCGGGTACGATAGTCTAACGCCTTGCCTACGATACTAACGCCCTGCCTACGATAATGTCGCCCTGCGTACGATACTAACGCCCTGCCTACGATACATCCACCCGGTCTTTGAGCTATGTACACTACTCCTCCATCAGATAAATACATTACAAAATTGATTACCGTAAAATTTTCAGGCTATTGGTTGACATTAACGGATAAATATCCCTGCTATGTCCCCAGCCTGTGCCGAGGTTCGAACCCTGGGTAACTGAGGAAGATCACGAGGGAGAGAAATATCCTGTGGTCAGGTGTGGGTCGAACACATTCACGCCGGATAGATGAATAGATGGATCGATGGATAGATAGATGACATTCATACCCTGTTCATACTTCTCCACTCCCCCCCTCCCCCCCTTTCCCCCCACTCCAGTACCCCGGACTCTCGTCCAGGGCAGGGGGGGAGGGGGGGCGCCCCCACTGATCCTTACCCCCCCCCTCTCCTCCTCCTGCCTCCCAGTACAGGTGTAAACTAATGACACAAACACTTAATTGCGCCATTGGGTAGGGGGGTCCTATCACCCCTCCCCTCCCCCCCTCGCTCGTTAAGACTTAAAGGGATGTTTCAGACCCGTTTCCAGACTTTGGCCATCGGTGATATATATATATATATATATATATATATATATATATATATATATATATATATATATATATATATATATATATATATATATATATTATCCCTGGGGATAGGGGTGAAAGAATACTTCCCACGTATTCCCTGCGTGTCGTAGAAGGCGACTAAAAGGGGAGGGAGCGGGGGGCTGGAAATCCTCCCCTCTCTATTTTTTTTTTTATTTTTCCAAAAGAAGGAACAAAGAAGGGGGCCAGGTGAGGATATTCCCCCAAAGGCCCAGTCCTCTGTTCTTAACGCTACCTCGCTAATGCGGGAAATGGCGAATAGTTTGAAAAAAAAAAAAAAATATATATATATATATATATATATATATATATATATATCTTTTTCTTTCTTTCAAACTATTCGCCATTTCCCGCATTAGCGAGGTAGCGTTAAGAACAGAGGACTGGGCCTTGAGGGAATACCCTCACCTGGCCCAATTCTCTGTCCCTTCTTTTGGAAAATTAAAAAAAAAACGAGAGGGGAGGATTTCCAGCCCCCCGCTCCCTCCCCTTTTAGTCGCCTTCTACGACACGCAGGGAATACGTGGGAAGTATTCTTTCTCCCCTATCCCCAGGGATAATATATATATATATATATATATATATATATATATATATATATATATATATATGATGAAACAGAAAACAGCAAGAACCACATCCAAGAAAACGGGGGACATGTCGGCAAGGGACGCGGGAATTATGGTGATGGGAAGGAAATGGGAGGTACAGTAAAACGTAAGATTAACGAAGTCAGCCCAGCGGATGACAAGCCATAAAAGGGAAAAGAAGAAGAAGAAGAAGAAAGGAAAAAGAAGATTTGATGATGGGCGCGAGATGTGAGGCGTTGTGTTGTGCTCCGTGAAGACGAGGGAACACGGGCCAAGGATTGCGTCAGGAGGAGAAGAGAAATTTGGGTGATGGTGGATAAAGGAGAGAGAGAGAGAGAGAGAGAGAGAGAGAGAGAGAGAGAGAGAGAGAGGTGTATCGAGCCAAGGCAAGGATGGAGAGGACGAATGGGAAGAAATGGAGGGGTGAGATATGTCGTTAGATGGAGAAAGTGAGTGAGTAGAGTGAGTGTTTGTTTATGGTATCATAATGACGTTGTTAGAAGGGGGGAAGGAAGAAGAAAGTCTCTCTCTCTCTCTCTCTCTCTCTCTCTCTCTCTCTCTCTCTCTCTCTCTCTCTCTCTCTCTCTCTCTCTCTCTCTCTCTCTCTCACACTCTCTCTCTCTCTCTCTCTCTCTCTCTCTCTCTCTCTCTCTCTCTCTCTCTCTCACCTAGGACGGTGCCTAGCGTGTGGTCGGCGCTGGGCCCGACGTCGCTGGAGAAGATGTGGCTGGGTCCTCGCTTCCTCAACCAGTCGAAATTGTCATGTCGGGCGTTCCTCCACCCACACAGGTCAGGGGTCTCGAAGCCACAGGAGAGGGCTGGGTTCCCCGGGGCTGCAGGCAGACGCAGAAGGCGTGGTGTGAGGCTTGGTGTGAGGCGTGGTGCTGATCACCCACGCACACACACACACACCCCACACCTCCTCTCCCAGAGGGGAAGGGAGGGTGATATGCAGGAAGGGAATTAATTGATGGAGGTGATGTAAAAGTAAAGGGGATTAATTAATGGAGGAGATAATAGGAAGGGGATTAATTGATGGAGGAGATAAAAGGAAGGGGATTAATTGATGGAGGAGATAAAAGGAAGGCGATTAATTGATGCAGGAGATAAAAGGAAGGGGATTAATTGATGGAGGAGATAAAAGGAAGGGATTAATTGATGGAGGCGATAAAAGGAAGGGATCAATTGATGGAGGAGATAAACGGAAGGGGATTAATTGATGGAGGAGATAAAAGGAAGGGGATTAATTGATGGAGGAGATAAAAGGAAGGGATTAATTGATGGAGGCGATAAAAGGAAGGGATTAATTGATGGAGGAGATAAAAGGAAGGGATTAATTGATGGAGGAGATAAAAGGAAGAGGATTAATTGATGGAGGATATAAAAGAAAGGGGATTAATTGATGGAGGACATATAAAAGGAAGGGGATTAATTGATGGAGGATATATAAAAGGAAGGGGATTAATTGATGGAGGACATATAAAAGGAAGGGGATTAATTGATGGAGGAGATAATAGGAAGGGGATTAATTGATGGAGGAGATAAAAGGAAGGGGATTAATTGATGGAGGAGATATAAAAGGAAGGGGATAAATTGATGGAGGTGATAAAAGGAAGGGGATTAATTGATGGAGGAGATAAAAGGAAGGGGATTAATTGATGGAGGAGATAAAAGGAAGGGGATTAATTGATGAAGGAGATAAAAGGAAGGGGATTAATTGATGGAGGAGATAAAAGGAAGGGGATTAATTGATGGAGGAGATAAAGAGATGATCACAGAAGAACACTAAATGTCCAATTAAAGGGGCGGCGCCCCCCGTATGGGACGTGGTTAAAAGCAGATTTTATGTATGACAGATGATAAGCCAAATTATAATTAATCACTTGAGAAAATTAACAATGCATGAAAGACTCTCAAAATTGCGTGGCTTATTTTACAAAAAAAAAAAATCGTATGATGTATTATGTTTGGTTTATTCTAGGGTTTTGATTTTGATTTAAATGAAGTAAGGGTTTATTCAGGAAGGGTTCTAAGTTTTATTTAGTCTGCCTGGTAATCTGAGTGGTTTATTCTGGCATATTATGGTTAATTTAAGTGTTTGTTTTTTATGATATATAGTGTGTTGTGATGTATTCTATGGTGTGCTCTGATTTAGTTTATTTCAATTTGTTTTGGTCTAATTCTGGAGTGATGAGTGGTTTATTCGTATTCATTATGAGCAACGTTGGGTTTATTCGTTCTCATATGGTTTATTCTAGGTTTCAGTACGCATTTCTGAGTGTATTTCGTAAGCATACTGTGTATTCTACTAATATGGTTGAGTACAGTGACATAATTGGATTTACTGTGGTATGTGTTGAGAGAAAATTATTTATTCTGGTGTGTAGTGAGAGGTGTTCGATTTATTCCGGTGTGTGGTGAGGAGGGGGTCTACGATTTTTTCTGGTGCATGATCAGAGAGATACAATGTATTCTGGTGTGTGGTGAAGGGTTTACAATCTATTCTGGTGTGTGGTGAAGGGATTACAATTTATTCTGGTGTGTGGTGAAGGGTTTACAATTTATTCTGGTGTGTGGTGAAGGGTTTACAATTTATTCTGGTGTATGGTGAAGGGTTTACAATTTATTCTGGTGTGTGGTGAAGGGTTTACAGTTTATTCTGGTGTATGGTGAAGGGTTTACAATTTATTCTGGTGTGTGGTGAAGGGTTTACAGTTTATTCTGGTGTATGGTGAAGGGTTTACAATTTATTCTGGTGTATGGTGAAGGGTTTACAATTTATTCTGGTGTGTGGTGAAGGGTTTACAGTTTATTCTGGTGTGTGGTAAAGTATCTTCGATTTATTCTGGTGTATGATGAAGGGGGGATGTCTAAGATTACTCTCAAGTGATGAAAAGTCCAGGATTTATTCCGGTGTGTGATGAGACGGTCTTGGATTTATTCCAGGTGTATAGTGAGAGCTGTACGGTTTATTCTAATTACTTTAATCACCCGCTAATGAGCGGTGGTTATCATGTCCCATAATTGGCTTCGTTTTTGGAGGCTATGGTGCCTCGGCCACCTTGGCTTCACCAAGACTCCTAACTTGGTTTTGGAGGAGGTTCGTCAGGTCTACCTGTGCAGGTCGGGGGGGCTGTACCTGTGCAGGTCAGGGAGGGCTGTACCTGTGCAGGTCAGGGAGGGCTGTACCTGTGCAGGTCAGGGAGGGCTGTACCTGTGCAGGTCAGGGGGAGGGGCTGTACCTGTGCAGGTCAGGGGGAGGGGCTGTACCTGTGCAGGTCGGGGAGGGCTGTACCTGTGCAGGTCAGGGGGCTGTACCTGTGCAGGTCGGGGGGGGTGGCTGTACCTGTGCAGGTCAGGGGGAGGGGGCTGTACCTGTGCAGGTCGGGGGGGTGGCTGTACCTGTGCAGGTCAGGGGGAGGGGGCTGTACCTGTGCAGGTCAGGGGGGCTGTACCTGTGCAGGTCGGGGAGGGAGGGGGCTGTACCTGTGCAGGTCAGGGAGGGCTGTACCTGTGCAGGTCAGGGGGCTGTACCTGTGCAGGTCGGGGAGGGGGCTGTACCTGTGCAGGTCAGGGGGCTGTACCTGTGCAGGTCGGGGAGGGGGCTGTACCTGTGCAGGTCAGGGGGCTGTACCTGTGCAGGTCAGGGAGGGCTGTACCTGTGCAGGTCAGGGGGCTGTACCTGTGCAGGTCGGGGAGGGGGCTGTACCTGTGCAGGTCAGGGGGCTGTACCTGTGCAGGTCGGGGAGGGGGCTGTACCTGTGCAGGTCGGGGCTGTTCCGTTCCAGTTGATGGCGTCGCAGTAGAGGGCTGCCGAGCCGTCCAGGTCGTAGCCAGGGTCGCAGGCGAACTTGACCAGAGCCTTGTTGAAGAGGTAGGTCCTATGGCCGTTCGCAGGGGGGGTCATGTCCAGGCACCCCTTCCCTGTAGAGAGAAGAGAGGACGTGTAAAGGAGAGGGAGATCAAGTGGCGGGTATGGTAGACACTAGACAATAGATGGTCCCCTTTGGCCTATGTCTAGATTATATACATGTACTGATTTACACACGAACATGACACTTCCTTATGTATATATATTTACCAAATGGCGTCCTAGCTTCATCTCTACGATGTATATCAACTAACTGTTATATTTCTCTCTTCTGTCTCCCCTGATGATGTGATTATTACACGATAGTGCACTTGGGAACTTTTCATGTTTCATTTTCCCCGTGGACTCATAGGAATATGTATATATATATATATATATATATATATATATATATATATATATATATATATATATTTTTTTTTTTTTTTTTTTTTCATACTATTCGCCATTTCCCGCGATAGCGAGGTAGCGTTAAGAACAGAGGACTGGGCCTTTGAGGGAATACCCTCACCTGGCCCCCTTCTCTGTTCCATCTTTTGGAAAAAAAAAAAAAAAAAAAAAAAAAAAAAAAAAAAAACGAGAGGGGAGGATTTCCAGCCCCCCGCTCCCTTCCCTTTTAGTCGCCTTCTACGACACGCAGGGAATACGTGGGAAGTATTCTTTCTCCCCTATCCCCAGGGATAAATATATATATATATATATATATATATATATATATATATATATATATATATATATATATCATACAAACCTCCAACAGCCAGGATCGAACCCGGGACCCCTGTGCCAGAGGCGGGAATGGTAACCGCTAGGCTATGGGCCTGGCCAATAGGAAATAAGTATTCGAATACTATGTACTCGAATACACTTCGTCTCACGTTGGTGAGCAACGGGGTCTACAGCGGTTATTTCCCAACAGGCGCACGTAGCCAGCAGATAGCATTTTACCGAACCTAACTGTACAACGCGGAGGTATATGTATACGAAAAGAGTGCATAGGAACGCGCACCTTCATAGCACATACAAAAGTATTCCCGCCTCTTGCACAGGGGTCCCGGGTTCTCCGGAATTGATCTGTTGACAAGTGCATACAAAATGCAAGCAAGTCTCATTATGGTAGTGTCGAGGAAGGTGAAATTATTGAGCAAGAGAAGCATTTGGTTTCTCTCCGCATCGTGAAAAATGTCCCACATCTTGACTGACAATCTCAAACTACGTAGATGGTGTGTCTTCAAGACACACCAGAAGTAATTCTTTGATAAAGAATTCGCCCCGTCGCCCAAGGATAGAGCGAAAATCAAGGTGTGTCTTCAGTTCCATGTGAAGGTTGTGATGTGGTGTGTGTATGTGTGTGCTCAGTTCCATGTGAAGATTGTGATGTGGTGTGTGTATGTGTGTGCTCAGTTCCATGTGAAGATTGTGATGTGGTGTGTGTCAACCGTTCCACGTTCCCGTGGTCAGCAATATATATATATATATATATATATATATATATATATATATATATATATATATATATATATATATATATGTTTCATATTTGCTCGCTACTTCCCGCATGAGCAAGGTAGCGCAAAGTACAGATGGCAGAGCCTTAGAGAGGAAAAATCCTCACCTGGCTCCTTGCTCTGTTCCTTCTTTTGGAAAGTAATACAGGAGGGGAGGATTTCCAGCCCCCCCCCCCCCCTGCTCCCGCCCCGCTTCGCCTTCTACGCCACGCAGGGAATACGTGGGGGGTATGATGTGTTTGTGACTATCTGTCTATCTATCTAGCTGTCTGTCTATCTGTCTGTCTCTGTCTGTCTATCTGTCTGTCTATCTGTCTATCTGTCTATCTGTCTAACGAGAACGGTCATGATAGTACAAGACCTGGATCCATCTTCCCGTCTCCGCTTCCAGAGGGCGCGCAAATCCTCTCTCTCTCTCTCTCTCTCTCTCTCTCTCTCTCTCTCTCTCTCTCTCTCTCTCTCTCTCTCTCTCTCTCTCTCTCCCCCAACCAGGCCTGGAGCCTAATGAACATTAAGTCTGTTTCCGGACAACTTTGTGTGTGTGTGTGGAGGAGGCTGAGGAAGGAAGGAAGGGAGGGAGAGAGGGAGGGGGTCAAGATTTTTTCCCCCTTGTGTTGTTTATCGGCTGGACTGGGCCTGTCTCTAACCCCTCACCCCCTCTCCCCCTCCCCCTCCCCCCCCTTCCTCTACTATCCCTCCAATCCCCCATCCTTCTCCTAATTGGCAGGTGCCCTCGTAACGAGCAAGAGGCCATCCTGATGGGCAAAAGGGCAAGGATTGGTGGGATGGGGCCCCCACCCTCCCCTGCAGGAGGTGGATGGGAGTCGTCCTACGCACGATCGAGTGTACTATCGTATGAGGACGAATTTCGTCCCCGTTGTACGAGTGTACTATCGTATGAGGACGGATTTCGTCCCTGTTGTACGAGTGTACTATCGTATGAGGACGAATTTCGTCCCTGTTGTACGAGTGTACTATCGTATGAGGACGAATTTCGTCCCTGTTGTACGAGTGTACTACCGTATGAGGACGAATTTCGTCCCCGTTGTACGAAAGTACTACCGTATGAGGACGAATTTCGTCCCCGTTGTACGAGTGTACTATCGTATGAGAACGAATTTCGTCCCCGTTGTACGAATGTACTACCGTATGAGGACGAATTTCGTCCCCGTTGTACGAGTGTACTATCGTATGAGAACGAATTTCGTCCCCGTTGTACGAGTGTACTATCGTATGAGAACGAATTTCGTCCCCGTTGTACGAGTGTACTACCGTATGAGAACGAATTTCGTCCCCGTTGTACGAGTGTACTATCGTATGAGAACGAATTTCGTCCCTGTTGTACGAATGTACTATCGTATGAGAACGAATTTCGTCCCCGTTGTACGAGTGTACTATCGTATGAGAACGAATTTCGTCCCCGTTGTACGAATGTACTATCGTATGAGGACGAATTTCGTCCCCGTTGTACGAGTGTACTATCGTATGAGGACGAATTTCGTCCCCGTTGTACGAGTGTACTATCGTATGAGGACGAATTTCGTCCCCGTTGTACGAATGTACTATCGTATGAGGACGAATTTCGTCCCCGTTGTACGAGTGTACTATCGTATGAGAACGAATTTCGTCCCCGTTGTACGAGTGTACTATCGTATGAGAACGAATTTCGTCCCCGTTGTACGAGTGTACTATCGTATGAGGACGAATTTCGTCCCCGTTGTACGAGTGTACTATCGTATGAGGACGAATTTCGTCCCCGTTGTACGAATGTACTATCGTATGAGGACGAATTTCGTCCCCGTTGTACGAATGTACTACCGTATGAGGACGAATTTCGTCCCCGTTGTACGAGTGTACTATCGTATGAGGACGAATTTCGTCCCCGTTGTACGAGTGTACTATCGTATGAGGACGAATTTCGTCCCCGTTGTACGAATGTACTATCGTATGAGGACGAATTTCGTCCCCGTTGTACGAGTGTACTATCGTATGAGAACGAATTTCGTCCCCGTTGTACGAATGTACTATCGTATGAGGACGAATTTCGTCCCCGTTGTACGAGTGTACTATCGTATGAGGACGAATTTCGTCCCCGTTGTACGAATGTACTATCGTATGAGGACGAATTTCGTTCCCGTTGTACGAGTGTACTATCGTATGAGAACGAATTTCGTCCCTGTTGTACGAATGTACTATCGTATGAGAACGAATTTCGTCCCCGTTGTACGAGTGTACTATCGTATGAGAACGAATTTCGTCCCCGTTGTACCAAAACAATACTGTTTCCCTCCTCCTTCCCTCCCGTTATTTCCCGTTATTTCCTGGAAGCTGAATTACTTTTTTTTGTATATTGTGGAATGTACCTGGATTTTTTTTTTGGGAAAGCATCAGTTTACTATCGTCGGAATCTGCGCTATATTCAGACCAAAATAAAAAAAATGTAATCATTTCAGGTCTCAGAGTAGACCCTCTTGTTTCTTCTTAACGACAATTTGTGAGTGGTGGAATGGTCTTTGTTGTCGTTCTCTGGATTGATCCGCGTTTTTCTTGTTTTTGATTGCCACTGAGGCCAAAGAGCGAGTATGGAATCCGCTTCTGTATTATATCTTATTTCTAACTGTGGTAACCTATTGGCTATATCATATATATATATATATATATATATATATATATATATATATATATATATATATATATATATATATATATATATATATAGCTTGGCACTGCCATGCATATTTCAGGTCACAGCTGATAACGACTGAGAAATGACTGTAGGGGGAAAGGGTAGGGCAAGGCTGTGAGGCAGAGAGGAAGGTGGGAGAGGGTAGTGAGAAGGAAAAGCAAAAGGAAAGATGCTGGAAGAGGCATGGAATAGGGAGAGACTGACTGGAAGAGGCAAAGGAAGGGAGGAGAGCCTCGGTGTGATTGGGAGAGTGAGGAGAGAGGTAGAGAGAGAGAGAGAGAGAGAGAGAGAGAGAGAGAGAGAGAGAGAGAGGAGAGAGAGAGAAGAGGTAGTGAGAGAGAAAGAGAGGGGGAAGGATAGAGGCAGGAAGAATAAAAAGAGGCAGTGAGATGATGGAAAGAGGCATGGAGAGGGAGGAAAGAGGCAGGGAGGGGGAGGAAAGAGGCAGGGAGAGGGAGGAAAGAGGCAGGGAGAGGGAGGAAAGAGGCAGGGAGAGACCAGGAGAGGCAGGAAAGACTGGGGGAAGGAAGGAAGGAGAGGTAAGAGGAGACAATGAGAGGCAGAGTGAGAGACTGGGAGAGTGGGCGAAAGGCCTGTAGCGGGAGGGAGAGAGCGACACCCAGACACCTGGCCTGGAGGCATAGGTGTACACAGGCTCTGTTGACCTGAGGGAGAGAGAGAGAGAGAGAGAGAGAGAGAGAGAGAGAGAGAGAGAGAGAGAGGAACAACGAGATACAGAAAGGAAGAGAGAGAGAGAGGGGGGAGCCTGAGAGAGAGATGGGGAGGGAATAACGAAAGAAAGAGAGAGAGAGAGAGAGAGAGAGAGAGAGAGAGGAGTCAGAGAGAGAGGGTGGGAATAACGAGAGAGAGAGAGAGAGAGAGAGAGAGAGAGAGAAGCCTGAGAGAGAGGGGGAGGGAAGAGAGAGAGAGAGAGAATGTGTCTGTCAGTCTGACCATCTGTCGTGTGTGTGTGTGTATGTTACGTTGCTGGCGCTGCAGTCCCCTAGCCCCACCCCACCCCCACCCCACCCCCACACACCCCACCCACACACACCCCACCCCCACCCACCCCCAACCACCCCCAACCATCCATCACCTTAACAACCTCCTTAACCATCCTCCTCCGGCCCAAGTTGTGATAACAATGGCTTCTCGTGACTCTGGCACTTCAGGGTGATTTAGGCAACTTCAAAAAAAAAAAAAAAAATAAAACCCGCTGGTAGCAAGTCACCCACACCTCCCCTGACTCTTCTCTCTTCTCTTTTCTCTCTTTTCCTCCAAGATGGACAGATGGCTATCGCCTTCAACCCCTCAGCTCTCTCAGCTCAATTACCATCTCAGCCGCTCTGCTGTGGACCCCTCACGGTCGACTACATATGCCTCCCATGTGTGTGTGTGTGTGTGTGTGCTGGAAGGTCATGTGTGTGTGTGTGTGTGTGTGTGTGTGTGTGTGTGCTGGAAGGTCATGTGTGTGTGTGTGTGTGTGTGTGTGTGTGTGTGTGTGCTGGAAGGTCATGTGTGTGTGTGTGTGTGTGTGTGTGTGTGCTGGAAGGTCATGTGTGTGTGTGTGTGTGTGTGCTGGAAGGTCATGTGTGTGTGTGTGTGTGCTGGAAGGTCATGTGTGTGTGTGTGTGTGTGTGTGTGTGTGTGTGTGTGTGTGCTGGAAGGTCATGTGTGTGTGTGTGTGTGTGTGTGTGTGTGTGTGCTGGAAGGTCATGTGTGTGTGTGTGTGTG
The DNA here is from genome assembly GCF_036320965.1 of Panulirus ornatus. Classification (NCBI taxonomy): domain Eukaryota; kingdom Metazoa; phylum Arthropoda; class Malacostraca; order Decapoda; family Palinuridae; genus Panulirus; species Panulirus ornatus. The sequence goes on from NC_092269.1 coordinate 30,609,965, forward strand.
TGTGTGCTGGAAGGTCATGTGTGTGTGTGTGTGTGTGTGTGTGTGTGTGTGTGTGTGTGTGTGTGTGCTGGAAGGTCATGTGTGTGTGTGTGTGTGTGTGTGTGTGTGTGTGTGCTGGAAGGTCATGTGTGTGTGTGTGTGTGCTGGAAGGTCATGTGTGTGTGTGTGTGCTGGAAGGTCATGTGTGTGTGTGTGTGTGCTGGAAGGTCATGTGTGTGTGTGTGTGTGCTGGAAGGTCATGTGTGTGTGTGTGTGTGTGCTGGAAGGTCATGTGTGTGTGTGTGTGTGTGTGTGTGTGTGTGCTGGAAGGTCATGTGTGTGTGTGTGTGCTGGAAGGTCATGTGTGTGTGTGTGTGTGCTGGAAGGTCATGAGAGCGAATGACTTGGCTCCTCGTCTGTGTTGGGAGGAACTTACCAGATATTTTCGCCCATCTATATACACTTTTTGATGCAGATCTGGTATTTGCCGAGAGATAGATGACTGCTTGCACACTTCTTTCACAATGCCGCCAGATACGAAGCTGTCGTGTCGTGTAGATATGAAGCTGTCGTGTAAATGCTGAGCTGTCGTGTTGTGTAGATACGAAGCTGTCGTGTCGTGTAGATGCGTCCTAATTTTCACAGTGTCCCATCTCCATTACCTCGCACTGAACCTCGCTCTCCGTATGGCAGACCAGAACTGGAGTTCGTCCAGGTCCGGACCTTTGTGTGTGTGTGTGTGTGTGTGTGTATGTGTGTGTGTGTGTGGTGTGTGTGTGTGTGTGTGTGTCACACTAGGCGTTTCCATGACAATCTCCCACATATCAAACATTAATTTTCTAACTCTGCTGCTCAGGTCAGGTCAAGCCAGGTCAGGTCAAGCCAGGTCAGGTCAGGCC
>NC_092269.1:30618342-30653342 GCF_036320965.1 Panulirus ornatus
ATCGCCTCACTTGGCCCCCTTCTATGTTGTGTGTCATTAGTCTATAGATTTAAACTACCAGTTTTAATCCTCACAATGGATGCAGTTGATTTGCATATAAAAGCAAGTAGCATTTCTCTCTCAGGCCTCAGTCTGGACTAACACCTTGCTTCCCTACGTCTTTAAAGACTTTGACGACGTAATATGCGTGACTCATTATCCACCACCCCTCCCAATATGGGGGCCCCACGAGTGTTGAGCGGCCCCCTCCCTGTACTGTGTATACATATGTAATTACACAGACACGCACATACACACAAACCGTAACCCTACGCTGTAGATTGCCCTTATGAGTATTAAGTTACCACATACGGGTATTGTACTTCAGGAAAGATGGTGGGAAAAGGTACGTGGGAAGGTCAGGTAACGGAAGACCTGATGGTTCGTTATGACCTTATTTGCTGATTTGACCTTGATTATGGTGTGTAAAAAAAATCGAATAGTTTGAAATCTTTTAAATCCGCACAGCACAATGGTATGACCTTTGAGCATGGTAGTCTTGCCTTTGACCTAAAATTAGTTATCTAGGTCACAAGTAGAGGTTAAAAGCTATTCAATTTGCCAGAAAAAGAGATAAGGGAGGACTTGTAGACCAGTTCGACAATGTTGATAGTGAACAGTTCTTTGAGAGACGCCATTAAAGAGCAACCAGAGGTCACAGCAAGGGTCGGGTCCACAGGGATAAAACAAAACTCGTTAGAAATGATATAAAGGTGTACTATCGACTCAGTGTTGTCAGGTCTTCGAATCAGATTGGAATATGGTCAGTAACGAGTCTGTGAGTGTGGACAGTAGACAGATGTATGAAATAGTGTGTGATAGTAGAGAAAGTACATGAGGAAGAGCTCCACGAGTGTAGAACTCCCTCCCCGCACAGGTTAGATGGGTCACTACAATGAAAATTCAGCTTTTAAAGATTGTTTTAAGCAATAGTCTTACGCAAAGGGCAGTATGAAATGCCACGGTGGCTAATTGTTTGTTCATAAGATATTCAAAATCTTTAAATGATATCCACTTTACGCATTATGTAAGTCACTAACCATATGGAAAAGGTAATTAAATCAACGGGTTTTTTTTTTTCTTTGTTCAGCGTTTAATATTATGATTGTATGTTGAATGGGATTTGACAAAGACCCTTTGTGATCCCTGTAATCCCTTTAGCTTTACCGCTCACAGGATGAGCACGGCCTGCACGATAAATTAGCCACTGTTAACGGTAGAATTGAAACTGTTGACGCGAGGAGTGAGTGCAGGTACACTGGCTGGGGACGAGAGAACGCCTCTTTGTTTACATCAGAGACCGCGAGGTTAGCGAGGCTGCTGAAATAAGCCGATTAATATTTTTTCTCTTTTACTGCCAGTGTTTGATGTTTATTAATCTTATTACTACTGTTACGCGTACTGGCATATCTATTTGTTTTATACTTATTTTCATATAAGTTTTATGTATTGTTGAAATGTTATCCCGAACTGATTTCTAAAACGAATTCATTTTCTCTTATATCAATAATTGAAACTTGGAGACTTTGAACCTTAGAGTTAAGTGAAGCATAAGTTTCTCTCTTCAAAAGACGGTGTTATCATTTGGGAACTAAGGCCCCCCCAAAAAAACTTTTATAAGTGTAAGCTCGTAGTCATCGCGTTAAGTCGTTCCCCTAAACTCGCTGCTACAAATATTTATCTGCCCAGATATTATTACACATTAGGACGAATTGCTTGCGTATATCACCACTAAGGATGAAATGATAATCATCTATATCAAATATAGATTCCATGTGACGGGCCTAGTCATATGGGCTTGTTCATATGAGGAGGAAAAGTGCCCAAGAGTTTAATGTGTTCTAAAAATCCCGTGGATTAAGACAAGATAACAACCGGCCACCTGGCGGACGCGTCATAAACTACACCATTCTTTTAAGGGATTCTCACTGGCCTGCGCCTATTTCAGCTCCAGCCAATCAGTGCTGAGGTCTTATAGCGCCTTGGTGACTCTAAACAACGGCGAATTAGCTCGTAAAACAGGATGAGTTGTCGTCAGGACATTAGAATACTGTCTGATAAGTTTTATGGAAAAGAATGACCGGCGCTGGTAGATTATCGTTCATCATCACTCGCGCAGCTTTGCATAATTAATTCCCTGTAGTCGCAAGAGGTCTTTTGCCTCGACTGATGTTTTCATCACGCGCCATTGTGTCTAGTTATTAGCAAGAAATGTTTACCCACACTAGCTGGGCCCATTGCTACCACTCGCTTTGGTCGGATCCAAGATGCTGTTTGAGGGAAAGAAATTATTAAGACAAGTCTGCTCTTCCATTTTTCACCGTGGTGTTGCCAGTTTTTAACTCGCCATTTTCTTCGCTAGATTTAATTTACGATGTTTTAACATCCTTCATTAAAAATGTTTGAGCTAATTAACAGCAGTACGATTAGATCACCTTTCAAAGCGATTATATTTCTCCAACACACACACAAAAAAAGATCTTTTGAATCCACTGTGGTGGATTATTTTTGCTCTTGAAGTGGATTACTTTTGCCTATAATACGGAATATTCAAATATTCAAGGCACACACACCACACACACACACACACACACACACACACACACACACACACACACACACACACACACAATACTGTCTATTGAGACCAAAATCAAATTTGAGCCTCTGTTGTGTAGTAATTAGCGTCATCGACCATAAATCATGCACGAGTCCACCTGGATTCGAATCCCGAACGCGTCAGTTGGCCTGCACCTAACACAGGTGTTATTATACTTTATCGCTGTCTCCCGCGTTAGCGAGGTAGCGCAAGGAAACAGACGAAAGAATGGCCCAACCCACCCACATACACATGTATAACCATACACGTAAACACATGCACATATACATACCTCTACATTTCAACGTATACATATATATACATACACAAACATATACATATATACACATGTACATACTTCATACTTACTGCCTTTATTCATTCCCGTCGCCACCCCGCCACACATGAAATAACCCCCTCCCCCGCACGCGCAGAAGGTTTTTTCTTTTTTTTTTCAAACTATTCGCCATTTCCCGCATTAGCGAGGTAGCGTTAAGAACAGAGGACTGGGCCTTTGAGGGAATATCCTCACCTGGCCCCCTTCTCTGTTCCTTCTTTTGGAAAATTAAAAAAGATAGAGAGGGGAGGATTTCCAGCCTCCCGCTCCCTCCCCTTTTAGTCGCCTTCTACGACACGTAGGGATTACGTGGGAAGTATTCTTTCTCCCCTATCCCCAGGGAGACAGCGACAAAGTATAATAAAAAAAAATAAAAAAATAATATATATATATATATATATATATATATATATATATATATATATATATATATATATATATATATATATATATAGTCAGTTTTGCATGGTGGTTACTGAGAAAAGTAATTAACAACATCTGTAAATCCGTAAATAGCATCGTGAATACCACATCCGTTTTTTATATACAACAACTGAAAACCAGGCGAGCGCGTACGTTATTTCTCCTCTTGGAAGTACGATGATGCGAGTCATGGTTCCCGAGGGAGCCACGAACATAATGACAACGTGTGGGCTTTGTTCGGCCTGTTTATCCAGCAAACAACTGTTGGGTCTTGACTCGCCTCGTCAGGAAGGTGAAGCACAGGAGTGTATGAATTAATCTTCACCTTGTCAACAAAAACTTTGAGGAAAATATTTACGAAACTACGTTTGGCAAAAGGCTCCACCATCCCCCTCCCCCCTCCAAAAAAAAACTGGTTTATCCAGGGGGTTTAGGATTTTCAAGATGGCGAGGTTAGACGGAAAAATCTGGTTAAACTAATTGTAATTTTTAATCAAGCGAGAGACGTGAAAGTATCTAATATAGCTTAAAGAGTTAGATAAATCTTAACACACTTTACATACCCAAAACAACTGTTGCCAAACAGAATAACCAATGTGTTTTATTCTCATTTATGTAAATATTTAATTCTAGGTTTTGTAATTCGATACGTGAATGTACTTATGTATCTTCTATTTCTGGGGGAAGGCAAGTCTGGTGCTCACAATTGTCAGGAAAGATTACATAATGAAATAGTTAATTCGCTGTAAATGGTGACATGTGGCATCAAGCATTAGGTAATAGGCTACCCAGAGAGGACACTTCTTAATCGCCTGCTTGGTGTATAAATACACAATACGCCTTGCTGGCCGAGTGTCGAGTCTTACTCTACACCATACTTGGCGTATCAATATAAGATGCGTCTCGCATGAGGAGTGTCGTGTCTTACTCTACTCCACTCTTGGTGTATTAATATAGAATACGTCTGGCAGGCGGAGTGTCGTGTCTTACTCTGTTTCAGATGGCGTTTGTTTACTTTGTTCGTGAGCACATATCGAACGCACGTTGTAGTTAGTCACAGCGAAGATGGCCACAGTACAGTGGCCACAATTCAGGATGTGCTCAAAGGTCGTACCGTCGTGTTCAATGGTCGTACCGTCGTGCTCAATGGTCGTACCGTCGTGCTCAATGGTCGCACCGTCGTGCTCAATGGTCGTACCGTCTTGCTCAAAGGTCATACCGTCGTGCTCATTGGTCGTACCGTCGTGCTCAAAGGTCGTACCATCGTGCTCTAGAAACTGAATTTATGTGATAACATAGAGGATAGTAAAAGAGTTAGATTATAGCAACAGTGATATCCAGATTTATATAATAGTCCAGTGATCCACCGACTTCAGTGCATTCTTGGCCACAGACCCGCTCCCTCGTGTGTGTGTGTGTGTGTGTGTGTGTGTGTGTGTGTGTGTGTGTGTGTGTGTGTGTCTAAGTCATTTTCAATTACTCGAGGGTAAAAACGGGAAGAAAAATGACAACTGGAAAAAAAAAAGATAAAGAATGAATCCCTTAAAGTTTAGCGAAACAAGGGCGTCTCTCTCTCTCTCTCTCTCTCTCTCTCTCTCTCTCTCTCTCTCTCTCTCTCTCTCTCTCTCTCCTCTCTCTCGCTTGCTGCTTTCAAAGCTCGTAAAATCAGGTTCCCATAACGTGGTGTAGGAGACACACACACGGGGCCGCTCTCAGGGTGTTTCCTGCTCCAACACTTGCCACGTAAGGACAACATCCAACACACGTCGGGCACAAAGTGTTGAGAAAACATTATGGGTAAACTTAAGGGAACGAGTGGAGTCCAGAACCTTCTTAAAACATGCCAGCACATACATGCAGTTTTCTCTCTGTGTATATAAATATATTTTTTTTTTCTATTATTATATTTTGTCGCTGTCTCCCGCGTAAGCGAGGTAGCGCAAGGAAACAGACGAGAGAATGGCCCAACCTACCCACATACACATGTATATACACGTCCACAGACGCACATACACATACCTGTACATTTCAACGTATACATATATATACATACACAGACATATACATGAATACACATGTACGTAATTCATACTGTCTGCCTTTATTCATTCCCATCGCCACCCCGCCACACATGAAATAGCAACCCCCTCCCCCCGCCTGCGCGCGAGGTAGCGCTAGGAAAAGACAACAAAGGCCCCATTCGTTCACACTCAGTCTCTAGCTGTCATGTAATAAAGCACCGAAACCACAGCTCCCTTTCCACATCCAGGCCCCACAAAACTTTCCATGGTTTACCCCATGTGTGTGTGTGTGTGTGTGTGTGTGTTGAAAATTTAAATTATGTAAATTATGTCCTAGAAGTTACCTTTGAAAATTACAAATTAAGATTCTATTATCCCTGGGGATAGGGGAGAAAGAATACTTCCCACTTATTCCCTGCGCGTCGTTGAAGGCGACTAAAAGGGGAGGGAGCGGGGGGCTGGAAATCCTCCCCTCTCATTATTTTTTTTTTTTTTCCAAAAGAAGGAACAGAGAAGGGGGCCAGGTGAGGATATTCCCTCAAAGGCCCAGTCCTCTGTTCTTAACGCTACCTCGCTAACGCGGGAAATGGCGAATAGTTTGAAAAAAAAATTACGAATTACATAATAGGAATCACGAATCGAAGGAAACTACATTTCAAAATTACATTATACACTTGAAAATTAATCAGCAGCTTTTTTTTTAAAATATATCCGATTAAAATGAAAAGTCAATGAAAAAATGAATCTAAAACGCAACACATAATGCTGGACATTTAAATAGAAATTAAGAAAAAAATAATTTAAAAATCCATCCGAGAAATTTAAGACAAAAATTAACAAAATCATGCTGAACATAACCATATGAAATAGCGAAACTAAACAATAGCGAAAAAAAAAGATAATGTTTGACTGAAAAAATGTGAAAAAAAAAATGCCTGGCAGTAGACTGATACAATGTAATACAAATGTTCACATATTTCGCGCCCGAAAAAGTATTTGAAAAAAAAAAAAATACACGTAAAAAGGTGTTTAAAAAAAGGTAGTGCAACTGTAGAATTCATGAACATCTGACACAAAGCTGTGTATATATGTGTGTGTGTGTGTGTACATAGATGTATATGTATTTACTCAGGTTCATATATATATATATATATATATATATATATATATATATATATATATATATATATATATATATATATATATATATATATATATATCTTTATTACTTATGATCATTACTTGCTTATTACAGTAATTAACCACCAGTAAAGTCAGCTAGATCTTCCCTAACAATGATGACGATGTAATTACCAGTTGTTGATGTCTTGCTTCTCGTAAATATTCAAATCATCAACATTTCACTACGAGCGGATTTGTAAGCTCGACGTTGATTGGCCCGTGTCACATTCCTGCCACGATCGGTAGCTCATCGCTGATTGGCTGAGTGGGGGCGGCACTCCGTGCCAGAGGGAGATGGCAACAGTTCCAGTATTTTTGTTTAAAAGAATTTCGGCAAAAGTTACGAATTACACTACGAATTTCCACCTCACGAATGGCTATAAATTCCCTGTCGATATTTTAGGTAGAATTCTTGAGCACGACGGTACGGCGCTTGAGCACGACGGTACGACCCTTGATACGACGGTACGGCCCTTGAGCACGACGGTACGACCTTTGAGCACGACGGTACGACCCTTGAGCACGACGGTACGACCCTTGAGCACGAAGGTACGATCCATGAGCACGAAGGTACGACCCTTGAGCACGACGGTACGATCCTTGAGCACGAAGGTACGATCCATGAGCACGAAGGTACGACCCTTGAGCACGACGGTACGATCCTTGAGCACGAAGGTACGATCCATGAGCACGAAGATACGACCCTTGAGCACGACGGTACGACCCTTGAGCACGACGGTACGATCCTTGAGCACGAAGGTACGATCTATGAGCACGAAGGTACGACCCTTGAGCACGACGGTACGATCCTTGAGCACGATGGTACGATCCATGAGCACGAAGGTACGACCCTTGAGCACGACGGTACGATCCTTGAGCACGAAGGTACGATCCATGAGCACGAAGATACGACCCTTGAGCACGACGGTACGACCCTTGAGCACGACGGTACGATCCATGAGCACGAAGATACGACCCTTGAGCACGAAGGTACGACCCTTGAGCACGACGGTACGATCCTTGAGCACGAAGGTACGACCCTTGAGCACGACGGTACGACCCTTGAGCACGACGGTACGGCCCTTGAGCACGACGGTACGGCCCTTGAGCACGACGGTACGGCCCTTGAGCACGACGGTACGGCCCCTGAGCACGACGGTACGACCCTTGAGCACGACGGTTCGATCCTTGAGCACGACGGTACGACCCTTGAGCACGATGGTACGACCCTTGAGCACGACGGTACGGCCCTTGACCACGATGGTACGACCCTTGAGCACGACGGTACGATCCTTGAGCGTGACGATACGACCCTTGAGCACGACGGTACGACCCTTGAGCACGATGGTACGACCCTTGAGCACGGCGGTACGATCCTTGAGCACGACGGTACGGCCCTTGAGCACGACGGTACGACCCTTGACCACAACGGTACGACCCTTGAGCGCGACGGCACGACCCTTGAGTACGACGGTACGATCCTTGACCACGACGGTACGACCCTTGAGTACGACGGTACGAACCTTGGGCACGACGGTACGACCCTTGAGCGCGACGGTATGATCCTTGAGCACGACGGTACGACCCTTGAGCACGACGGTACGACCCTTCAGCACGACTCTACGACCAGGGCGACTTACCCAAGGGCCGTACCGTCTTCCTCCAAAATTGTATTTTCTTACGGGTTTAACTTTGAAGGCGCTGATATGTGTGTGTGTTTGGAGGTAAACTCTACCTTGCAGGCAAGCTCACGTTGGAGGTAAACTCTACCTTGCAGGCAAGCTCACGTTGGAGGTAAACTCTACCTTGCAGGCAAACTCACGTTGGAGGTAAACTCTACCTTGCAGGCAAACTCACGTTGGAGGTAAACTCTACCTTGCAGGCAAACTCACGTTGGAGGTAAACTACTCATGGTAGCCAAGGCTTGCGAGGCTAAATGATCGTCAGTGTACGATATAATGAGTCTAGCTTCCATCGACGAGCGAGCTGCAAAGGGGTTCATCCTTCCCCAGCTACTGAATGTAGCGCAGCCTTGGACTGCAGGAGGCCCCTTAGAAAAAGGGTCCCGGGGTACCACAAGGAGCCTTTCAGAAAGGGGACTTGGGGTCATATAGGTAGATAGATAAACAGATAGACATGATAGACAGATAGATAGATAGATAGATAGGCAGGTGTGTGTGTGTATATACGACAGTTAACCATGGCAACATTAAGCATAGCACACAGAGAGAGAGAGAGAGAGAGAGAGAGGCAGGAGAGAGAGAGAGAGAGAGAGAGAGAGAGAGAGAGAGAGAGAGAGAGAGAGAGAGAGAGAGAGAGGTTTCCACTCTGACATCTGGTCCAAAAAATTTCATGTGCTCCGTCACGCGTCTCACCTCCCCCCCCCCCCTCCCCCCCACATACCCCCTCCAACCCCCCCCTCACCCCCCCTCAAAAAAAAAAAGTGTTGGTTGTGCAAAGGGAAATGTCTGCATGCTGGTGTGTGTGTGTGTGTGTGTGTGTGTGTGTGTGTGTGTGTGTGCCCCCCCCCTCCATCATGTACATACTGGCCTGGTTTCAGTGTGAGACGGTGAGAGATGTGCTGGAGGCCAGACCCTGCTGAGAGTGAGAGGGGGGGGGGGTTTGGCAGGCCCTTCTGAGAGTGAAGGTGGGGGGGGGGGGGGGGTAGGTAGGTAGGGGGTGGGGGTAGGGGGTGGGAGGCCCTGCCTAAAGTTGCCCTCACACGGGTTCACCACGCACTCTCTCTCTCTCTCTCTCTCTCTCTCTCTCTCTCTCTCTCTCTCTCTCTCTCTCTCTCTCTCTCCTCCGGCCACCGCTGACGAGCCAGTAGAACACGGCAGACGCTTTTCCCTCCCTCCCCCTCTCTTACACTCGCTCTTTGGGAGCGCCTTCAGCCCTGACGACCCAGCTTGTGAAAGGCAGAGGAGGACGAGGGACGAGGAGGGACGAGGAGGAGGAGGAGGAGGAGGAGGAGGGACGAGGAGGGAGGAGTAGGAGGAGGAGGAGGAGGGACGAGGAGGGAGGAGTAGGAGGAGGAGGAGGGAGGAGGGAGGAGGAGGGAGGAGGGAGGAGGAGGAGGAGGGACGAGGGAGGAGGAGGAGGGGAGTCTGTGCATGCCCGTACGTCGTCTCGTGTTAACACGTGTCCACGGCGTCGTCTTCGCCAGGGTGGTGTTACCGGGTGTATCCTGCAGGGGCTGGCTGGGAGCCCTTCCTCAGGAGGTGTGTTCCAGGACGCATGGTTCCTGAGTCTCCTATACATAAGGATGTCTTCTTCCAGCGCTCGTGAGAACCTGCAGGAGGTCTTATGATGCCCTTGAGAACGACAATGCCTTCAAGACCTCCTCCATTGTCTTTTGGAATTCCTCTTCAGTTCACTACATCGTCAGGCGAGTCCTCAAAAACGCTTGAAGGTGGCCGGGTCCTTTTGGAGACTTCCATGGGGTGACCAAGGGCGTCTTTGGGCGGGTCTCTGATCTTCGCGGGCCATCGGGAGGTCTGGAAAGTCTTCTGCTGTTCCTGTACGCTATTTTGGCTTCCTCTAAAACCCTGAAATGTCTTCGGAGGCCATGAGCGGGTGTTTCGTTTCTTCGTCGACCTTCGGCAGGTATAAGTCAAAGGCTTCTGAGACCTTCGGCAGCGGTTCAGCGCCCCTTGGAGGCCTCCAGCATCGGGTTCTGGTGTTCTTGCAGACCTTCGTCAGTAGTTCAGAGGTCTTCAGTCTTCAGCAGTAAGTGTTGAAGTCCAGGGAGGGAAGGAGTCCTTCACATGACGACCTACAGTCACACAAGGCCTTTAGGATTCGTAGAAGTCCATGGGGAAATGGAACACGATAAGTTCCCAAGTGCACTTTCGTGCATTTTTGCCCCCAAGACCTGTTTTTCAGAAGCTCCCACAGCTCCAAAGATGCGCTGCATCCAGTAGCAGGGAAGTCTTGGGTTCTTTTAAAGTTAGAAGTTCTTTGACGACGTTATGCTCTCAGTGATACAGCCCGGGCGAAGGTGACTTTACACTCGTGGTGTGACCTCACGCCGGCGGAGCCCGGTAACACCTGTTTATGTATATATAATTTGAACGCGAAAATTCTCTCACAGTTTTTGGGTGTAAACATTATGCATATGCAAATGAGTATTGCTTTTAATTGGATGAATTATTACCCCCCAAAAAAAATGATAAACTGCTGTAGTTTTAATATATGGGTATATGTTTTTAATGTGTTTTTTTGTTTGTTGTATGGGAAGGAAAGGGATGGCATTGGATCCTCTATAGTGGCATTGGATCTTCTGTAGTGGCATTGGATCCTCTATGATTTATAGATAAGTGGCCAGTGGTTCTTGAACCTTATAGTCTGTATATGTATGGTTGATATGGTATGTATTGGATGATATATATATATATATATATATATATATATATATATATATATATATATATATATATATATATATTAGAGAAAAATGAAAAAGAATGGTTCCCCTCATTCCAGTATTTGGTCAGGCTGTTTAATTGTTACATTATTTATGGAGTCGAATACATCATTAATGGACTCTCTCTCTCTCTCTCTCTCTCTCTCTCTCTCTCTCTCTCTCTCTCTCTCTCTCTCTCTCTCTCTCTCTCTCTCTCTCTCTCATGCCCTACAGCTATTTTTCCAACCCTCTCACGTATGTCCCAGCCCCCTCATCATCCTCCCAGCCCTCTCATCAATATCCCAGCCCTCTCATTTACCTCTTAGCCCTGTCATCCACATCCCAGCCCTTCCACTCACTTCCCACTCGTTTCATCCACACCTCAGCCCTCTCATCCACCTCCTAGTCACCTGATCCACACCCCAGCCCTTTCATCTACCTCCCAGACATCTCATCCTCCTCCCAGCCCTCTCATATTTCTCTCAGACCTCTCATGCACCTCCAAGCCCTCGCATTCCGCCTCCTAGCCCTCTCATCCACCTTTCAGTCCTTTCATCCACCTTCCAGCCCTCTCACCCACATCCCAGCCCTCCCACTCATTTCCCACTCGTCTCACCCCCGCACCAGGCCCTCTCACTCCCCTCCCACGCACTTCCCTCCCCTCTCACCCCACCCTCGCCAACATGTCAACCACCTCTCACTCACCCTTGTCTGCCTACTCAACCTCACTCGCCCTCATAATTCTCTTTTCTTGCCTCCTCATTTCCCCTCACAGGACGGGTGCGCTGCAGGTGGGTGGCGGGCCAGAGAATAAGTGATGCAGGTGGGTGGTAGGTCACATAGTTAATGGTGTAGGTGGGTTGTGAAACACGGGGTTGCAGGTGGGGGAGTTGGGCACAGGAGGGAACTTAAGTGGTGCAGGTGGGTAGTAGTTCACAGGGAGGAACCTGGACGGGTGTAAGTGGGTTATGGGAACAGTGGGAAGTACCTAAGTGGTGTAAGTGGGTCGTGGGACACGGGACACAGCTTAAGTGGTGCAGGTGGGTACTGGAACACAGTAGAATTAGGTGATATAAGTGACAGTGAGACACAAAGGAAACCTTAAGTGGTATATGTAGGTGGGTAAAGTAAGTGGTTTAATGGAGGAAATTTGGTTTTGTAAGTAAATAGTGAGAGTAGTGGGGGGGGGGGGGCAGGTAGGTGGGGCTGAACACAAGGAGTACGGGGGAGGAAGTCATTAATATAAGTGGGTACTTTAGGTGGGTGTTCGCTGTACGTGGGTATTACTGGTTCTCTTTAGATAGTGTAGATCCGTCATAAGAAATCAATAGAAAACGGACTGTACGGGGGTGGGGGGGTGGGTTTCTGTTGTTTCCACTAGGTGGTGTAGGTGGGTATTTGAATGTCTGGAAACAATATAATCAGGGACTTCAGTGGGTATTTTAGGTGGTGGAGATGTATCTTGGTCTGCAGAATACACTGCACCACTGAAAATATTGTCAGTGGGTGTTGTAGGTGGGAGCATGACGTAACTGGCCACAAACAGGTCGCTCTACGTGGGTCATATTGGAATATCAATAAATATAAAGAGATTCTACGTGGGTAGTCAGTAGGTTCCTGTAGGTGGTGTGTACGTGGGCAGTTCAGGTGGATGTTAGAAGCATAGATCCCTTCAGTATATATATATATATATATATATATATATATATAAATTATGTTGATTTTGCTCTTTTTATCCATACCCGTTCGCCTTTTCCCACCTTAGCGAGGTAGCGCCAAGATCACACGATTAACCCTTCGGGGGCTTATCCTCCATTGGCCCCGTTTTAAACTACAAAGATATTGGTTATGTCGGGAAGCTGTTGTGTGTGTGTGTGTGTGTGTGTGTGTGTGTATGTGTGTGTGTGTGTGTGTGTGTGTGTGTGTGTGTGTAAGAACTCGACCAATTGTGTTTCAGATATCCAGTTCGACCGAGCGATCGACCCTCTGACCTCGTCCACAAACTACACTTACAAGTTCCCGGTTGAGGCAGGGAGGGAAGGGAAGGTTTACCCTCGCGTTTAGAAACTGAGATTAAACAGGTTTTGAGTTTAAAGCCTCCCCACCCCCCACCCCCGCCACCTTCCCCCCCCCCCCCTCCAATCTCATTCCCAAACACCGAATCGCTAATTCCAGTCTCTCCCTTTCTCCCACCCACCTCCCCTCTCTGAGCCTCCAATCCCATACCCCCCCACACCTCCAAAAAAAAAAAAGGGGGGCGCTTTTCATCACGTCCCATACAGAACCAATTTATTTCGCTGAAGTACATTGCATCTGCTGAGAAAAATAATGATTTATTCGATTTATTCCCGTTAATTCGAACAAAATTAATTGGCCACAGACTCATTATTTGGAGTGATAGCTCATAATGAATATTATGAGCAATATTCCAGGGTGAATATTGGCCTCAGACTCAATATTTTCAGTAAGAGCTAGTAATGAATATTTTGAGGAATATTCAAGGCTAATTACTGGCCAAAGATTCATTATTTTGAGTAAGGGTTCATGATGAATATTATGAGCAATATTCCAGGCTAGATATTAGCCACAGACTCATCATTTTGAGAAACAGCTCATAATGAATATTGTGAGTAATATTCAAGCCTAATTACTGGCCAAAGATTCATTATTTTGAGTAAGGGTTCATGATGAATATTATGAGCAATATTCCAGGCTAAATATTGGCCACAGACATTATTTTGAGTAAGGGTTCATGATGAATATTATGAGCAATATTCCAGGCTAAATATTGGCCACAGACATTATTTTGAGTAAGGGTTCATGATGAATATTATGAGCAATATTCAAGGCTAAATATTGGCCACAGACTCATTATTTTGAGTGAGAATCTTTTTTGGAATATTTTGAGTAATATTCCGTGTTAAATAACCGAAGTTGAATTCGGGGGTCGATATTAGGAAGACTCAACTTTTAGATCACAAATATCTAATCTTTTTCTAAATTTATGGGTACGATTTTGTACTCTCCGTTTTGAGAAGATTTTGAGGCTTGATTTTGATGATTTAGATAATTTTTTTCTTTTATCTTACAATTTTGATTTTGATTTAGATATTTTTATCTTTTTTTTCGTTCAATTTTGATTTTGTTTTAGATAGTTTTTTCATTCATCTTTCAATTTTGATTTTGTTTTAGATATTTCTTTTATTTCTCAATTTTGATTTTGTTTTAGATCATTTTTTCTTTCATCTTTCAATTTTACTTTCGTTAGATAATTTTTTCTTTTATATTTCAATTTTGATTTTGTTTTTAGGTATTCTTTTATTTTCCAAATTTTGATTTTTAGATAATTTTCTTCTTTTATTTTTCAAATTTTGATTTTTTGGATAATTTTTTTACTTTTATCTTTCAATTTTGATTCTTAGATAATTTTTTTCTTTTATTTTTCAATTTTGATTTTTAGATAATTTTCTTCTTTTATTTTTCAAATTTTGATTTTTAGATAATTTTTTAACTTTTATCTTTCAATTTTGATTTTGTTTTTGCATATTTTGTTTCTCGTTTTCAACAAAGTCTTTTTGTTAATATTTGCGATACAAATTGAGCTTTTAATTTGTCATGTTATATACTTTTTTTATTTTAACAACAGCAGAACTCTGGTGGTCTGGGGTTAACGAGAGATAATATTAAAGTTTCATTTATGACGATGTCATTAACATATCCAGTCTTAATAAATTAATTATTTCTTCTATCAGACCCCCCCACGTTTACCCCCCCCCCCATCGTGGGCTTCGAACCCCCTGACCCTGATAGTAAATTCGGCAGAAACAGTTTAGTGAGACAGAACTGTAGAATATATACACTTTAACTGCAGTTTCCCGGCAAATTCAATTTATTTCAGCAACATCGTACTGTATCGATTTATTCTTCTTTCGCCCTGTGATTTCTCTGTAGTGAATTTATTCGATTAAAAGTATTGAAAATACGTTCATACCTTGGGTCAGTATTTGTTTATTTAATCGATTTGTACCACTGAGGGTATAGAAATTGAATTTATTCTTTATGTTATGAATTCTCTTTAACCAATTTATTCGACTGAATGGAAAAGGATTATATCCTCTGTGGTAGAAAGGTTATACATAGAATCGACACTTTTGTTTCATTGATTAACGTGTCATTCCCTATATGAAAACTATTTATTCGAAAAGAAAATAATGATTGAATCAGTAAATAAGGAGTTTAATCGCTTGGTGAGGTCATTCTTAAGGGGATGAATGTAAGGGATGTGGATATGAGGTGAGTCAGGTCTCAAGGGTCGTCAGGGCCTGATCTCTCTCTCTCTCTCTCTCTCTCTCTCTCTCTCTCTCTCTCTCTCTCTATCTATCTATCTATCTATCTATCTATCTATCTATCTATCTATCTATCTATCTATCTGTATCTATCTATTTATCTATCTTTCTATCTATATTTTTCTTATCTTTTATCTATCTATCTGTCTATCTCTCTATCTATCTGTCTACCTATCTATCTGTCTATCTATCTATCCATCTATCTTGATCTATTTGTCATTTTCTTCTTTCTCCAGTCTTCTTCATCTTCTTCCTTCTCTTCCTCCTCTTCTTCTTCTTCTTCTATCGTGCCTGCTCTGCCTCTCTTCTTCTTCTTCTTCCTCTCCCCACCCCCTCCACCTCTCCCCTCCCCTCCCCTCCCCTCCTCCTCCTCCCCGAGGCAACATCCTCCCCTCCCCCCTCCCCACGTGCCTCTGTGAGGCCCGCATCCTGCCTGCAAACCTCATGCAAATGAAGTCCTTTTAATTAAAATTATCGCCAGATCTTCTGTGTACACTCACTGGGTTGGGTGTGTGGGTCTCCCTCTCTCTCTCTCTCTCTCTCTCTCTCTCTCTCTCTCTCTCTCTCTCTCTCTCTCTCTCTCTCTCTCTCATTAAGACGGTAATGGCGGAGTTTGTGTGTATAGTTCTGCCAAGCGGAAGGCATTTCTGCACGTCGAAGAGAACCGTGTGCGAATCTCCATTGCCAAATCCAAAAGCCAAAAGATTAATTACGAAAAAAAATAGGCGAATTTGAATAAAAAGAAAAAGAGGGAAAAAAAAAAAAACCTAAAGGAACGGCTCTAATTATAGAGTTCGCGGGTTGGCGAATGTTAAAGTGGCATAGCCAATCCATACTAGATCCAGGCTTCAGGGTTTGTGTGTTTTTTTTTTTCGTTTGTTTTGTTTGTTTTTTTGTTTTGACTGCCACGTGTTTTGGTGAGTGTTGGACCCCGTTATTTGCCGCTGTGGTCCATAACCCTACTCTTCTGACCATACAGATTATATATTGTTTTAAAAGTTCTCTTTTACTCGTAACATTTTGTGATATTTTATAATTTTTTTTTCCACTTCTGGAATTGTGTGTAGTGTCTGTGTGTGTGTGTGTGTGTGTGTGTGTGTGTGTGTGTGTGTGTATGTTTGCGTGTATGTATGTATGTGTGTGTGTGTTTGTGTGTGTGTGTGTGTGTGTGTGTGTGTGTGTACCTCATATTTTGGTTGTTTATGTTTAGGAATAATGTAATTATAATGAAATGTATATTTATATTCTAACTAACTGTTCTTTCTTTCTTGTTATTCTCTCATATTTTTATATTACGTTTTTAACTGACTCGACTGAGGGATTTTTTTTCTTAAACTGTTTAGTGGCAAGTGGGTTTACATTTGCTAAGATTATGTTGGCAGTTTTTTTTTTATATATATATTTTTTCCTATTTTTTGCACATATTTTTGCCACACGCATCTTTCTTCTTGAACTTCTCTCTCTCTCTCTCTCTCTCTCTCTCTCTCTCTCTCTCTCTCTCTCTCTCTCTCTCTCTCTCTCTCTCTCTCTCTCTCTCTATCTATCTATCTATCTATCTCTGCCAGTAGGCACCCACCCAACCTACTCGGACCGACAGCTTTAGCTCCGTTTTCTACGTCCCCGTCAGCCCTGTTCCTCGCTGAACTTAATGTTTGTATGTTTGTGTTATTTTCAATCATTCGTTTTATTGCTTCTCGTATATCGTTCAATTTTACTCCATAAATATATTCATTTTTATAAGATTTCATTTAAAATTTGACCTAGATATAAAAAAATATATATATATATATATATATATATATATATATATATATTTTTTTTATTTTTTATTATACTTTGTCGCTGTCTCCCGCGTTTGCGAGGTAGCGCAAGGAAACAGACGAAAGAAATGGCCCAACCCCCCCCCCATACACATGTATATACATACGTCCACACACGCAAATATACATACCTACACAGCTTTCCATGGTTTACCCCCATATATATATATATATATATATATATATATATATATATATATATATATATATATTTTTTTTTTTTTTTTTTTTTATACTTTGTCGCTGTCTCCCGCGTTTGCGAGGTAGCGCAAGGAAACAGACGAAAGAAAATGGCCCAACCCCCCCCCCATACACATGTACATACACACGTCCACACACGCAAATATACATACCTACACAGCTTTCCATGGTTTACCCCAGACGCTTCACATGCCTGATTCAATCCACTGACAGCACGTCAACCCCTGTATACCACATCGACTCCAATTCACTCTATTCCTTGCCCTCCTTTCACCCTCCTGCATGTTCAGGCCCCGATCACACAAAATCTTTTTCACTCCATCTTTCCACCTCCAATTTGGTCTCCCTCTTCTCCTCGTTCCCTCCACCTCCGACACATATATCCTCTTGGTCAATCTCTCCTCACTCATTCTCTCCATGTGCCCAAACCATTTCAAAACACCCTCTTCTGCTCTCTCAACCACGCTCTTTTTATTTCCACACATCTCTCTTACCCTTACGTTACTTACTCGATCAAACCACCTCACACCACACATTGTCCTCAAACATCTCATTTCCAGCACATCCATCCTCCTGCGCACATCTCTATCCATAGCCCACGCCTCGCAACCATACAACATTGTTGGAACCACTATTCCCTCAAACATACCCATTTTCGCTTTCCGAGATAATAAATTATATATATATATATATATATATATATATATATATATATATAATTTTTTAAGTTCCACTAAGGTCACTATTTGCATGGAAAATAAATTCAACTTCATGATGAGTGAAAACTTATAAAAAATTCCTCTTAAGGATAAAATTCATTTCATTAAGTTTGAAAAAAGTTATTAATTATTTCATTAATCGGTACTGGTTCATATGAATAATTTCCATTCTTAAATTTTTCGTATTCTATACGTCTTTCTTCCTCTAAACCTTTTCGATTTTATTTTCTCACATTTTCTTTCCCCCTTCAATAGTTTCAAATTTATTCCAGACTGAATTATTCACTGTTGTCTTATTGTTCCTCTTCTCTCCTTTCACAACATTTGGATTATATGTTCCCAGCATTATCCTACTGTTTATATCCTTTACACTTATCATTTTGTTTCTCATTTATCACCTCAAGGCATCGTTAGTATCAATGTGTTATCTGCTTATCTTGCATCTGTGTTCATACGCCCGTCTTTTGTCATTTAATCAGCTGATGATCCATAACAGAAAATCAGCTGATCAACATAAACACTAGATCAGCTGACAAAAGTAAACAAATCACCTGATCTTTATTATGGTCGTCAGCTGATCTTATGTTTACATCGATCAGCTGATTTTGCGGTGTTGCCATCGGTGGGAATCTGAATTCTCTTTGATTTAAATCACACATGCGCATTGCTTTTGGGGATTTCTTTATTGTACAAATAACTACGTGTTTATAGCAACTGTTCGTCTTTCTACCCCTGTCGCTGTGCCAGTTCTTGGCTTCATTTTACTGTCGTGTGTATTTCATTTTCGTTGAACGGGTTTCAGCTCAGGTGTTGCTGTTTTTGTTGTTGTTGTTGTTGTTGTCTTTATGGTTGTTGCTGTTTTTGGTGGTGTTTTCATCTGCTGCCCCAAAGGGGATATTTTCTTTTATGTTTTGCTGCGTCTTCGTAATGGTATATGTGTACATGTATATCCATATTTACATGTATACATGTATACACTTATCGTGTTTCATTTTGCCCGTGGACTATATATATATATATATATATATATATATATATATATATATATATATATATATATATATATATATGCATGTTTTGTAGAAATATGAAAAGAATGACTTAGATTGATTGTTCTTGTTTCTCTATGTCTGCTTCACTGTTTGCATCGTAAGTTTTGCTTATGTATTTAATTAGAGTATTTTCATTATATATATATATATATATATATATATATATATATATATATATATATATATATATATATATATATATGTGTGTGTGTGTGTGTGTGTGTGTGTGTGTGTGTGTGTGTGTACTGCCATCTATACACCTTCACTTTTATCCACCTGAGGTGGATAAAAAAATAAACCTGAAATCTAATGGACCAGAACCATGATAACCATGAACATGGTTAGCTAGCTAACGTGCTCGCTGGCGAGCTGACTAGCTGGCTGGCTCAATCGCTAGCTAGCTCGCTATGTAGCTGGCCACCTGGCTGGTTAGCTAGAGTCAGGTGAAGTTCAGGGTTGACACAGCTAAAGGTGAAACGTGATTGATGGCCCTGAGGGATTACCTTCTTTGGCCCCCGCTCGCGGGTCCAGGGTTCGAAATGAGTGGGTTGCATGAGTTTACGCTTACAGTATATATATATATATATATATATATATATATATATATATATATATATATACTTTGCACCCAAGGAGTCCAATGTGTTTTTGAAGGCTCCCGCAGCGCTTAAGAAGCCAGCCACGTCCATTGGACGTGATCACAGATCACGCAGTGTGGGGATGCTGTAGATGAGTCTCTAGTGGGATAATACACGCCAAATGAGTTTTAAAGGTTCGGTGTCTTCATCGTGGTAGTTGTACCGTGGTCGTGAATGGGATGTGTTGAATCGGTGTGTTTATAGTGGTGTGGAGGTGAGGGATGACGAGAGCGTAGTGGAGAAAGTGTAACACTTACATGTCTGGGGAGTGTAGTATCTGAGACTTAGTTGTTTAATGTTTGTTGGATCAGTTCGGTTTATATATATATATATATATATATATATATATATATATATATATATATATATATATATATATATATATATATATATATATATTATCAATAAGTTAGCCTTGATTAAAACATTCATTTCCCCGTGCCGTCTCAGCTACCACAAAAATCAATCAATGAAACATATAGCTGTGATATCCGGGTCATAATCCGTTGCTGCTTTGTTATTTTCATGGCAGAAGGTCAGAGGTTAGGACGTGGAGGGAGTCAGGGTTCGAGCGGGTGTAGAGCACAATAGACAAAATCACCAGCAACAAGTTATGCATAACACATTATTCCTTCTAGTCCATAACTGATAAATAACGGTCAAGTTATGAGACATTATGAGAGTATATGAGGCCTTAAGCCTCATTTCTAACATCAAAAACAAGTGTTTTTTTTTTTTTCATCTTAATTCGGTTGATGGTTTTAGTTTGCTGCTGACGATCCTTAATGATAGGCTTAGATCCTACAGAACCAACGAACCTCTTACGAGACAGAAGGGGAGGTGTGAATTGAGGCAAGGGGGCGCCCCATGATGAGGAGGGCTTTCACAAGGGGCCAAAGGCTTGGGGGGAGCCTTGAACAGCACTTGTAAGAGAAAACCTTATCCTTAATGGTAGGTCACTCACACCCACTTAGTCCTTATTACGACGACGAAAAAAAATATATATATTCCAGTAGAAAAAAAAATCCATCTACATTCATATTCTCTCTCTCTCTCTCTCTCTCTCTCTCTCTCTCTCTCTCTCTCTCTCTCTCTCTCTCTCTACGAGATCAACTCACTTCCGACGTCGTTTAATATTAACGCAATCCGTTATTGCCAGAACCAT
This sequence comes from Panulirus ornatus, assembly GCF_036320965.1. NCBI lineage: Eukaryota > Metazoa > Arthropoda > Malacostraca > Decapoda > Palinuridae > Panulirus > Panulirus ornatus. The sequence continues at coordinate 30,639,290 of NC_092269.1, forward strand.
CCTGGTCATAACTTATGTATGATCATAAATGTACATTAGTCTTGTTTATTCTCCTTGATTGATACTGGCGCATTTAGGGTCAGTTATCTTGCCACTATTTATCTCTCTTTATCCTGTCTCTTACCTCCCTCATACACCTCCCACCATCATCTACCTACAAGCCTCCAAAATGCTTCGAACGGCTCAAAGAAAAAAAATTCCTTTGCCATCGAGAAAGGTACATTGATCCCCCAACCTTGGTCGTTTTACGAGTAAAATGATTTTTTCTGTTCTAATCTTTTCCTGTCTGGGAAATGAGTTATTAAGGGGGGTGGGGGCTGTTAGTAATTACCCCCTACTATCCATAATTTAGTTATTACGTGGGGGGGGAATTAGATAATTCACTTATATCCATGGGCTGTACAACCAGAAAGAAATATATAACTTTACATTTATTGTTCATAATATGTCCGTGTGATATACGCAAACGTTCTAATATATTACGTTAGACTATAATATTCCTTTGTTATAACGCCACCAATTTTCCCCTTCTTAAGTGTAGATGATTTGAGAATATCCTTTCAAGATCCGGATCTTCAGTGTCATGGAGACAATGGCAATAATATTTGACGTAGGAGAGTGATAGAGAATTGTCTATCAAGAGATAGTCAGCAATTAACCTTGGTTGATTATGATTATCTAATACATGAGGTTAATACATGAGGTTAATACATGACGTTAATACATGAGGTTAATACATGAGATTAATAAACTGCCGATAGAATATCTAGTCCACAGATTTTTGGGTCAATTTTTTATTTTACCTTTTTTTTCCAATTTTTATTCTAAATCATCTGGTTGTGAATTAGTCCCCCTGTGACGGCAAGCCGTGACGTTACACCCAAGGGCGTCACCACGCGTCTGTGTTACGTCACTCAGCCACCACCAGTACACTCCCTCAGTAGAGTCTGTGAGACTTGCCCTGGTGAGGCGGGTGGGGGAGAAAACATACCTCCCCTCTCCCCCTTCGTGAAGGTCCTCCTCGTAGACAAGGTCAGGGGAGGAGAGGGGGAGGGGGAGGGGGGTTCTGCGGGGTAGGGTGACCCGCGGCTCACACACACACACACACACACACACCACACACACCACACACACACACACACACACACACACCACACACACACACACACACACACACACACACACACACACACACACACACACCACACACACACACCACACACACACACACACACACACACACACACACACACACACACACACACACACACACACACACACACACACACACACACACACACACACACACACACACACACACACACACACACACACACACACACACACACACACACACCACACACACACACACACACACACACACACACACCACACACACACACACACACACACACACACCACACACACACACACACACACACACACACACACACACCACACACACACACACCACACACACACACACACACACACACACACACACCACACACACCACACACACACACACACACACACACACACACACCACACACACACACACACACACACACACCACACACACACACACACACACACACACACACACACACCACACACACCACACACACACACACACACACACCACACACACACACACACACACACACACCACACACACCACACACACACACACACACACACACCACACACACCACACACACACACCACACACACCACACACACACACCACACACACACACACACACACACACACACACACACACACACACACACACACACACACACACACACACACCACACACACACACACACACACACACACACACACACACACACACACACACACACACACACACACACACACACACACACACACACACACACACACACACACACACACACACACACACACACACACACACACACACACACACACACACACACACACACACACCACACACACACACACACACACACACCACACACACACACACACACACACCACACACACACACACACACACACCACACACACACACACACACACACCACACACACACACACACACCACACACACACACACACACACACACACACACACCACACACACACACACACACACACACACACACACACACACACACCACACACACACACACACACACACACACACACACACACACACACACACACACACACACACACACACACACACACACACACACACACACACACACCACACACACACACACACACACACACACACACACACACACACACACACACACACACACACACACACACACACACACACACACACACACACACACACACACACACACACACACACACACACACACACACACACACACACACACACACACACAGGCCCCCCTTCCCGGGCAGCAGAAGAGACGGATAACACTGTCCTCACCCAAGTTCTACATCAGTATGACAGTGTGACAGGTCACACTCGACTGGTTGTTCCAGCAAGGATCACCCTTCAGCGGACCGCTGACCTTCATTTACAACTGTAAATCCGTAAATTGCATGGGTTCCGTAAATTGCATGGGCTCCGTAAATTGCATGGGTTCCGTAAATTGCATGGGTTCCGTAAATTGCATGGGTTCCGTAAATTGCATGGGTTCCGTAAATTGCATGGGCTCCGTAAATTGCATGGGTTCCGTAAATTGCATGGGCTCCGTAAATTGCATGGGCTCCGTAAATTGCATGGGTTCAGTAAATTGCATGGGTTCCGTAAATTGCATGGGTTCCGTAAATTGCATGGGTTCAGTAAATTGCATGGGTTCCGTAAATTGCATGGGCTCCGTAAATTGCATGGGTTCAGTAAATTGCATGGGTTCCGTAAATTGCATGGGCTCCGTAAATTGCATAGGTTCCGTAAATTGCATGGGCTCCGTAAATTGCATAGGTTCCGTAAATTGCATGGGTTCCGTAAATTGCATAGGTTCCGTAAATTGCATAGGTTCCGTAAATTGCATGGGTTCCGTAAATTGCATGGGTTCCGTAAATTGCATGGGTTCCGTAAATTGCATGGGTTCCGTAAATTGCATGGGTTCAGTAAATTGCATGGGTTTCGTGAATTACATGGGTTCCGTAAATTGCATCGGTTCTGTAAATTGCGTGGGTTCCGTAAATTGCATGGGTTCCGTAAATTGCATGGGTTCCGTAAATTGCATAGGTTCCGTAAATTGCATAGGTTCCGTAAATTGCATGGGTTCCGTAAATTGCATGGGTTCCGTAAATTGCATGGGTTCCGTAAATTAGCATAGGTTCCGTAAATTGCATGGGTTCCGTAAATTGCATAGGTTCCGTAAATTGCATGGGTTCCGTAAATTGCATAGGTTCCGTAAATTGCATGGGTTCCGTAAATTGCATGGGTTCCGTAAATTGCATAGGTTCCGTAAATTGCATGGGTTCCGTAAATTACATGGGTTCCGTAAATTGCATGGGTTCCGTAAATTGCATAGGGTTCCGTAAATTGACGTGGGTTCCGTAAATTGACGTGGGTTCCGTAAATTTACGTGGGTTCCGTAAATTTACGTGGGTTCCCACACGGTCAAACTCTGCCGTAGACGTAAACAAACTGACATCCCGTTTTCTCAGACCAACGGTTGTTCTCTCATTATCGAAAATGGGAATAAATCTATCGGGTGAATAGACCGATAGATTTCGAGCTATCTCCCATTTTCTTTCGCTTGACAAGTGATGCCAACCCAGGAGCAGTGACATAAGACAGTGCCGGAGAGAGACGGTAGCACTGCTGGAGAACTCTCGCTCTCACTGCTCGCCGGCAGTGGCTGTTATCAAGCAGTGTAGAGAGAGAGAGAGAGAGAGAGAGAGAGAGAGAGAGAGAGAGAGAGAGATAAGGTCCGCCAAGTCTAAATGTGTCTATTTCGGGCGGCGGAATTAATCTACTTACGACAACTTGTGGCGCAGGGGGGTAGGGGGGGCGGCGCAGAGAGAGAGAGAGAGAGAGAGAGAGAGAGAGAGAGAGAGAGAGAGGGCAAGAGAGAGAGAGCTGAAGGCTGGTGAGGACACTCGTGTCTGGCAACAATGATAAGGCCCGACGACAACTTCTCACAAGCCGTTTTCTTTTTTCTTTTTTTTTTTTGCTTGCGACAAGAGAGAGAGAGAGAGAGAGAGAGAGAGAGAGAGAGAGAGAGAGAGGAGAGAGATTTCTCCCCCACCCCAAAAAGAAACAATGTTCATGTCTGCCACCAAAACCTCGTCAGCCTAAATGACAGTGGAGGAAGAAGGGCATTTTGGCCACTCGTCTCATCCGCGACGGACTGAAGACGCAAGAGTGGTGCTTGCGGAGCTGGCTGGGTGGACGGATGATTGTACAGGTGTGGCTGGGGGGAGGATCGTCAGTGGAGAGGAGGAGGGGAGGGAGTGAGTGGTGTTTTCCCCGACATTAGCTGGTGTGTAGGGTACTGACTCTCTCTCTCTCTCTCTCTCTCTCTCTCTCTCTCTCTCTCTCTCTCTCTCTCTCTCTTTGGAGGAGTGGACGGGGGTGGGCGAAGGGGGAGGGGGACGTCACGAGCAAGATGGACATGATTCGCATTCCCTCCGTCCAATAAAACCCTTTAAAGAAAAAAAAAAAGAAGAAAAAAAAACAAAAGAGGAGAGAGAGAGAGAGAGAGAGAGAGAGAGAGAGAGAGAGAGAGAGAGAGAGAGAGAGAGAGAAATTCCTTTTTGAGGCATTTGGCATCGTGGGCGTCTATCACCTCACTCCCGGACGACTTAATTCTTCCTGAAGGGAACTGAAGCCTTCTTGGCGCTGCTCCAATCCCATCTCGATTCTCTTTTGCTGAGGACTCGTGGACCCGCCCCCCCCCCACGGGAGGGGGGGGCTTGGGGAGGAGGAGGAGGGAGGGGGAAGAGGAGGGGAAGGGGAAGGAGAGGGGAGGGGGAGGAGGAGAAGGAGGGGAAGGAGAGGGGAGAGCGGGGGGGGCGCTCACTTGGCCAATTACGCGCCCTCCACCACCACCACTCTGCCCCCCCCCCTCTCCCCCTCCCCCCCCTCTTTCCTCTCCCTGGCAGCAGCGCCCCTGGCGGACGCCGCCGTCACCACTGACCCAAAACAAGCAACAGGAGCTTTGCGATTCTTTTATTCTTTTTTTTTTTTTTTTGTCCCACTGACAAGCGATGAGGAAGGAGGTGAAGGGAGGGAGGGAAGGAGGGGTGAGGGAAGGAGGGAGGAAGGGAGGGAGGGAGGGATGAGGGAGGGAGGGAGGGGCATACGTGAAGGCCATAGAGGGAAGACGAAAAAAAAAGAGAGATAGTGAAGGGGAAGAGAGGGAGGAAATGGATGGAATTGAGGGAGAAGGAAGGGGGGAGGGGGAGAGAGAGAGAGAGAGAGAGAGACAATAGGGAGATGAGATGAGACAGGGGAAGGGGAGAGAGAGAGAGAGAGAGAGAGAGAGAGACAATAGGGAGATGAGATGAGACAGGGGAAGGGGAGAGAGAGAGAGAGAGAGAGAGAGAGAGAGAGAGAGAGAGAATAGAGAGATGAGATGAGACAGGAGAGAGAGAGAGAGAGAGAGAGAGAGAGAGAGAGAGAGAGAGAGAGAGAGAGAATAGAGAGATGAGATGAGACAGGAGAGAGAGAGAGAGAGAGAGAGAGAGAGAGAGAGAGAGAGAGAGAGAGAGAGAGAGAGACAATAGGGAGATGAGATGAGACAGGGGAAGGGGAGAGAGAGAGAGAGAGAGAGAGAGAGAGATAGGGGGAAGGGGGTTGGGAATAGGTGAAGGGGTCTGTTTGGGTCAGTCTGATGCAACAGTGTCTTGTGTTGGCGGGTGATGGAGGTGTGGGGTCTTATTGATGGTGATTATCATGATGGTGGAGACTGTGTTGGTGATGGTGGGTAATGTTGGTGTTGGTGGTAATGTTGGTGATGGTGGTGATTGTAGAACTGTTGGCAGTGGTTGGGTTGGTGATGTTGGCAATACTGGTGGCAGCTGTGTTGGTAACCATGTCGTGGACCACCTTCGTTAAGTAGACCAGACCATCTGTGTCGCCTATGGTCGTAATTACAATCATTATACCACGGTAGCTCACCTGTATGACCCATCGTAGTGAGGATGTGGATCTTCGGGGGGACAAATGACCTTCTTCCCCCACAGGTCAGGGGGGCCTTACTCTAACCCCACGTCCTGGTGGATAGCAGCAGAGATGGAGGTTTGGGATAGAAGATAGGTGTCTCAGTTCACCCTCCATCACTTCATCCACTCAATAAGGACATCAACTCATCCTCCATCACCTCATCCACTCAGTAAGGACATCAACTCATCCTCCATCACCTCATCCACTCAATAAGGACATCAACTCATCCTCCATCACTTCATCCACTCAATAAGGACATCAACTCATCCTCCATCACTTCATCCACTCAGTAAGGACATAAACTCATCCTCCATCACTTCATCCACTCAATAAGGACATCAACTCATCCTCCATCACTTCATCCACTCAATAAGGACATCAACTCATCCTCCATCACTTCATCCACTCAATAAGGACATCAACTCATCTTCCATCACCTCATCCACTCAATAAGGACATCAACTCATCCTCCATCACTTCATCCACTCAGTAAGGACATAAACTCACCCTCCATCACCTCATCCACTCAATAAGGACATCAACTCACCCTCCATCACCTTCATCCACTCAATAAGGGCATCAACTCATCCTCCATCACTTCATCCACTCAATAAGGACATCAACTAACCCTCCATCACTTCATCCACTCAATACGGACATGCAAAAATGTGTGGTTCGAACACAACAAAGTTTCAAAACTGGAACTGTAAAGTTCCCTGAGATGCTGTGGTGTTCTTAAGCTCCGTATGAGATCACCCATGTTTGATATGGACTTCGACTGAAGCAACGCCTTTGGCGATGAATTGGCCATATCAGAGCCAAGATCGGAACTTACGTGGGCTTTCTTGATGCTGGTGCCATCTTTGCTCTCCTCTGGACCTTCTCTATAAGTTCTTATTGCTTCTGTACGTGCCGTGACCCAAAGATGTGAAGTATACTTTATTTCTGACCTTATTTAAGGTACGAACAGCTTGCAAAAATATTCCCGTATCCATATACTTGAGGGCCATTCTAATATTTGCCAGCAGGTAATTTGTCGTCTTAATTATTCTCCTAATGTGGAATTTTTGTCGGCAGAATAGGAATGTTGCCAATTCCCAAATCCTCCTCCCACACACACAGAGAATCCTGAAGCTCAATTCCCGATAGATGTTATTCCCATTAAGTCCTTCGCTGTCTCATCCCATCCTCAGAACCATTCATTTGAGTCGCATTTCATCAGCCATGGTTCAGGTCAACTTTTGCATAGGTCCCCTTGTAAGCTGATGCAATCTCCCTCGTCTGTCACTTCCCTCGTGACCCCTGCATCATCAGCATACATCTTCGGTAGACGTCATGCTCATAGACCAAGAGAAGTAACCGATTCCAAAACAGGACACCTGTGGCACTCGACCTTTACCCATTTAGAGAAACTCCGTTTCTCTAAATCCTTTGGTTTGTCCTTTGCTTGCCTTCCACTAAGATAATCTTCTTTCCATCGCGGGAGAGGGATAGTCTTCCCTCCTTATTCCCGCACGGTGGTCTAGCTCCCGAGCCACCCTCCCATCCTGGATAGTGTCAAATGCTTTCTGATACTCCAGCTGCAAATAATTCACCCAGATTTCCCGTTTGTCTAACTGAGAGCTTACTCTCTCGTAGAAAGTTCGTGACACTTGATCTTCTCTCCCTAAAATTGTGCTGTGTGTGTGTGTGTGTGTGTGTGTGTGTGTGTGTGTGTCTGCAGCAGACATCACCAAACCCTCGACACAAACAAATGACTTTATGAATCACATGGCGCCCGTCGTGCCCCATATAGAACACAGACCTTAACCATATTTTCATTTTTTTTTTTAAGGCATATGCGTTCTTCTTGTATCTGGCCGTTGTAAATGTCACTCAAGCAATTTGCAAATTATTCATAAAATTCAATTGTTCCCTCAAACATGAACTTAGATCACTTATGAACATTTTCATTATATATATATATATATATATATATATATATATATATATATATATATATATATATATATATATACACATTAACTTAAAACATCATCAAAGCTACCTTCTTGTACGTAGTGACTAATCAAATACTTATAAACCTAGTACTTAAAATACTTATAAAAGTATACTTACGTCACGATGGACGGAAGAATGGGCTTGCCTAGATCCTTCATACACACTTATATATGCAGATAACAAACAACATGAGAACAAGAACATGCACTTAGAACACGTCATACTTCTAGATTCAAAAAAGTCTAGATTGCATTCTAAGAATTAGACTGAGCAATGCACTTACATTATCACTAACTTATAAGTTGTACTTACATACTTAAGAGAGTATGTTACACAGACAGAGCACTAAATTCACACTTAGAAATCCATTGAAATGGACAGTGAGGTAACCTTCAAACGCACTTAGTAAGGCACCCCTTCAAACGCACTCAGTAAGGTACCCCTTCAAACGCACTCACTCAGTAAGGTACCCCTTCAAACGCACTCACTCAGTAAGGTACCCCTTCAAACGCACTCAGTAAGGTACCCCCTTCAAACGCACTCAGTAAGGTACCTCCTTCAAACGCACTCAGTAAGGTACCCCCTTCAAACGCACTCACTCAGTAAGGTACCCCCTTCAAACGCACTCACTCAGTAAGGTACCCCCTTCAAACGCACTCAGTAAGGTACCCCCTTCAAACGCATTCAGTAAGGTACCCCCTTCAAACGCACTCACTCAGTAAGGTACCCCTTCAAACGCACTCACTCAGTAAGGTACCCCTTCAAACGCACTCGGTCATTAAGGTACCCCCTTCAAACGCACTCGGTCATTAAGGTACCCCCTTCAAACGCACTCAGTAAGGTACCCCTTCAAACGCACTCACTCAGTAAGGTACCCCTTCAAACGCACTCACTCAGTAAGGTACCCCTTCAAACGCACTCAGTAAGGTACCCCCTTCAGACGCACTCAGTAAGGTACCCCCTTCAAACGCACTCACTCAGTAAGGTACCCCCTTCAAACGCACTCAGTAAGGTACCCCCTTCAAACGCACTCAGTAAGGTACCCCTTCAAACGCACTCACTCAGTAAGGCACCCCCTTCAAACGCACTCAGTAAGGTACCCCTTCAAACGCACTCAGTAAGGTACCCCCTTCAAACGCACTCAGTAAGGTACCCCTTCAAACGCACTCACTCAGTAAGGCACCCCTTCAAACGCACTCAGTAAGGTACCCCCTTCAAACGCACTCAGTAAGGTACCCCCTTCAAACGCACTCACTCAGGCAACTCGGAGAAACACTTACGGATACACTTGGGAATCTTCCCTTTCCACTCATTGCGAGTGCAGGTGGCAAACTGGTCTCCGTCGAATATGGTGAAGCCCTTGCGACACTTGAACTTGGCCACTCGACCTCTGGAGCGGATCCTCACTCGACCGTTCTGAAGTTCGATCCAAGGGCAGCGCTGCCTGGGCCCTGGCGGAAAGAGAGAGAGAGTGTGAGTGAGTGAGTGAGTGAGGGATGATAATGTAGATGCTGAGAGAAAGAGAGAGAGAGAGAGAGAGAGAGAGAGAGAGAGAGAGAGAGAGAGAGAGTTAGAGTGAGTGAGTGAGTGGGGAATGATAATGTAGATGCTGAGAGAGAGAGAGAGAGAGAGAGAGAGAGAGAGAGAGAGAGAGAGAGAGAGAGAGAGAGAGAGAGGATCAGTAAAAGGGGTGGGGTAGGGAGGGACGAAAAAAAAGACTCGATTCTTTCTCTCTCTGAATCATCTGTTGCCCTGGTCCCGGGATTCGAACCATGGCCTGTAAGAGTCTTAAGGTGGCGAGATCAACCACTAGGGCTCAAAAGGTCTCCTTGGAGAGAGTGTGAAATACGACCGTGTGTGCGTGGTTGATGATGGTGTAGCCTGCTGGTATAAGACAGATGTGATAATTACATTTGGCTAATGAGTTTAAATGACCACGAAGGGAATACACATATGTTTCAATAAGGTCTGAAACTTTCAGATAAAATGTATGTAAATTATCTTTATTTGTAAATAGACTTATTAATTACATATTTATCATAATACATTTTAATGTAAGATGTGTTTTTCGAGAGTTTCCGTAGGTCTTGCATTGTGTAACTATATATATATATATATATATATATATATATATATATATATATATATATATATATATATGGATCTGGAGAAGGCATATGATAGAGTTGATAGAGATGCTCTGTGGAAGGTATTAAGAATATATGGTGTGGGAGGCAAGTTGTTAGAAGCAGTGAAAAGTTTTTATCGAGGATGTAAGGCATGTGTACGTGTAGGAAGAGAGGAAAGTGATTGGTTCTCAGTGAATGTAGGTTTGCGGCAGGGGTGTGTGATGTCTCCATGGTTGTTTAATTTGTTTATGGATGGGGTTGTTAGGGAGGTGAATGCAAGAGTTTTGGAAAGAGGGGCAAGTATGAAGTTTGTTGGGGATGAGAGAGCTTGGGAAGTGAGTCAGTTGTTGTTCGCTGATGATACAGCGCTGGTGGCTGATTCATGTGAGAAACTGCATAAGCTGGTGACTGAGTTTGGTAAAGTGTGTGAAAGAAGAAAGTTAAGAGTAAATGTGAATAAGAACAAGGTTATTAGGTACAGTAGGGTTGAGGGTCAAGTCAATTGGGAGGTAAGTTTGAATGGAGAAAAACTGGAGGAAGTAAAGTGTTTCAGATATCTGGGAGTGGATCTGGCAGCGGATGGAACCATGGAAGCGGAAATGGACCATAGGGTGGGGGAGGGGGCGAAAATCCTGGGAGCCTTGAAGAATGTGTGGAAGTCGAGAACATTATCTCGGAAAGCAAAAATGGATATGTTTGAAGGAATAGTGGTTCCAACAATGTTGTATGGTTGCGAGGCGTGGGCTATGGATAGAGTTGTGCGCAAGAGGGTGGATGTGCTGGAAATGAGATGTTTAAGGACAATGTGTGGTGTGAGGTGGTTTGATCGAGTAAGTAACGTAAGGGTAAGAGAGATGTGTGGAAATAAAAAGAGCGTGGTTGAGAGAGCAGAAGAGTGTGTTTTGAAATGGTTTGGGCACATGGAGAGAATGAGTGAGGAAAGATTGACCAAGAGGATATATGTGTCGGAGGTGGAGGGAACGAGGAGAAGTGGGAGACCAAATTGGAGGTGGAAAGATGGAGTGAAAAAGATTTTGTGTGATCGAGGCCTGAACATGCAGGAGGGTGAAAGGAGGGCAAGGAATAGAGTGAATTGGAGCGATGTGGTATACCGGGGTTGACGTGCTGTCAGTGGATTGAATCAAGGCATGTGAAGCGTCTGGGGTAAACCATGGAAAGCTGTGTAGGTATTGTATATTTGCGTGTGTGGACGTGTATGTATATATATGTGTATGGGGGTGGGTTGGGCCATTTCTTTCGTCTGTTTCCTTGCGCTACCTCGCAAACGCGGGAGACAGCGACAAAGCAAAAAAAAAAAATATATATATATATATATATGTGTGTGTGTGTGTGTGTGTGTGTGTGTGTGTAAAACTAAGCATTTAGTCACAAATACTGAAATGAATACTGAGATTTCCGACCTTCGAGCTTTAGTTAACCAGGCATACACTTCCTTTAGTCAAGTTTCCCCTGGAAATAGAAAACTCATCATCATCCCGTTTTCCTTTTCGTCCATAATCATTTATCATTGGGTAAATATTTGCGAAGGGAATACATAGGGTTTTTACCCATTCTCGTTGTAATTCATAAATCGTCGGTGCGCATTTAGATTGGCGAATGTACAATGGAGTTTATGCATGAAGGCAAACACTGTGTGAATGACGCATATGTACACAAATCTACATGAATACGTCATTGTACTTAAAGGAATTTAGTTGTGTCAGAAGACTTAACCCACTAGAAGTCCATCATTTCCCTGCTCCAGAGTGGAGTGCAGCCTCGATGTTGCAGGAACCCCATAAACTAAGTCGAGGTATATATATATATATATATATATATATATATATATATATATATATATATATATATATATATATATCATCCCAGGGGATAGGGGAGAAAGAATATTTCCCACGTATTCCCTGCGTGTCGTAGAAGGCGACTAAAAGGGGAGGGAGCGGGGGGCTGGAAATCCTCCCCTCTCGTTTTTGATTTTCCCAAAGAAGGAACAGAGAAGGGGGCCAAGTGAGGATATTCCCTCTAAGGCTCAGTCCTCTGTTCTTAACTCCAGCGCGGGAAATGGCGAATATGTATGTGTGTGTGTGTGTGTGTGTGTGTGGTCATAGACCTAGTGGCGAGGCACGGGCGGGTTTCTAGGCTGGCACCACCACCACAGCTGTGTTGCTTTACCCCAGCTGACGCCAGCCAGGATGTGAACCCCTGAGATGTCACACTATGTCCGAGGACATAGAACCTTTATCACACCGTGTCCTGGGACACCCTCTGAACTGTGACAGGAGAGGTCTTCTCCCCATCCGCCCATAAACCCTTCTTCTGTCCCCTCCTCCTCTCCCAAAGCTTGTCTTCCAACCCCACCTATGAACCCCACCTATGAACCCCTCCACTCGTCTCCTACAGACTGGTGCTGAACCCTCTCTCTCCTGGTCTCCCTAACGAGGGGTATGTATGTGTGTGTGTCGGTCGGTGTTCGTTCTGACCTGTTCGATCTAAACCCCTTCAGGAGGGACGTGGGTGTAGGTCGTCGCGTCTCCTGAAGGTGCTGAGGGTAGAGGAGGGTCAAGGGGTCCTCCCAGACTGGAAGGAATTAGGATATGAACATCGCTAGGGGGAGGCGCCATGGCCATAGGGAGCAAAAGATAGAGCCAAAAGCACATATAAGATCCGAGCGCTTTCGTGATCATCCACATCTTCAGGGATACGGAGGGGAATTGTCACGAATTCTCCACGAATGCGTTCGTATGTCCGTGTTCCATCTCTCCCCTGTGGTTACCCCTGACTGCACGGGGGTTTATACCCGCGGGTGAGACGCCACAGCTCACCTGCCTTCCACTCCTTTCTTTCCCTGTTTGTCTAGTGGGACGGGGTGTTCACACCTGGGTCTCGCACCTGTCTTCCTCTCTCGCTGTGTGCATAGTGGACGTGGCCTTACGCCTCAACACCTGAAGGAGGTGCTGAAGGAATAGTGTATTTCGGTTCTTTTTGGGCTTGACGTCCTTAGCCTCATCTTCCACAACAAAATGAAACTCCTGAAGGTGAACGAATCATTCCGACACAAAAAAGGAGGGGGGGATATTTACGGACCGGCCACCAGAGGCGAGATCACGGGAAAGCCCTTAAAAAAGAGAAAACGTTTCACTTAAGGCGACAACGTTTTTACGAGGGAATTTAAGATGATCGAAAACAGAGGGACGTTAACTGAAGATTAGGCTGGATGTTTCCACATACAATGGCTGGTTTATTGACGCTTGCCACTTCAGACGTGACACACAAGAATAACAATATATATATATATATATATATATATATATATATATATATATATATATATATATATATATATATATAACCCACAAAAAACAGAGATCAGTCCAAAGCGAACGCTTCAACCAACCTGAACGCGGGGAATTATATTGGCTGAAAAACGAGTTTAACCTTGGTATATCACGGTGCAAAACCTGCCTTCAAAGCTTGCCCAGTCCGGCGGAGGAAAGAACGAACATTTAATCACTGGAGTAAAGAGAATTAATCCCGGGCAAACGCGAAAATTGGGAGCCAACATAGCAGGAAGCTATTTCACCGATCTGACGGACAGATTCTGGAAAGGGAATGGCCCTCTCTCTGATGGAAACGTAAATTCTGCCACACGTTGCTAATATATATATATATATATATATATATATATATATATATATATATATATATATATATATATATATATATATTATCATACTTAGTTGCTGTCTCCCGCGTTA
>NC_092269.1:30658342-30663342 GCF_036320965.1 Panulirus ornatus
GACAAGGGAGTGTTGGGGAGAGACAAGGGAGTGTTGGGGAGACAAGGGGGTGTTGGGGAGATAAGGGGATGTTGGGGAGAGAGGAGGGAGTTTTGGGGAGACAAGGGAGTGTTGGAGGGACAAGGGAGTGTTGGTGAGAGAGGAGGAAGTGTTGGGAAACAAGGGAGTGTTGGGGAGAGAAGGGAGCTTTAGGGAAAGAGGAGGGAGTGTTGGGGAGAGAATTGAGTTTTGGGGAGAGAGAAGAAAGTATTAGGGAGAGAAAGGTGTGTTGGGGAGAGGGAAGGGAGTATTAGGGAAAGGTAAAGTCATAGAATACGTAAATCAAAGCATGATACCACCAATGAGAATAAAGATAGATAACAAAACTGATTCTTACATCACCCAAAACTAACTCTAACAGAGCCTGACAGATATCAAACATAGGATAAGGAGAGGAGCGTATTAACAGAGCCTTAGCTTGACCTGGAGTAACATAGGAAGCTAAAACCTCTTAAAAAAAATCAAGCTAAACAGAGCCAAAAGACTGAAGTCGGGGCACAGCTAGAGCTTGAACAGAGCTAAAGCTACAGCTCGGCTAACAGCTAAATCACCACTATCCCAGCTACCTAGAGACACACACAGAGCGACAGAGCATTGCCCCCTTTTTAGGAACGAGCCGTAAGCTTAAAGCTCCAACACTTCTAAACATGAAAAAGAAAATGGGAGGAGTAAACCACCGGGCCATGGTAGTCAACACAGGCCAGGTCTAATTTAGAAAGCTCTTTCGGGCCAGCTCTGCCTGCATCCAGGAGAGCTAAGCAAGCGTTAGCAGAGGCAAAACACAGAGTCTAACTAACGCCACCGCTGTTAGATGGGAAGGGGGTAGAGGAAGGCGCTCATTGTCATGGTTGGGAAACACCTTACATTAACACACGTCGTCTACCTAACACCCTCTCTCTCCCCCTGCCAAACATGTTGCTCTCTTTCAGCAGTTCCTCCCCACTGTTCTTCCCCTCCTTTCCCCTTTCCCCAGCTATCGTCGCCCCATATGCCTCCCCTCCCCTCCCCTCTCATCTCATTCACATCTTCCCATTACCCCTCAGTAGGTCCACTTCCTAGCTCCCGTCGTGTGCTCCTGGGATCAGAGGCGGAGAGGACATAGAACGAATTCAGAACAGGGTAACAAAACTAATTCCGTCGTTCAGTCTTTGGTCTTTATGTGATCTCAGCTCTTTTAGATATTCATCTCAGCACCTCTCAGGTTTTCTATGGTCTCCTCAGCGTTCTCAGCTCTTCTCAGAGACTGCTCTTTGGATCCCTTCAAGTTTTTTTTTTTTTTTTGCCCTAGGACCCCCCACCACCAACCCTGAAGCCTCCTAGGTATCTCAGCATTCCTAGTTGGTCCTCCTCCATCATTCCTAGCTCTGCTGGTTCTCTCAGCCCTCCTAGCTCTGCTGGTTCTCTCAGCCCTCCTAGCTCTGCTGGTTTTCTCAGCCCTCCTAGCTCTGCTGGTTCTCTCAGCCCTCCTAGCTCTGCTGGTTTTCTCAGCCCTCCTAGCTCTGCTGGTTCTCTCAGCCCTCCTAGCTCTGCTGGTTCTCTCAGCACTCCCAGCTCTGCCGTGCTTCGTCGGTGTTCACGTGTCTTGTTTTTGACCTCAGTGCTGCCGTCTTTTCCTAGAATCTCCCAGCAACTCTCAGCTCACACCCCCAGCCGTAAGGGTCTCTTCTCAGCCCTCATTATTGCTCAGCTTTCAATAGTCCTCCTCCTTCATCTCTACTCACCTTTCCTCCCCTCTCACCTTTTCTCCCCACTTACCCTTTCTCCCCACTCACCTTTCCTCCCCACTCACTTCTCCTCCCTACTCACCTTTCCTCCCCACTCATCTTTCCTCCCCACTCATCTTACCTCCCCACTCAGTGTTGTACCCTCACTTGCCAAGTTGCGCTGGATGACTGAAAGTATCGTACGAGATGGGAGAGCATCGTACATGCCAGCAGGATTTAATCACCATCGCCAAGGACTTCAGTTTATATAATCAACATTATTCATGATAGTAATGGCTAACATATAGGTAGAATATTCTACATATCGCATGTCTGTTTAGCTGTTTGAAGTGTCTCTGTCTTTGAGGTCATTTAGTAGCAAATAGCAAAAAGAAATTAATCATCGTACATCATTAAGCATAAGTAAACAGGATGAATCGGGTTAGGGTAAATTAAGGGGATTAAATCATAGTACTCAAGGAGTTTGGGGGTATTCAGAGGGTATAATAAATCGTGTTTAATGAGTACCTGTGATTAAGAGCCTGGCTTAATGACCTTCAGTCGTTGGCGTGGTAAGGTTAAAGATTTTGACGGGTAGAGAGACATCGTAAGACGCCGAAGGGGGTAAGGTTAACGTAAGAGACGGTACGATACTCGGACAAGTCAGTACGATACTCGCACACGATGATGCGATCCTTAATAACAGGGATACGACCCTTTTATATTATGGCCTGACCTTTTAAGAGACACGTTAAAGGCCAGGCCATCATACCTAAAGGTCGTATAGTCGTGCTCAAGGATCGTATGGCATGCTGAAGGGTGTTAGATAACTCTCATCAAAATTTTAATTATCGTACTAAAGGGGATGTTATCGTACTCAAGGATCTAAATGTTCATACACAGTAGTTTAAGTTATTGTACTGACAAGGAGACAGTTTCGAGAATTTTGTTTTCTTCTTGTTCAGTTTAAGAAATTATAATAATATTTCAAGATTTCTGATAACATCAGCAGACACACTTTTTTGGTCTTCCAAAATATATGCCTGCAACGACGCCAGATCTGGGACCCAAACTCTCGTACGCTCTTCAAACACACTCTCTCTCTCTCTCTCTCTCTCTCTCTCTCTCTCTCTCTCTCTCTCTCTCTCTCTCTTAGCATCCAGGCTCCTCATAAATTAATGCTTTCCCATTATCAGCCACGCAGGAAGATAAGGAGGAGAGGAGGCTATAAATAACAAGAGCTGGACCTCCCCCCCAACTCCGCCCCCTCCCCTACAGCAACTACCTTAGGCATAAACCAGCCAATATGGCGGAGGTACAATAATTCCAATAACTTTCACCTGGGGGGGAAAAGAGGCCGAGCTGTCGCCTGGGAAATCTATAACTGTCGCTATCAATCACTTGTATTTCATCAATAGCATAGTAAAAATGGGGGGAAGGGAACCCTCTCCCTTTTGCTCCTTAGGCTTTAATGGGGTGAAAAGAATATATGCAAAAAAATAAAAACTTTGACGATAGAATGGGTGATGTGCACGACTATGTTTGGGCGGGGCTGACATGGCGAGACTAATGCTTGCTCGACAGCCGTGGCGGAACTAATGCTCCCTCTTACTTCTTGTCTCACGGCCGAATATTCTAAATATTTCCCAAGGAGGAAAAACTTCTTAATGGTAGAAAAAGTGTGGCTAGGAAACGATCAGCCTCATCATTTTTATGTCATGGGCCCCGGTCACGGACATGGGCTCCGGTCACGGACAAATATTATCTTCAAGGCCAAGTCGCGTACGAGAAATATACGAAAAATGTTAAAAGCTGTAGAACATTAGAGAAATAATACTACAAGTTTTGGAGAAATGGAAAAACTACTTTTTAAAAGAAAAGGGTCGGGTCGTTGGTTATTTGTTAAGGGGATGGCCAAGAGTTCCAGAGCTAAGCGGTGTATGGGAAAAAAGAGACATCGCAACGAACCACCTCGAAGGAGCCCATTATAGCCACACGGATATTATGCCTGGGTCAGATACGTCAGAGGCACAAGGGTAACTATTTCTCGGGAGCAGAAACCGGTAGAATATCTGTAGAAGAGGGAAAGAAGGCCAACACTGCGGCGAAGGACAGGTGGGTCAAGTTGATAAGCCGGATTACTTTGGCCTTGATGTTTGTTTACATACGTAAACCTCGCATTTCCCCAGATATGAGACCAGTTCTACATATAAGGACGAATCCGTTGTATTATACTTGGACCCACTCTACAAAAGAGAATTCTAAAGAGAGCTCCCACTTTCTTAGAGACAGAGTTGACTCTTGGTGTAATGTAATGCCATGTACACCCTGTCCAAATGTAAGTTTACACGAGCAGTTGTGACGAGACGCCCCATCATAGATCAACCAACCGAAGATGGAGATTTGGAAAGAAGCGAAGGTATGCAGGATTCGAGTCCTCAGCATATGAAATGCATTTGGTTACGTGTTGAAGAAAGGAAGTCACATAAGTGCAGTGACAAGAGGACCTAGGTGACCAGACAGAGCCCTGTGGAACGCCGTTGTTCAGTGTGTGTGTGTGTGTGTGTGTGTGTGTGTGAGAGAGAGAGAGAGAGAGAGAGAGAGTTGATCCGTCCACTGCTACTGAGACACATCGGCCAGAGAGGAAGCTAGATATGTGAGAACAAAATGAGGAAGGAAAGCCAAAAGAAGGAAGTTTGGAGATCAGAACCTAATGTAGCACTTTGTCCAAAAACAAATAACAACTCGTATTATATCAGGGGTTAAAGAACATAAGATTACCTCCAGTCTCTCAGAGAGGATGATGACCAGGCGTTAGTAAGATAAGATAGGATATCACTGGCAGATCTTACCTCGCGAAAACCATACTGATAATCATAGGGAAAACTGGGAGATTCGGAATGTTTAAAGACAAACTAAGAGATCCGAAGCTTTTCATGTTTAAAGACTTGAGACTAAAGAGATCCGAAGCTTTTCAAAGTCAGAACAATAGAAACTGAGACTAAAGAGATCCAAAGCTTTTCGAAGTCAGAACAACAGGATGATAATTGGAAACATTAGAACATCTTCCCATGTGTGGGATACGAATGCACACGCCCAAGATGAAGCAGACGCTTTTGGTTTCCATGAGAAGGACAAGACGAGCAAGCACAGGCGTCAAGTTCTGAGGCACATTCCTTGGACACACGAAGAAGAATTCCATTCAGACTTGGTCTGTGTCCAGAAAGAAGTCTTCTCTGTTAAGGGATGCGACAATAG
>NC_092269.1:30668342-30883342 GCF_036320965.1 Panulirus ornatus
GATATTTCACTCAGGGAAATTATCGATTGTCAAATATATTATAATGGTGAGTACTTTGTAAGATTAGAATTCTAATTATTATTTATCACTTTATATGCTTTATTCTACATATTTTGAAAGGATGATAAATATATTACTTTTTCAAATTAGAAATGCTTCTTCAAAGAAGCCTGAGAATAAGAAAAAAATTCATATATATTCAAGTAAAATTATTAAATGAAAAAGGAAAATAGAAAGTTACCCATAAAATAACAGTTTTCTTTGGTTATAAAAATCCTTTAAAGGATAACTAAGGAAGAACACAACAAATCTTAATGTCTTCTTATATATATATATATATATATATATATATATATATATATATATATATATATATAGAGAGAGAGAGAGAGAGAGAGAGAGAGAGAGAGAGAGAGAGAGTTGGGGTGAGAGAGTATCATTAAATTTTAGGGAGAATAAAAAGATGTTCTGGAAGGAGGTAAATAAAGTGCGTAAGACAAGGGAGCAAACGGGAACTTCAGTGAAGGGCGCAAATGGAGTGATAACAAGTAGTGATGATGTGAGAAGGAGATGGAGTGAGTATTTTGAAGGTTTGTTAAATGTGTTTGATGATAGAGTGGCAGATATAGGGTGTTTTGGTCGAGGTGGTGTGCAAAGTGAGAGGGTTAGGGAAAATGATTTGGTAAACAGAGAAGAGGTAGTAAAAGCTTTGCGGAAGATGAAAGCCGGCAAGGCAGCAGGTTTGGATGGTATTGCAGTGGAATTTATTAAAAAAGGGGGTGACTGTATTATTGACTGGTTGGTAAGGTTATTTAATGTATGTATGACTCATGGTGAGGTGCCTGAGGATTGGCGGAATGCGTGCATAGTGCCATTGTACAAAGGCAAAGGGGATAAGAGTGAGTGCTCAAATTACAGAGGTATAAGTTTGTTGAGTATTCCTGGTAAATTATATGGGAGGGTATTGATTGAGAGGGTGAAGGCATGTACAGAGCATCAGATTGGGGAAGAGCAGTGTGGTTTCAGAAGTGGTAAAGGATGTGTGGATCAGGTGTTTGCTTTGAAGAATGTATGTGAGAAATACTTAGAAAAGCAAATGGATTTGTATGTAGCATTTATGGATCTGGAGAAGGCATATGATAGAGTTGATAGAGATGCTCTGTGGAAGGTATTAAGAATATATGATGTGGGAGGCAAGTTGTTAGAAGCAGTGAAAAGTTTTTATCGAGGATGTAAGGCATGTGTACGTGTAGGAAGAGAGGAAAGTGATTGGTTTTCAGTAAATGTAGGTTTGCGGCAGGGGTGTGTGATGTCTCCATGGTTGTTTAATTTGTTTATGGATGGGGTTGTTAGGGAGGTGAATGCAAGAGTTTTGGAAAGAGGGGCAAGTATGAAGTCTGTTGTGGATGAGAGAGCTTGGGAAGTGAGTCAGTTGTTGTTCGCTGATGATACAGCGCTGGTGGCTGATTCATGTGAGAAACTGCAGAAGCTGGTGACTGAGTTTGGTAAAGTGTGTGAAAGAAGAAAGTTAAGAGTAAATGTGAATAAGAGCAAGGTTATCAGGTACAGTAGGGTTGAGGGTCAAGTCAATTTGGAGGTAAGTTTGAATGGAGAAAAACTGGAGGAAGTGAAGTGTTTTAGATATCTGGGAGTGGATCTGGCAGCGGATGGAACCATGGAAGCGGAAGTGGATCATAGGGTGAGGGAGGGGGCGAAAATCCTGGGAGCCTTGAAGACTGTGTGGAAGTCGAGAACATTATCTCGGAAAGCAGAAATGGGTATGTTTGAAGGAATAGTGGTTCCAACAATGTTGTATGGTTGCGAGGCGTGGGCTATGGATAGAGTTGTGCGCAGGAGGGTGGATGTGCTGGAAATGAGATTTTGAGGACAATGTGTGGTGTGAGGTGGTTTGATCGAGTAAGTAACGTAAGGGTAAGAGAGATGTGTGGAAATAAAAAGAGCGTGGTTGAGAGAGCAGAAGAGGGTGTTTTGAAATGGTTTGGGCAAATGGAGGGAATAAGTGAGGAAAGATTGACCAAGAGGATATATGTGTCGGAGTTGGAGGGAACGAGGAGAAGTGGGAGACCAAATTGGAGGTGGAAAGATGGAGTGAAAAAGATTTTGTGTGATCGGGGCCTGAACATGCAGGAGGGTAAAAGGAGGGCAAGGAATAGAGTAAATTGGATCGATGTGGTATACCGGGGTTGACGTGCTGTCAGTGGATTGAATCAGGGCATGTGAAGCGTCTGGGGTAAACCAATGGAAAGCTGTGTAGGTATGTATATTTGTGTGTGTGTGGACGTGTATGTATATACATGTGTATGGGGGTAGGTTGGGCCATTTCTTTCGTCTGTTTCCTTGCGCTACCTCGCAAACGCGGGAGACAGCGACGAAGCAAAAAAAAAAAAAAAAAAAATATATATATATATATATATATATATATATATATATATATATATATATATATATATATATACACACACACACAAGACGGAAAATATACCAATACTTACTTTTAGCGAGCGATTCCTGCAGGAAAATAGCCGCTAAAATAATCAGTAGGAAGAGCGAGAATTGCTTGTTCATGTTGCGGGGGTTCCGACCGTCCTGCCTCCTGGACGGGTCTGTCCACGTTCTTGTTGCCTCAGTCGCGTCAGCAGTTCACTAGGTCGAGACTCGCACTGGGCTTCTGTCTATTCCCCGACCTAAATGACTAACATATATCTCGAAAACGAGTCTAACCGTTCTGAAAATTGCATTTAAGACTGAACAAAAAAATAATACGTAAGTTATAAACAAAGATAACTGATATTTGATTTCAGTTATTATCATTAATTCGTGCGTACGAATAAATCATAATCATAGCAGTTTATTAATCTCTTTTTCAGTAGCGTAAAGGGAATAAATTATATGAAGAAATTGGTTTATTCCTGTCATGGCGGTGTGTTTTAAGAGGGATACGAACCCAGGTACTGTAGTCATTAATGAACGATTACATATACTGTAGTAATTAGAGGATAAGGCTTGTTTACTCTGGTTTTATTAGACGTAAACCAGGTAGTTGACCGAAGACATGACAGTGTCACCAACGGGTCTCTTCCTGACGGCCCATCATCCCTCACTTGACGTTGGTAACACTGATCTCTGTTTTCTTTCGTTGAAGAAAACGAAGTTTGGGTTTGAACGATTTGAAACAAAGATAGAATTGTTTCGTACTGTTTTGTGGCGCTCGTTAAACCATCCGTGTCTGGCAGTCTTTCAGACTCGTAATTTGTTCATGCAAATTACTTCCTGTTTACACCCCTTTACGTCACCGTTTTGACGTACGCGTTTCATTATGTTTTACGTCCCGTCCGTCTTAACATGATTTCACTATTTGTTGCGTCACTTTGTTATCTCTTACGTCATACCTGTACTTCCAGCGTCACCCCGCCTTAAAAGTTTCTACGTCACTTTATTTATTTCCCTACGTCATCCCGTTATATACTTACGTCACCCCATTATTTACCTACGTCACCCTATTGGTCACCCTATTAGTCACCCTATTATTTACCTACGTCACCCTATTATGTACCTACGTCACCCTATTGGTCACCCTATTAGTCACCCTATTATTTACCTACGTCACCCCAATATGTACCTACGTCACCCCATTCTTTACCTACGTCACCCCAATATGTATCTACGTCTCCCCATTCTTTACCTACGTCACCCCATTATGTACCCACGTCACTCCATTATGTATCTACGACACCCTATTATGTACCTACGTCACCCCATTATGTACCTACGTCACCCCATTATGTACCTACGTCACCCCATTATGTACCTACGTCACCCCATTATGTACCCACGTCACCCTGATATTTACCTACGTCAATTCCTTACGTCACTTCACCCCCCTACCCCCCCGCCCCATTATTATTTCCAACGTCATCTCATTATCTCTCTTGCGTCACCTTGTTATCTCTTACGTCTCTCATTATCTCCTATCTTATCAGCGGCATGGTTCTCCATCCGCTGGGCTGGGCTGTGGCCTCTCTCTGGACGGCGTTCCAATGCTTTTTTTGTGGGGGGCGGGGTTGGGGGGTCGGTCCTGGAAAGTCTGCAGAAAACTTCGATTTTGAATATATATATATATATATATATATATATATATATATATATATATATATATATATATATATATATATCCTAGCTTGAACCTCGTATCATCATAGTCGACCAGCCTCTAGAGTGGATGAACAGCTAGATTGACTGTACACCGACTGCCGAAACCAGGATTCGAACCTATGTGCTTGACCCTAAGTGACCCATGTGTTTCTCCGTTTCACGTACCTAACTTAATAATCATTTTCACCCTTCACGCTCGGGCGATAGAGTCTGTATTTCCGAATCCACCAGAATGCAGGGAGGAATAGACCATTGGATCTTGTTAGGGATATCCCCCCCCCCCCCACCCTCCTTCTCTGAAGAAAAAGCGCTTTCGTGTATTGGAAGTAGACCTCTGGAGACGAGAGGAGTGGGAGAAATCCAGCTTGAAATCACTGCTTGATTCAATGCTTGGAAAGCCTTTGACACTGTGTCGTCCAATTGGTTCTCACGGGGTTCATCTTAACTGGGATATAATATTTTGATGTCATATTTTTTTTTCTCTTTCTCATTCGCACTGTTCAGTTCTCATCTCTTATGTGTCGTCTCTCAAAACTGGGTGACCCCAAGCTGAACACGGTGTTCAAGATGGACGACACACGTTACTGGAGAGTAAAAGGAAGAGAACTGATCTCTCACACCTGAATTGGAATGCTGTATTAAACGTACGAACCTTAAACTCTTCTTCGCCATTTTTCCACTCCTTCTGTGACCTGCTTACTTAACTTTGCATCACCAGAGATTATTTTTATTATCATTATGATTATTA
Source organism: Panulirus ornatus (assembly GCF_036320965.1). Classification (NCBI taxonomy): domain Eukaryota; kingdom Metazoa; phylum Arthropoda; class Malacostraca; order Decapoda; family Palinuridae; genus Panulirus; species Panulirus ornatus. The sequence continues at coordinate 30,673,264 of NC_092269.1, forward strand.
TTACATCTAAGTCGTCTTCTTTTTTACCCCCCTACTCAATTTCCCCCCCCCCCCGTCCCCCTACTCAATTTGCCTTTTCATCTCAACAGACATCAAACTGCTGTGTCGTCTTGCTCCTTCGTCTAACACACTGATGTGTAAGTCAATCCACTGTGGCTCAGAATTCATTTGGCACCTTAGACATCCCCCAGTACATTGGTTTACGTCAATCTACATCTACAGATGTTTATATATAATTCAGCTGTAGCTTTATTTTTATGTCAGACTACATCTACATTGGTTTATTTTCATCTACTGTAGCTTTATTTTTACGTCAGACTACATCTACATTGTTCTATTTTCATCTACTGTAGCTTTATTTTTACGTCAGACTACATCTACATTGTTCTATTTTCATCTACTGTAGCTTTATTTTTACGTCAGACTACATCTACATTGTTTTATTTTCATCTACTGTAGCTTTATTTTTACGTCAGACTACATCTGCATTGGTTTATTTTCATCTACTGTAGCTTTAGTTTCCCAGCTTAGAATCGTCTGGGAAATTTGATATTTCACGGCGAAGCCCATTTTCCTCGTCTTTCGTGTGTTTATATATATATATATATATATATATATATATATATAACAGAAAGGCAATGATGTGATCCCAGTGGCACCCCATTTGCTACGTCCAACTGATCTTGGGTGGGGCTTTGACCAGTCGGCCACTCGACCCGTTTTCTTTACTTTTACCATGCAATCTTTGGATGGTAGATTTCTCGAAGGTTTTCGTAACCAATCGAAAACAAATGACATAATCAATGTTTGCTAGGTATTTTCCGAGGGCTTGTGTCCACAACGTGGAGAAACACGTCGAAAGACATTGAAACTTAAGTCTGATAAACTGGTGACGGGGTATTTTTTGTGTGTGTGTTTTGTTTTTGGGTTTTTTTTTTCAAGTAACATGGCGACCTCCTGCAACACCACCACCCCCCCCCCTCCCCCACTAGCGCCAGATCTTGAAATTCAAATGGCATCGTTTCGTCACCCCCAACCTCCACCCCCGTAACCCCCCCAACCCCCCCAAAGTCCCCGCCATTTCGACCCACATCATTGCCACGCTTCACTTCTGTATCTGCCTCTGCAGTTAATGGGATTGGCTATTTTCTTCTTAATTTTTTCCACCACTTATGATCCCTGTGTACCAAACCCATCTTAGAATTAACAACGTCTTTCCTTATCACTCTTAACTGTTCTCACTCGTGACGTCAAAGTATGGAGCTGGCAATTTCTAATTTCAAATTCGTTTCTACGGCAAAAGAAAAAATAATGGCCTTGTATAGATACATTTTCTGTTTTCTATCATTTTCTTGTTTTTTGCGCTCACTCGTTTTCTCTCACATGAGTTACCTGTTTGCCATTATTTTTTTGGAACATGCTAGACTTCCTTAGTTTCCTTTATGGTTATATAAATCGTCTCTCCTCTTCGCCATGGGAGTCGCATTTCCTACTCGACATCCCGTCACCACATCGGCGCAGACACACACACACACTTCCCGCCATTTTTTCCACCCCTTCTCTTGTCTTTCGCCGCCGATTTTCTTCACTCACACTTCTGCACAAACGTCCCGGGAATTTACCGGAGAGTCTTATATTTGCTGAAATTATATATATGATATATAGGGCGCGAGGGGGCGCAGCGTGCCGACAGTGGGCCCCAGTGTAGGACTGATCCGGGGTGGGAGATGGGCGAGGGTAGTGCCTCTAGCGGCCATCCGCGGCAGCACCAACCCTGCCCAAGGGCGAGTGTCCCCAGCCCTGCACTCGACTCCGACACTCACACGCCACTCGCCACTCCGGGGTATCACACAACACACTCAAGACATGCAACTGAGTAACGATCACACTCGAGGCCACATAATGCGATACTGAGTGGCTAAATGACGTGAAGTTATAATTATGGATCTTTCTGCTTGAATTATTATCGAGTTAATATGAAATCCACCCACTTTTCTAAAACAAAAGGAACAGAGAAGTGAGCCAAGTGAGGATATTCCCTCTCAGGCCCAGTCCTCTTTTCTTAACGCTACCTTGCATGTGCGGGAAATGGCGAATATGTATGTGGAATATATATATATATATATATATATATATATATATATATATATATATATATATATATATATATATATATATATATATTCTAGGGAGAATAAAAATATGTTTTGGAAGGAGGTAAATAAAGTGCGTAAGACAAGAGAGCAAATGGGAACTTCAGTGAAGGGGGCTAATGGGGAGGTGATAAGTAGTGGTGATGTGAGAAGGAGATGGAGTGATTATTTTGAGGGTTTGTTGAATGTGTTTCATGATAGAGTGGCAGATATAGGGTGTTTTGGTCGAGGTGGTGTGCAAAGTGAGAGGGTTAGGGAAAATGATTTGGTAAAAAGAGAAGAGGTAGTAAAAGCTTTGCGGAAGATGAAAACCGGCAAGGCAGCAGGTTTGGATGGTATTGCAGTGGAATTTATTAAAAAAGGGGGTGACTGTATTGTTGACTAGTTGGTAAGGTTATTTAATGTATGTATGACTCATGGTGAGGTGCCTGAGGATTGGCGGAATGCTTGCATAGTGCCATTGTACAAAGGCAAAGGGGATAAGAGTGAGTGCTCAAATTACAGAGGTATAAGTTTGCTGAGTATTCCTGGTAAATGATATGGGAGGGCATTGATTGAGAGGGTGAAGGCATGTACAGAGCATCAGACTGTGGAAGAGCAGTGTGGTTTCAGAAGTGGTAGAGGATGTGTGGATCAGGTGTTTGCTTTGAAGAATGTATGTGAGAAATACTTAGAAAAGCAAATGGATTTGTATGTAGCATTTATGGATCTGGAGAAGGCATATGATAGAGTTGATAGAGATGCTCTGTAGAAGGTATTAAGAATATATGGTGTGGGAGGCAAGTTGTTAGAAGCAGTGAAAAGTTTTTATCGAGGATGTACGGCATGTGTACGTGTAGGAAGAGAGGAAAGTGATTGGTTCTCAGTGAATGTAGGTTTGCGGCAGGGGTGTGTGATGTCTCCATGGTTGTTTAATTTGTTTATGGATGGGGTTGTTAGGGAGGTGAATGCAAGAGTTTTGGAAAGAGGGGCAAGGATGCAGTCTGTTGTGGATGAGAGAGCTTGGGAAGTGAGTCAGTTGTTGTTCGCTGATGATACAGCGCTGGTGGCTGATTAGTGTGAGAAACTGCAGAAGCTGGTGACTGAGTTTGGTAAAGTGTGTGAAAGAAGAAAGTTAAGAGCAAACGTAAACAACAGCAAGGTTATTAGGTACAGTAGGGTTGAGGGTCAAGTCAATTGGGAGGTAAGTTTGAATGGAGAAAAACTGGAGGAAGTTTATAAAGTGTTTTAGATATCTGGGAGTGGATCTGGCAGCGGATGGAACCATGGAAGAGGAAGTGAATCATAGGGTGGGGGAGGGGGCGAAAATTCTGGGAGCCTTGAAGAATGTTTGGAAGTCGAGAACATTATCTCGGAAAGCAAAAATGGGTATGTTTGAAGAAATATTGATCCCAAAAATGTTGTATGGTTGCGAGGCGTGGGCTATGGATAGAGTTGTGCGCAGGAGGGTGGATGTGCTGGAAATGAGATGTTTGAGGACAATATGTGGTGTGAGGTGGTTTGATCGAGTAAGTAATGTAAGGGTAAGAGAGATGTGTGGAAATTAAAAGAGTATGATTGAGAGAGCAGAAGAGGGTGTTTTGAAATGGTTTGGTCACATGGAGAGAATGAGTGAGGAAAGATTGACCAAGAGGATATATGTGTCAGAGGTGGAGGGAACGAGGAGAAGTGGGAGACCAAATTGGAGGTTGAAAGATGGAGTGAAAAAGATTTTGAGTGATCGGGGCCTGAACATGCAGGAGGGTGAAAGGCGTGCAAGGAATAGAGTGAATTGGAACGATGTGGTATACCGGGGTCGACGTGCTGTCAATGGATTGAACCAGGGCATGTGAAGCGTCTGGGGTAAACCATGGAAAGTTGTGTGGGGCCTGGATGTGGAAAGGGAGCTGTGGTTTCGGTGCATTATTACATGACAGCTAGAGACTGAGTGTGAACGTATGGGGCCTTTGTTGTCTTTTCCTAGCGCTACCTCGCACACATGAGGGGGGAGGGGGGTTTTTATTCCATGTGTGGCGATGGGAATGAATAAAGGCAGACAGTATGAATCATGTACATGTGTATATATGTATATGTCTGTGTGTGTATATATATGTGTACATTGAGATGTATAGGTATGTATATTTGCGTGGTGGACGTGTATGTATATACATGTGTTTGTGGGTGGGTTGGGCCATTTCTTTCGTCTGTTTCCTTGCGCTACCTCGCTAACGCGGGAGACGGCGACAAAGCAAAATAAATAAATGAAATATAAATATATATATATATATATATATATATATATATATATATATATATATATATATATATGTATATATATATATATATATATATATATATATATATATATATATATATATATATATATATATATATATCTTTTCTTTCATACAATTCGCCATTTCCCGCATTAGCGAGGTAGCGTTAAGAACAGAGGATGAGGACTGGGCCTTTGAGGGAATATCCTCACCTGGCCCCCTTCTTTGTTCCTTCTCTTGGGAAAAAAAAAAAAAAATATATATATATATATATATATATATATATATATATATATATATATATATATATATATATTGTCCCAGACATCAATTTCGTCCTTGTTTGGTTGCTGGGTAAGATAGGTTAATGAAGTGACTGATTAGAATTCAGAGGATTATGAATACATAACCGCATTATTCATTTATTATTATCATTATTATTATTATTATTATTATTATTATTATTATTTTTATTTTTATTATTATTATTATTATTATTATTATTATTATTATTATTATTATTATTTCATTATCATTATTATCATTATAATTATTTATCCTTCGGGACATACTGCTTTATCAATAAATTCGATAAACATTTTTCATTATGGAGTATGGGAATCTAAATTAGAACCTAGGTTTTCTGCCTAGCTGCTGGGGATTATTTGTGATACTTGACCCCAAATACCGTTAATGGAACGAGTCATTTCCCTGTCGTAATCTAAGCATGGGTCCGTTTCGTGTATGGGGTCAGGGTATTCATTTTCATGCCATTTTCTTCTGTTCAATTACTTAAGTATTGTATCGAATTACATTCGTGTTGTCATCGTGTTCGTTATCTCGTAACTGCTCACCTTCACCTCCTGAGCATGATGGCATGACCTTTGACCTGACTTACAAGGCTTAGGTCAAAGGCCATGTCATGTCTTGACCGAACAGCCAGCTCATAAAAGCTTCAGGAGGCAAATCATAGATGTCGTTACAAGGAACAGAAGAACCTTCTACCTTAGGTTTCAATGCTGTTTGATTGGATTCTATCCTGAACAAAAGAGGTTCAGTTCCATGAATAAAGGTTTCGATTGTATACAAAGGTTTCTATTGCATATAAGTGTTTCGATTTTTGAGATAACTAGTTTGATTTTATTAATGAGTTTCAATCCCAAAAATCAAGGCTTCGATCGTGTTCATAAGGTTTACTGTCCTGTCAGTGAAGGTTTGGATCTTGCAAGTTTCGATCCTATAGAAGGATGTCAATCCACTTAGATAAAAGTTTTGATCACATGCATATGTGTTTCGACTCTTTGAATATGGGTTTCGGTTCTCTGGATACGGGTTTTGATCTCGTAAATATGGGTTTGAATCCCGGCAGTTAGTTTTGATCGTGCCAGTAAGGGCTTCGGCCCCAGAATGTTTCGATCCTATACTTAAGGATTTCGATCATGTACAGAAGGGTTTCCATCCCGTATATGAAGCTCTTCATCCTATACATAAGGGTTTCAACCCCACAATGATTGTTTTGAATCTTTAGGAGTCTCGATTCTGTAAAGGAGGCTTCGATCTCGCATATATGGACTTATATACTTTAAGTATAGGTCCCGATCCCGTAATCATGGGCATCGATCCCGTAAATATGGGTTTCGATCCTGTTAAAAAAAAAAAAGGTCTACCTGGAAAAACATGAGGATCAGAAACACCAAAGAAGGTTTATTAGTGGAATCTTCGCTGAGGCAAGACCCACTTGGACGATAATGGTGGTAATGTTGGAAATTGTGGTTATATTGTTGTTTGTGATGGTAGCAGTTGTGATTGTGGTGGTGGAAATGGTTGTGGTCAGAGCCCTCGTTTTGGTGGCAGAACTGCAAGTGCTGGTAGTCCTGGTTGTGGTGGTGTTGGTGATGTTAGTGTGCTGTGGTTGTGGTGTATGGTGGTTGTAGTGTCTGGTGGTTGTGGTGTCTGGTGGTTGTAATGTCTGGTGGCTGTAGTGTGTGGTGGTTGTAATGTCTGGTGGCTGTAGTGTGTGGTGGTTGTAGTGTCTGGTGGTTGAAGTGTGTGATGGTTGTAGTGTGTGGTGGTTGTAGTGTGTGGTGGTTGTAGTGTCTGGTGGCTGTAGTGTGTGGTGGTTGTAGTGTCTGGTGGTTGAAGTATGTGATGGTTGTAGTGTGTGGTGGTTGTAGTGTGTGGTGGTTGTAGTGTGTGGTGGTTGTAGTGTGTGGTGGCTGTAGTGTGTGGTGGTTGTAGTGTCTGGTGGTTGAAGTATGTGATGGTTGTAGTGTGTGGTGGTTGTAGTGTGTGGTGGTTGTAGTGTGTGGTGGTTGTAGTGTGTGGTGGTTGTAGTATGCTGTGGTTGTAGTGTCTGGTGGTTGTAGTGTGTGGTGGTTGTAGTGTGTGGTGGTTGTAGTGTCTGGTGGTTGAAGTGTCTGGTGGTTGTAGTGTGTGGTGGTTGTAGTGTGTGGTGGTGGTAGTGTGTGGTGGTTGTAGTGTGTGGTGGTTGTAGTGTGTGGTGGTTGAAGTATGTGATGGTTGTAGTGTCTGGTGGTTGTAGTGTGTGGTGGTTGTAGTGTGCGGTGGTTGTAGTGTGTGGTGGTTGTAGTGTGTGGTGGATGTAGTGTGCGGTGGTTGTAGTGTGTGGTGGTTGTAGTGTGTGGTGGTTGTAGTGTGTGGTGGTTGTAGTGTGTGGTGGTTGAAGTGTCTGGTGGTTGTCGTGTGTGGTGGTTGAAGTGTCTGGTGGTTGTAGTGTGTGGTGGTTGTAGTGTGTGGTGGTTGTAGTGTCTGGTGGTTGTAGTGTGTGGTGGTTGTAGTGTGTGGTGGTTGTAGTGTGCGGTGATTGTGGTGTGTGGTGGTTGTAGTATGTGATGGTTGTAGTGCCTGGTGGTTGTAGTGTGTGGTGGTTGTAGTGTGTGGTGGTTGTAGTGTGTGGTGGTTGTGGTGTGCGGTGGTTGTGGTGTGTGGTGGTTGTAGTGTGTGGTGGTTGAAGTGTGTGGTGGTTGTAGTGTGTGGTGGTTGTAGTGTGTGGTGGTTGTAGTGTGTGGTGGTTGTAGTGTGTGGTGGTTGAAGTGTCTGGTGGTTGTCGTGTGTGGTGGTTGAAGTGTCTGGTGGTTGTAGTGTGTGGTGGTTGTAGTGTGTGGTGGTTGTAGTGTCTGGTGGTTGTAGTGTGTGGTGGTTGTAGTGTGTGGTGGTTGTAGTGTGTGGTGGTTGTAGTGTGTGGTGGTTGTAGTGTGTGGTGGTTGTAGTGTGTGGTGGTTGTAGTGTGTGGTGGTTGTAGTGTGTGGTGGTTGAAGTGTGTGGTGGTTGTAGTGTGTGGTGGTTGTAGTGTGTGGTGGTTGTAGTGTCTGGTGGTTGTAGTGTGTGGTGGTTGTAGTGTGTGGTGGTTGTAGTGTGTGGTGGTTGTAGTGTGTGGTGGTAATAGTGGTAGTGATGGTTGTGGAGGTTGTTGCTGGATGTCGTGCGGTGGTGGTGATTGTAGTGGTAGTAGCAGTAGTAACATTGTTGGTAGTGGTTTTAGTGGCAGTGGTGGTGTTGAGAGAAGTGTTGGTAGTGGTGGTAGAAGAAGTGGTGGTGGTAGTAGTAGTGGTAGAAGTATTGATGGTGATGTTAGTAGTAATGGTGGTGTTAGACGTGGTAGTAATAGCAGTGGTGGTAGTAGTAGTAATAGTAGTGGTAATAGTAGTAGTAGTGGTGGTGGTGGTAGTAGTAGTAATAGTAGTAGTAGTGCTAATAGTAGTGGTAGTAGTAGTAGTAGTAGTGGCAATAGTAGTAGTAGTGGTGGTAGTAGTAGCAGTAGTAACGATAATAGTAATAGTAGTGGTAATAGTAGTAGTAGTAGTGGTGGTAAAAGTAGTAGTAGTAGTGGTGGTAATAGTAGTAGTAGTAGTGGTAAGTAGTAATGGTGGTAGTAGTGGTGGTGATGGTGGTGGGGAGAAATCTTGGCTGACCTTACTATCGCTCCACCCCTCGCTCTGTTCGGTGCACCCTCGGGATGTTCTACACATCCCCTCTCCCTCCCCACACAATCTCCCTCCCTCTCTCCCTCCCTCAACTCTCTCCCTAGCTCCCTCCCTCTCCCTCCCTCCCTCCTCTTCCCTACCCCTTCCCCCATCCTCTCTATCCACTCCCTCCTTCTCTCTTTCCTCTCTATTCATTTCGTCTCGTCTTCACTTTGTTATCATTCTCCCTTATCAGTCGAAGGCGTCATTTTCTCTATTTTTTCCACAGGATTGAATCTAGTCAAACCCTTTTCTTATCTAACCTCCCTTCACACGGTCACATACCCGATAGAAACACGTTCATGGGCACACAGAGCAGAGGGGTCAGTGATAACCACGCCATACAGACGACTGATAAGGACTTCTCGTCAGGGAGGGAGAGATAAGGAAAGCCAACAGACCCGTAATGATAACTGTGTGGTCGGGAGGAAGGACACCACCGAGGGGAAAACGTACAGACGAACGTAAATCATTACGAAATTTAGGGTTGACTGACGATGTCGACATTACGGTGGGAAGGAGAGGGACATTTTGGTCGTGAACCATATTGGCTGAAGGATATGGACAGCGGCGTCATGAAGTATATCATGCGAAGTATATGCGACCTAAGCTGGAATATACTCCGGCAGCTTGGCTTCATTAGCTTAACACAGGAGGGCCGGGCTGCTTGGAGGAGGTCCACCAGTAGATGAGTGAGTGAGGAGTGAGTTCTGGATGGAAGAGAAGATAACGGAGATAGAAGAAGATAACCATCTATCAATCTCAAGGTAATCGTAGGGATTTACGATAGCATTAAACCACTTCTTGTGGAATGACGATATCAATTTCGGAGGTTTCCAGGGTCGGGCTATGGTGGCGAACCCCTGTCGAAGCCACGGGAGGCCTATTTGCTACATGCGACGCACACCCTCACCCTCTGTGGGTCGAGATGTGTTCCCTCTCTCTCTCCCCTCCCTGTGGTGTCACTTGAGGGGAGAGGGGGCGCTGGATCCTCGCGTTCCCTCCCTCTCCCCTCCCTGTGTCACTAGAGGGGAGAGGGGCGGTGGTGGATCCTCTTCCTCCCTCCCTCCCTACATACCCACTGGGTAGGGAGTGCTTGGTGGACTCACGGTTGAGTCACCCTGGTGGAGGCGTGAGGCACCTCACCAGCCCCTGGCGGATGGTGGGTGACACATCCCCTGTGTATGTTGCTTATCAGCAGGTCTCGTACCACACACACACACACACACACACGCACACACACACACACACACACACACACACACACACATACACACACACACACACACCCAACCTAAGGCTGCTGCATTCTACTGTAGTCTGGGCGACGACGAAAATACAGTAATGCACATGTTCTCTCTCTCTCTCTCTCTCTCTCTCTCTCTCTCTCTCTCTCTCTCTCTCTCTCTCTCTCTCTCTCTCTCTCTCTCTCTCTCTCTCTCACACACACACACACACACCCTAGGCCCACTTCTACAGCCAAGGCATGTTCACCTATAACACTATCTGTGAAGTGGATTTTACATGTTCTGTTCTCTCATGCTTGTTCACTATTCAAATCTAGTCTTAAAAGTTTTCAAGTATTTCTCTCATATATTCCTTCTACTTAAGATGTATTTCTGAGAAAACCTTTTCACAAATGAATGAAAAGTACAAATGATTTTCTTTTCAGATTCATATACCTTATCTCTAGACGTTATCCACTGTGGTAGAGAGATAAGGACAGAATAACAGTGGCTCATGTCCATGTTGTGGTAGATCTGCCTTGTAAAGGAAGAAAGGTTGGTCGTGTACACTGGGAGGGGGAGAGTTGATCCAGCTGTGGGAAGGAGCGCAGCAACAGGCAGCCGCCCTGCATGAGCCCAAGTTCTCGCGTTGTTGCCAACGCCCTCAGCAGTTATCTGTGTGGGGGCCCAGTCGCTTGTCAGCAAGCACGTCCGCTGACTTGACTAAAGGCGTCAAAGCTCTGTGTGGGTGAGAGACTGTGGAGACGAGATGCGGTGAAGGGAAAGGAGTATTCGGGTTCATGAGTGAGGCTGGGAAGACGAATTGGCATTCAAGAAAAATTGGTACTTTCCTATGTCATGGAAGAGGCTGTAACCTTTCTCCATGTCTAAGCGTCACTCCACACGGGATCTGATCACTTCTTTCTACAACCTTCTGTGGCTATTTTTTTTCAGGTCAAAGGCATTCAAGACCCAAGAAAATAGTTTCTTGGACGATCAAGGACCACGAGACATGATCTCAATCATCACTAGGAGAGGAAGACAAGATACGAGTCACATGAGAACCAGTATCATCAGATCTTATTCAACCGCTACGACAATGATGAGCAGCAACAACATCGAAACTCAAAGTTCTTCAAAAGATCGAGAAATGAGGTTCAAAAAAATCATGTCACGCCAGACGTGAGAGTCATAGAGTGGTACGTGGGAGATGTAGAACCATTTCCATTCTTTTAGATGGGCTGAGTCACTCTGTATATACTCAAGAGGAAGGAAAAAAATGTTTTTATCTTGAAGCAGAATTGAATATGAGCAAGCTTAGGAGGACTTGTCTGTAGGAACAAGGGAATGAACAACCATCGCGTCGGCTGGCTTAACTCGTTCTTAGAGAGGAAAACGCTCTTTGACCTTTGCTAAAAGAGAATCTACACAAAGGTCGCATGGTTAGTGAAAGGTTAATCTGGTGGGGAAAGGGAGGATGTCAAACTCTAAGAGGGTTAAACGAGGAGGAGAAAGACGCAAGAATTAGATTTACCATTAGGAAAGAGTGTCGTATAGACAAAGAGAGACTGCTCGTTAAGGCTGAAGAGAGACAGATAGAGTTTCCAAATGAGTTGAGCATCTAAGTAAGAGATTGGCTGAAGAAAAATGCAATTTCAGGTGCTAGAAATGGTCGTGATGAAGGAAAAGAAATATACACCGTAGGATAAGAAGGTAGAAAACAAGGATAGTAGATCTCCAGAGAGATTTTAAGATACACGAAGGGGATTTGTTTTTTTTTCCCATACACCATACAATCAATGCCTGGTCCAGATTGTTCTAAAATTTGATTAAGCTTGTGGCAGTAAGGAAAACACGAGTAATTTTGCAGGATAATACATTGAACTAAAGTGCTATAGTTGGCTTCCATAAAAGTGGAGGGAAGGGGCCACAATACAGAAATCTGGATGACTCTGATATGAAGGAAATGTCCCAGAGGCAAAGATGGCTGAATGTGGAAAGATAAAGATAGTTATAGAGTTTTTGTTGTAATTATGAACACGATTTAGGATATATGAAGTCCAGACCATTGAGAACAAGGATAAAGTGAAAAGGCCTCGTTGCCTCAATCATTACTATGATTAGAGTTCAACCAATTTTTGTGGTGTAGACTGAAGGCTACACAAATCACCTTAGAAGAGAGTGTAAAGATAGCACAGACTTGTGGTGGGGAGTAAGATAGCCAGCGATTGAAGTAGAATTACTGAAATCAAGAGACCGGTAAGTGAAGCGAAGGAAAGGATGAAAGAAAATTCATGAAAAACTGAGGGAAGTATAACAAAAATCGTTCTTTTGGTTGGGCAGACATTACTTTTGGCTTTATACTATAGTTACTCCTCTTACATAAAAACATTTTCTTTAAATCCATTTGTACCGAAAGAAAACGTGTGTCATTGGACCATAGACTTGTAAGAAATTACGTTGACATTGCCTCCGACATTTCCATTTGCTTTTTGTAAGTGACCCAGCTGATATCCTTGACTATTAAATATGCGTGTACTAAATATAGCTTTATGTATTGCAGTGGCCCAACACTAACTGGTGTTCTGCCTCACGGTACAGCATACGGCCCTGACCAAAGCTTAGGTTTTCCTAATAGTGAGAGCCACAGGGCGATAGCTGGAAGGATTAAAGCGGTCTCCTTTATAAGGAATAGATTACACCAAGGCTTGATTTTAAGAGGAAAGAAGATTCTGAGTCTTTAGATAGAGTCGAAATAGGCAAATAAGCACGGAATCCAGCTCAGAGGTACTCTACCCTAGGCTATTCATCTTGACCACTTGGAGATGGAAAAGTACTCGAAAGATCTTGTGTGAGAAGGAATTTATAGATGACACAAGTTCAGTGGAAGGAGATGGGGCGAATGGTAAGATGGAGGAGCTGAATTGGATGAAAACAAGGCTCCATAAAAGGCTGCTGTATCATCTTAAACGAGTGTGCTGGACTTGACGAAGAACAGCTTTGCAGGGAATTCCGAGAACTGAAGGTAAAATGGGATAGAAGGGAATCGTTTGATGACTCAATTAACTCTGTCCCTGATGCCAGCAGGGACAATCCTGCTAAGACTGGAGGGATACAGAACCATTAGAAGACTGGATGTGGGGCTCACTTCCAGCAAAGATAACCTTCGTTTTACGTTCGTCGCAAAATGGAGTAATGCCAGGCAGGGAAGCAACGCTCGTTCTGAGGATGGGCTGTAGAGAATTTACACAGGAATAACAGCTGAACTATCCTACACTGCCGAAGTGGATGGTTCGGGTAGGATAGAGGGTGAACCTGCCAATTCAACGTAGAGAACAAGTACCTTAAAGGGATAGTAGTTGTGTATGTTTAATGGGAAGCTTCAGAAAATAGAAAGAAAAATCGAGAGTAGTAGTAGTAGTAGAGTAGTTAGAATAGTAATGATAGTAGTAGAGTAGTTAGAGTAGTAGAGTAGTAGTAGAGGGTAGTTAAGACGGTCGGGAACTCGTGTTAGATTTTCTCTTTTTTTTTTAATTGATTGTTCTAGATCGTTAGGGACGGAACGAGAAAAAGCCTCGGTTATGTCATGTTAGTGCTCAGTTGAAATGAATTTTGTCCTTCTGATGAGTAAACCATTTTTTGTACGTTACTGTGAATAGAGTTACATCCACAATAAGATTCCTAGCATATTTATAAAGGGGTCGAAAGTAATTGAAGGTGTACAAGCTTAATAATGACCCTATTCTCCTGTTACATTTAATAAGTGATAATTTGCTAACCTCACCTGGCGCAAAAGGTGAATATGAACCTACCTAAAATGGTAGTAAAATTTGATAAAATACAGTTTTCTTAGGTTTAAGCACTGTTTTTAAGATTCATACTCATATTTTTCAATAACATTTTGTCCTTAGTAGAATTTCCTTTCGGTATTGGTATTAGATTTACGACGGGAATGAATCAAGGCAGCAAGTATGAATTATGTACATGTGTATATATGTCTGTGTATGTGTATATATATGTATACATTGAAATGTATAGGTATGTATATGTGCGTGTGTGGACGTGTACGTATATACATGTGTATGTGGGTGGGTTGGGCCATTCTTTCGTCTGTTTCCTTGCGCTACCTCGCTAACGCGGGAGACAGCGACAAAGTATAATGAAAATAAAGTAAATATAAGATAGGTATATAGACAGATAGATATAAATATATAGATATAGATATAGATAAAGTAAAGGAGTTTATACGTTCTTTATAAGATGATTAAGAATCCGGATCGTATAGATAGATAAATAGATATGATTATGTAGATATATATATATATATATATATATATATATATATATATATATATATATATATATATATATATATATATATATATATAAAGTAAAGGAATTCATACGTTCTTTATAAGATGATTAAGAATCCGGATCGTATAGATAGATAGATAGATAGATATGAATATATAGATTTTTTTTTGTCGCTGTCTCCCGCGTTTGCGAGGTAGCGCCAGGAGACGAAAGAAATGGCCCAACCCACCCCCATACACATGTATGTACATACGTCCACACACGCAAATATACATACCTGCACAGCTTTCCATGGTTCACCCCAGACGCTTCACATGCCCTGATTCAATCCACTGACAGCACGTCAACCCCGGTATACCACATCGCTCCAATTTACTCTATTCCTTGCCCTCCTTTCACCCTCCTGCATGTTCAGGCCTCGATCACACAAAATCTTTTTCACTCCATCTTTCCACCTCCAATTTGGTCTCCCTCTTCTTCTCGTTCCCTCCACCTCCGACACATATATCCTCTTCGTCAATCTTTCCTCACTCATTCTCTCCATGTGCCCAAGCCATTTCAAAACACCCTCTTCTGCTCTCTCAACCACGCTCTTTTTATTTCCACACATCTCTCTTACCCTTACGTTACTCACTCGATCAAACCACCTCACATCACACATTGTCCTCAAACATCTCATTTCCAGCACATCCATCCTCCTGCGCACAACTCTATCCATAGCCCACGCCTCGCAACCATACAACATTGTTGGAACCACTATTCCTTCAAACATACCCATTTTTGCTTTCCGAGATAATGTTCTCGACTTCCACACATTCTTCAAGGCCCCCAGAATTTTCGCCCCCTCCCCCACCCTATGATCCACTTCCGCTTCCATGGTTCCATCCGCTGCCAGATCCACTCCCAGATATCTAAAACACTTCACTTCCTCCAGTTTTTCTCCATTCAAACTCACCTCCCAATTGACTTGACCCTCAACCCTACTGTACCTAATAACCTTGCTCTTATTCACATTTACTCTTAACTTTCTTCTTTCACATACTTTACCAAACTCAGTCACCAGCTTCTGCTGTTTCTCACATGAATCAGATATAGATATAGATATAGATATAAAGTAAAGGAATTCCTACGTTCTTTATAAGGTGATTAAGAATCCGGATGGTAGTCTAGAACGCCACCATACCAAAACACACGTTGTCTCTTCGGTGGCGTGCTCCTGTAACGCAGTGATGGCTGACAAAAAGGAGAGTAAAAGAGAGATAAAAGTTCTTCTGAAGGAGTTTAAGAAGGACAGAATTGCCAATGCAAACGTCATCATCGATATATTTCAACGCCTTGAGGTAAGGAGACGCACACGTGAGAAATGTCGACTTGGGAAAAAAATAATATCTGATCTATTTCACACGCTATCATTCCTGGAAGCTGATGTAGGACTTGAGACCAGGATTCATTCCATCATTAAGATGTGGGCAAAGACTCTTCATCTTTAGTATAGTGTTGTAGGCATATAGGGAATATGGTGACTTGAAAATAGGCGACTTTCTGTTTGCCGAACCCTTATTAGATTCAGAGCCAGAGGCGCTGATCACTCCAGCCCCGGAGACTCCATTTTGGTTGATCATTCTCTGCCGTGTCTTTTAATAAATAGTTATGGAGGGAAGTGGTGTCATTGGATTCAAAACAGTGTAGAGTGTTTTTATAAGTTTTTACCTGTGGCACCTCCACAAGGTGAAGTTCCCACACAGTGGATAGGGCTTTAAAATAGAGGGAAATTGTGGGTTAAAATCACTCCACCCGGTGTTATACGTTAGAAATGACTTTGGTGTCCCCAACATCGTTTGCAAATTTGTTTATCCATAGCTTAGCAATGGCTAATATCCATTATTATTGAGAAGGTAGACTCCCCTGGGCAGCACTGTGTCCATCATTTTTAAAAGGTAAATATGACAGGACAGGATTTGCAACCATGTTGGATGAGTTGAGATATAAAAGGGATCTAATTACCGCACAAAAGAATCTGTCCCGCTCAGAGTCAGATTCAAATAATGTTAGACTGTTTCCTCCTGGAACCTAGTGATACATGGTACTGTGCAGAGGAATGTGTCTCCTAAATACATAAAGAAATTATCCATTACTATACCAAACATGTCATCTGTAGCATTTAAATAGGCAAGTTATCCATTTGTTTTATATTCATTGGTATTTTTTTTAGCTTAATTAACCCTACACTTTCCTTTCCTGTAAAAGCCCTACTAGTTATCAGGTCATTTATTATCATATGGTAAGAAACATTGGTCATATCCCAAAACCTACATACACAATTCCTTTTTATACACCAAACAAAGATTTCATAAGAGTAGAGCGAAAATTCCAAAGCTAGTGCATGCTTGTTCTCTTTCTGATAAATTATCCCTTACCCTATGTTACTGAAGATTTCCATATAGATAATAGTATTTTATCAGCTTACCCTTGTATCGAAACGAGCTGTGGATATTGAGATTTTGTTCTACAATGCAAGTATATTGTTTAGAAATGCAGTGATAGATGCAGTGTGATTTGTGCATTATACTTTATTTTGCATTATTAGGTAAGGCATTAATGATTAGGGTTATGAACATCAGAAATGTGGGCTCATTTGATATAAAAGTTCATGAAGCATATGTAAAAAATCAACAGAGCTCATGCAAACTGCAGTAGTTGAGATTTATCTTACTGTCCAGTATCCTAGTTAAAATGTAGCATAGCACCCTTGCACTACTCCCGATGAACATTTACAAACAGGTAACAAACCAAGTAGCCAGTCACTCCAATACCCAACCTCTCTTAAGGAGCCATTCCATGTAATCCAGGAGCATACCATTTTAAAGTTGTTAAATTTTAGCCACTAAGGAAGGTTATGTGAGGTTTATATAGGTTTTGCTCATTTATTAAGTGTTTTTATGGCTATGGATTGTTTAACCCCACATTTTCCATATTGTACATAATGCACATAACCCTGGTGTTATACCGGGATTGATGTGCTGTCAATGTATTGAACCAAGGCATGTGAAGCATGTGGGGGTAAACCATGGAAAGGTCTGTGGGGCCTGGATGTGGATAGGAAGCTATGGTTTTGGTGCATTATACGTGACATCTAGAAACTGAATGTGAATGAATGGGGCCTTTTTTGCATGTTTACCTGGCGCTGCCTTGCTGAAGCAGGGAATAGTGATGCTGTTTTCCTGTGGGATGGGATAGCACCAGGAATGGATGAAGGCAAGCAAGTACAAATATGTACATGTGTATGTATGTAATGTCTGCATATGTGTATGTAGACATTTATATCTTCTTTGTAGAGGTTTTCAGAAAAGAAGAGAGAATGTCGGGGTGAAGAGAATGGTGAGAGTAAGTGAGCTTGGGAAGGAGACTTGTGTGAGGAAGTACCAGGAGAGGTTGAGTACAGAATGGAAAAAGGTGAGAACAAAGGAGGTAAGGGGAGTGGGGAAAGAATGGGATGTATTTAGGGAAGCAGTGATGGCTTGCGCAAAAGATGCTTGTGGCATGAGAAGCGTGGGAGGTGGGCAGATTAGAAAGGGTAGTGAGTGGTGGGATGAAGAAGTAAGATTATTAGTGAAAGAGAAGAGAGAGGCATTTGGACGATTTTTGCAGGGAAATAATGCAAATGAGTGGGAGATGTATAAAAGAAAGAGGCAGGAGGTCAAGAGAAAGGTGCAAGAGGTGAAAAAGAGGGCAAATGAGAGATGGGGTGAGAGAGTATCATTAAATTTTAGGGAGAATAAAAAGATCTTTTGGAAGGAGGTAAATAAAGTGCATAAGACAAGGGAACAAATGGGAACTTCAGTGAGGGGGGCTAATGGGGAGGTGATAACAAGTAATGGTGATGTGAGAAGGAGATGGAGTGAATATTTTGAAGGTTTGCTGAATGTGTTTGATGATAGAGTGGCAGATATAGGGTGTTTTGGTCGAGGTGGTGTGCAAAGTGAGAGGGTCAGGGAAAATGATTTGGTAGACAGAGAAGAGGTAGTAAAAGCTTTGCGGAAGATGAAAGCCGGCAAGGCAGCAGGTTTGGATGGTATTGCAGTGAAATTTCTTAAAAAAGAGGGTGACTGTATTGTTGACTGGTTGGTAAGGCTATTTAATGTATGTATGATTCATGTTGGGGATGAGAGAGCTTGGGAAGTGAGTCAGTTGTTGTTCGCTGATGATACAGCGCTGGTGGCTGATTCATGTGAGAAACTGCAGAAGCTGGTGACTGAGTTTGGTAAAGTGTGTGGAAGAAGAAAGTTGAGAGTAAATGTGAATAAGAGCAAGGTTATTAGGTACAGTAGGGGTGAGGGTCAAGTCAATTGGGAGGTGAGTTTGAATGGAGAAAAACTGGAGGAAGTGAAGTGTTTTAGATATCTGGGAGTGGATCTGTCAGCGGATGGAACCATGGAAGCGGAAGTGGATCATAGGGTGGGGGAGGGGGCGAAAATTTTGGGAGCCTTGAAAAATGTGTGGAAGTCGAGAACATTATCTCGGAAAGCAAAAATGGGTATGTTTGAGGGAATAGTGGTTCCAACAATGTTGTATGGTTGCGAGGCGTGGGCTATGGATAGAGATGTGCGCAGGAGGATGGATGTGCTGGAAATGAGATGTTTGAGGACAATGTGTGGTGTGAGGTGGTTTGATCGAGTAAGTAACGTAAGGGTAAGAGAGATGTGTGGAAATAAAAAGAGCGTGGTTGAGAGAGCAGAAGAGGGTGTTTTGAAATGGTTTGGGCACATGGAGAGAATGAGTGAGGAGAGATTGA
Organism: Panulirus ornatus; assembly: GCF_036320965.1. Lineage (NCBI taxonomy): Eukaryota > Metazoa > Arthropoda > Malacostraca > Decapoda > Palinuridae > Panulirus > Panulirus ornatus. The sequence goes on from NC_092269.1 coordinate 30,691,987, forward strand.
CCAAGAGGATATATGTGTCGGAGGTGGAGGGAACGAGGAGAAGAGGGAGACCAAATTGGAGGTGGAAAGATGGAGTGAAAAAGATTTTGTGTGATCGGGGCCTGAACATGCAGGAGGGTGAAAGGAGGGCAAGAAATAGAGTGAATTGGAGTCATGTGGTATACAGGGGTTGACGTGCTGTCAGTGGATTGAAGCAAGGCATGTGAAGCGTCTGGGGTAAACCATGGAAAGCTGTGTAGGTATGTATATTTGCGTGTGTGGACGTGTGTATGTACATGTGTATGGGGGGGGGGTTGGGCCATTTCTTTCGTCTGTTTCCTTGCGCTACCTCGCAAACGCGGGAGACAGCGACAAAGTATAAAAAAAAAAAAATGATTCATGGTGAGGTGCCTGAGGATTGGCGGAATGCATGCATAGTGCCATTGTACAAAGGCAAAGGGGATAAGAGTGAGTGCTCAGATTACAGAGGTATAAGTTTGTTGAGTATTTCTGGTAAATTATATGGGAGGGTATTGATTGAGAGGGTGAAGGCATGTACAGAGCATCAGATTGGGGAAGAGCAGTGTGGTTTCAGAAGTGGTAGAGGATGTGTGGATCAGGTGTTTGCTTTGAAGAATGTATGTGAGAAATACTTAGAAAAGCAAATGGATTTGTATATAGCATTTATGGATCTGGAGAAGGCATATGATAGAGTTGATAGAGATGCTCTGTGGAAGGTATTAAGAATATATGGTGTGGGAGGCAAGTTGTTAGAAGCAGTGAAAAGTTTTTATGGAGGATGTAAGGCATGTGTACGTCTAGGAAGACAGGAAAGTGATTGGTTTTCAGTAAATGTAGGTTTGCGGCAGGGGTGTGTGATGTCTCCATGGTTGTTTAATTTGTTTATGGATTGGATTGTTAGGGAGGTGAATGCAAGAGTTTTGGAAAGAGGGGCATGTATACAGTCTGTTGTGGATGAGAGAGCTTGGGAAGTAAGTCAGTTGTTGTTCGCTGATGATACAGCGCTGGTGGCTGATTCATATGAGAAACTGCAGAAGCTGGTGACTGAGTTTGGTAAAGTGTGTGAAAGAAGAAAGTTGAGAGTGAATGTGAATAAGAGCAAGGTTATTAGGTACAGTAGGGTTGAGGGTCAAGTCAAATGGGAGGTAAGTTTGAATGGAGAAAAACTGGAGGAAGTAAAGTGTTTTAGATAGCTGGGAGTGGACCTGGCAGCGGATGGAACCATGGAAGCAGAAGTGAATCATAGGGTGGGGGAGGGGGGCGAAAAATCTGGGAGCCTTGATGAATGTGTGGAAGTCGAGAACATTATCTCGGAAAGCAAAAATGGGTATGTTTGAAGGAATATTGGTTCCAACAATGTTGTATGGTTGTGAGGCGTGGGCTATGGATAGAGTTGTGCAGAGGAGGGTGGATGTGCTGGAAATGAGATGTTTGAGGACAATATGTGATGTAAGGTAGTTTGATCGAGTAAGTAAAAATAGGGTAAGAGAGATGTGTGGTAACAAAAAGGGTGTGGTTGAGGGAGCAGAAGAGGGTGTTTTGAAATGGTTTGGTCACATGGAGAGAATGAGTGAGGAAAGATTGACCAAGAGGATATATGTGTCAGAGGTGGAGGGAACGAGGAGAAGTGGGAGACCAAATTGGAGGTGGAAAGATGAAGTGAAAAAGAGTTTGAGTGATCAGGTCCTGAACATGCAGGAGGGTGAAAGGCGTGCAAGGAATAGAGTGAATTGGAACGATGTGGTATACTGGAGTCGACATGCTGTCAATGGATTGAACCAGGGCATGTGAAGCGTCTGGGGTAAACCATGGAAAGTTATGTGGGGCCTAGATGTGGAAAGGGAGCTGTGGTTTTGGTGCATCATTACATGACAGCTAGAGACTGAGTGTGAACGAATGTGGCCATTGTTGTCTTTCCTAGCACTACCTCGCACGCATGAGGGGGGAGGGGGTTGTTATTCCATGTGTGGCGAGGTGGCGATGGGAATGAATAAAGGCATACAGAATGAATTATGTACATGTGTATATATGTATATGTCTGTGTGCGTATATATATGTACACATTGAGATGTATGGGTATGTATATTTGCGTGTGTGGACGTGTATGTATATACTTGTGTGTGGGGGTGGGTTGGGCCATTCTTTCACCTGTTTCCTCACGCTCAGTCTCTAGCTGCCATGTAATAATGCACCAAAACCACAGCTCCCTTTCCACATCCAGGCCCCACAGAACTTTCCATGGTTTACCCCAGACGCTTCACATGCCCTGATTCAATCCATTGACAGCACGTCGACCCCGGTATACCACATCATTCCAATTCACTCTATTCCTTGCACACCTTTCACCCTCCTGCATGTTTAGGTCCCGATCACTCAAAATCTTTTTCACTCCATCTTTCCACCTCCAATTTGGTCTCCCACTTCTCCTCGTTCCCCCCACCTCTGACACATATATCCTCTTGGTCAATCTTTCCTCACTCATTCTCTCCATGTGACCAAATCATTTCAAAACACCCTCTTCTGCTCTCTCAACCACGCTCTTTTTATTTCCACACATCTGTCTTACCCTTACATTACTTACTCGATCAAACCACCTCACACCACATATTGTCCTCAAACATCTCATTTCCAGCAAGTCCACCCACCTGCGCACCACTCTATCCATAGTGCACGCCTCGCAACCATACAACATTGTTGGAACCACTATTCCTTCAAACATACCCATTTTTGCTTTCCGAGATAATGTTCTCGACTTCCAAACATTCTTCAAGGCTCCTAGAATTTTCGCCCCCTCCCCCACCCTATGATTAACTTCTGCTTCCATGGTTCCATCCGCTGCCAGATCCACTCCCAGATATCTAAAACACTTTACTTCCTCCAGTTTTTCTCCATTCAAACTTACCTCCCAATTGACTTGACCCTCAACCCTACTGTACCTAATAACCTTGCTCTTATTCACATTTACTCTTAACTTTCTTCTTTCGCACACTTTACCAAACTCAGTCACCAGCTTCTGCAGTTTCTCACATGAATCAGCCACCAGCACTGTATCATCAGCAAACAACAACTGACTCACTTCCCAAGCTCTCTCATCCACAACAGACTTCATACTTGCCCCTCTTTCCAAAACTCTTACATTCACCTCCCTAACAACCTTATCCATAAACAAATTAAACAACCATGGAGACATCACACACCCCTGCCGCAAACCTATATTCACTGAGAACCTATCACTTTCCTCTCTTCCTACACATACACATGCCTTACATCCTCGATAAAAACTTTTCACTGCTTCTAACAACTTGCCTCCCACACCATATACTCTTAATACCTTCCACAGAGTATCTCTATCAACTCTGTCATATGCCTTCTCCAGATACATAAATGCTACATACAAATCTATTTGCTTTTCTAAGTATTTCTCACATACATTCTTCAAAGCAAACACCTGATCCACACATCGTCTACCACTTCTGAAACCACACTGCTCATCCCCAATCTGATGCTCTGTACATGCCTTCACCCTCTCAATCAATACCCTCCCATATAATTTACCACGAATACTCAACAAACTTATACCTCTGTAATATGAGCACTCACTCTTATCCCCTTTTCCTTTGTACAATGGCACTATGCAAACATTCCACCAATCCTCAGGCACCTCACCATGAATCATACATACATTAAACAACCTTACCAACCAGTCAACAATACAGTCACCCCCTTTTTTAATAAATTCCCCTGCAATACCATCCAAACCCGCTGCCTTGCCGGCTTTCATCTTCCGCATAGCTTTTACTACGTCTTCTGTGTTTACCAAATCATTTTCCCTAACCCTCTCACTTTGCACACCACCTCGACCAAAGCACCCTATATCTGCCACTCTATCATCAAACACATTCAACAAACCTTCAAAATACTCACTACATCTCCTTCTCACATCACCACTACTTGATATCACCTCCCCACTAGCCTACCTCACTGAAGTTCCCATTTGCTCCCTTGTCTTACGCACGTTATTTACCTCCTTCCAAAACATCTTTTTATTCTCCCTAAAATTTAATGATACTCTCTCACCCCAACTCTCATTTGCCCTCTTTTTCACCTCTTGCACCTTTCTCTTGACCTCCTGCCTCTTTCTTTTATACATCTCCCACTCATTTGCATTTTTTTCCCTGCAAAAATCATCCAGATTCCTCTCTCTTCTCTTTCACTCATAATCTTACTTCTTCATCCCACCACTCACTACCCTTTCTAATCAACCCACCTTCCACGCTTCTCATGCCACAAGCATCTTTTGCGCAAGCCATCACTGCTTCCCGAAATACATCCCATTCCTCCCCCACTCCCCTTACCTCCTTTGTTCTCACCTTTTTCCATTCTGTACTCAATCTCTCCTGGTACTTCCTCACACAAGGGGATAGGGGAGAAAGAATACTACCCAAACATACCTCACATGTCGTAGAAGGCGACTAAAGGGGATGGGAGTTGGGGCTAGAAACCCTCCCCTCCTTGTAATTTAACTCTTTAAACAGGGGAGCAGAAGAAGGAGTCACGCGGGGAGTGCTCATCCTCCTCGAAGGCTCAGATTGGGGTGTCTAAATGTGTGTGGATGTGACCAAGATGAGAAAAATGGAGAGATAGGTAGTATGTTTGAGGAAAGGAACCTGGATGTTTTGGCTCTGAGTGAAACGAAGCTCAAGGGTAAAGGGGAAGAGTGGTTTGGGAATGTCTTGGGAGTAAAGTCAGGGGTTAGTGAGAGGACAAGAGCAAGAGAAGGAGTAGCACTACTCCTGAAACAGGAGTGGTGTGAGTATGTGACAGAGTGTAAGAAAGTAAACTCTAGATTGTTATGGGTAAAAGTAAAAGTGGATGGAAAGAGATGGGTGATTATTGGTGCATATGCACCTGGGCATGAGAAGAAAGATCATGAGAGGCAAGTGTTTTGGGAGCAGCTGAGTGAGTGTATTAGTAGTTTTGATGCTCGAGACCGGGTTATAGTGATGGGTGATTTGAATGCAAAGGTGGGTAATGTGGCAGTTAAAGGAATAATTGGTGTACATGGGGTGTTCAGTGTTGTAAATGGAAATGGTGGAGAGCTTATAGTTTTATGTGCTGAAAAAGGACTGATGATTGGGAATACCTGTTTTAAAAAGAGAGCTATACATAAGTATATGTATGTAAGTAGGAGAGATGGCTAGAGAGCGTTACTGGATTACGTGTTAATTGATAGGCGCGCGAAAGAGAGACTTGCGCTACCTTGCTAACACAGAAGACAGCGACAAAGTATAATAATAATGATTATATATATATATATGTGTGTGTGTGTGTGTGGATAGGCCATTCTTCATCTGTTTCCTGGTGCTGTCTTGCTGATGCTGGAAACAGTGATTATGTATGATATATAGATAAATAGATACATAACCCCTATTACCATTGCCTTCTTTAATGTTGTTCAATAACATGTAACACTGCACATGTTATTGTGTTTCTAAAAACTGGTTAGGTATTGCAGGACAAAATAACTCAAATTCCAAAGCTAGTTTCAATTCAAGTTGAAACTGATACATATTACCTTCAGAGGTGGTAATGGGGTAGTAAAGGAAAAGATGATTCCTTTGTCATCCAAAGAAGTTGGAAGAGCCACCCCATTTGATTCATAAAGTAACCCTTATGCATTGAGGCCAGTGCTATTAACATAGTTGCCATGTATCCATATAGGGATGGACAGCCACCTTGTACTTTGACAGAAGTGTACTTGCCCCAGCTTAACAGTTGCAAAACAAATTTAGTGACATTCTACGGTTAGTTTCATGGTTTTCCATCAGTTATATAAATCCTTTACTTAAATGAATACAGTATCCAATACCTTGTTTTATTGCACCATTATGTCTATGATTACTGATGCTTCCATTGTTTGCTTTGAAAAGGCCCCAGTATCCCAGAACAAATATAACAAAAGATAGTATGTACAGTAATCCTTGGTTTTTCATTTCATAACAGCATCCCTTAGATTATATTAAGGTTTTAAGATAAGGTATACAAACATATTTTTGTAGGGTCCTTGTTTTATACTCCGAAAATTTTTTTGCTGTACAACTTCATTTAGTTTTTTAGTGTTCATTAATCACCATCTGTTTCATCATAGTTTAGCAGAAAAATCACTTGTGTGAACATATAACATTGTTTTCAGAGCAGTGAAACAAGGATAGTCACATCAGCCATTACTGGGATTCATCATATATTTACATACCTGCTGAATGAACAAAGCATCAGAATTCCAAAGAAAATAGAAGGTGAGAAACTCTGTTGCTGTTTCATATGAGTATAGAATTGTGGTATATTTTGCAGGAAAGTTGAAACAAGCAACTTAAGCAGCGTATTGCATGCCTCTTAAAGCATACTTTGTATATATGCTAAAAAAAGTAATGAAACGATGAACAAAATCAAAGAATTGACAAGAGAAAGTACAGGATGAAGAGACAAGTCCAGTGTGAGTATGAATTATTCCATAAGTTACTTGATAATACAGCAATGCGATACATTGTTTTATTGGACTAATTATATCATTAGACAGTCTAGAACAGTTTAAGTTGTTACTGGTGTAACAAAACATTTGCCACAGCAGTGCACTTGCACCTTTTCCTGTGAAAGGTAAAAGCCATATTTTACATGTAGTGCAACTGCTCTCCCCCAATCTGTTGCTCTGTACATGCCATCACCCTCTCAATCAGTACCCTCGTATATGATTTCCCAGGAATGCTCATTAGACTTATGCCTCTGTAGTTTGATCACTCACCTTTATCCCCTTTGCCTTTGTACAGTGGCACTATGCATGCATTCCGCCAATCCTCAGGTACTTCACCATGGGCCATGCATACATTGAATATCCTTACCAACCAGTCACCCCCTTTTTTAATTAATTGCACTGCAATACCCTCCAAACCCACCGTCTTGCTGGATTTCATCTTCCAATAGGCTTTCACCACCTCTTCTCTCTTTACCAAATCATTCTCTCTGACCCTCTCACTTTGCACACCACCCTGACCAAAACACCCCACATCTGGAACTCTGTCATCAAACACATTCAAAATATTCACTCCATCTCCTTCTCACTTCATCACTACCTGTTATTACCTCCCCACTTTCCCCCCTCCTCACTGATGTTCCCATTTGTTCACGTCTTACGCACATTATTTACCTCCTTCCAAAACATCATTTTTTTCTCCCTAAAATTTAATGATACTTTCTCACCCCAACTCTCTTTTGACCTCTTTTTCAACCCTTGCTCCTTTTTCTTGACCTCCTGCCACTTTCTTTTATATCTTCCCTACAAGTATCATCCTAACACCTCTCTGTTCTCTCTCACTAAGAGAGTATGTGAGCTTGGAAAGGAGACGTGTGAGGAAGTACCAGGAGAGATTGAGCGTAGAATGAAACAAATGCGTCCATTTGATAGAGTTACTATATTTATTATATAGAAGGTATGATGAGGAGAAAAGAGAAGTGTAATTTCTCTACATATATTCAAATAAGAAAGGGGAAAATTAGTTGATTGGAAATATCAGAATATTTCATGTAAGCTGCAGGTTATATATATAAAACTCATGCAAAGCAAGAGAGATCTACATTGAGATAAGTATTTAAGAATTAATATAGAATCAAGCAGGGTATGAGATAAAGCACAGTGTGATTGAATGCAAGCATATTGTGAGATGATGGAAGGGAGGAAGGATACAAGACAACATGATGTAATGCAGGGTGCACATTGTTATGAAAATGAAATGTGTGGTAGTTGCTTCAGGGAATTGGAAAATGAATGAAGAAAGTCAGATGGAATGTGGAATTGTGGGAAATGGAAGATATTTTAGAAGACATGTCTCAAGTAGATCAAGATGTAAAATATTACTGAATAGTGGTAAACTGGAGAATGGGCGTGTGTGCTAGTTGGATGTTATTGCAAGCTGACGAACACTAGATGGACAAGATGAAAGTGTTGTCAGAGATGAGGTTAGTATGATTTTTTTTATTTTTTATCATACTTTGTCACTGTCTCCTGCATTAGAGAGGTAGCGCAAGGAAACAGACGAAAGAATGGCCCAACCCACCCACATACACATGTATATACATATATGTCCACACACGCACATATACATACCTATACATCTCAACGTATACTTTATATGCATACACAGACATATCCATATATACACATGTACATAATTCATACTTGCTGCCTTTATTCATTCCCGTCGCCACCCAGCTACACATGAAATGACAACCTCCTGCCCCCACGTGCGCATGAGGTAGTGCTAGGAAAAGACAACGAAGGCCACATTCGTTCACACTCAGTCTCTAGTTGTCATGTATAATGCACCGAAACCACAGCTCCCTTTCCACATCCAGGCCCCACAAAACTTTCCATAGTTTACCCCAGACGCTTCACATACCCTGGTTCAATCCATTGACAGCACGTCGAACCCGGTATACAACATCGCTCCAATTCACTCTATTCCTTGCATGCTTTTCACCGTCCTGCATGTTCAGGCCACCAATTGTTCAAAATCTTTTTCACTCCATCTTTCTACTTCCAATTTGGTCTCCCACTTCTTGTTCCCTCCACTTCTGACACATATATTCTCTTTGTCAATATTTCTTCACTCATTCTCTCCATGTGACCAAACCATTTCAAAACACCCTCCTCTGCTCTCTTAACCACACTCTTTATTTCCACACATCTCTCTTACCCTATTATTACTTACTCGATCAAACCTCCTCACACCACATATTGTCCTCAAACATCTTATTCCAACACATCCACCCTCCTCCGCACAAGTCTATCTATAACCCACGCCTCGCAACCATATAACATTGTTGAAACCACTATTCCTTCAAACATACTCATTTTGCTTTTTGAGATAATGTGCTCGCCTTCCACACATTCTTCAACGCTCCCAGAACTTTCGCCCCCTCACCCACCCTGTGACTCACTTCCACTTCCATGGTTCCATCCGCTGCCAAATCCACTCCCAGATATCTAAAACACTTCACTTCCTCCAGTTTTTCTCCATTCAAACTTACCTCCCAATTGACTTGTTCCCTCAACCCTACTGTACCTAATAACCTTGCTCTTATTCACATTTACTTTCAGCTTTCTTCTTTCACACACTTTACCAAACTCAGTCACTAGCTTCTGCAGTTTCTCACCCAAATCAGCCACCAGCGCTGTATCATCAGCAAACAACAACTGACACCTCCCAAGCTCTCTCATCCAAAACAGACTGCATACTTGCCCCTCTTTCCAAAACTCTTGCATTCACCTCCCATGCAAGCCCATCCATAAACAAATTAAACAACCATGGAGACATCACGCACCCCTGCAGCAAACCAACATTCACTGAGAACCAATCACGTTCCTCTCTGCCTACTCATACACATGCCTTACGTCCTCGATAAAAACTTTTCACTGCTTCTAACAACTTGCCTCCCACACCATATATTCTTAATACCTTCCACAGAGCATCTCTATCAACTCTATCATATGCCTTCTACAAATCCATAGATGATACATACAAATCCATTTGCTTTTTTAAGTATTTCTCACATACATTTTTCAAAGCAAACACCTGATCCACACATCCTCTACCACTTCTGAAACCACACTGCTCTTCCCCAGTCTGATGCTGTATACATGCCTTCACCCTCTCAATCAATACCCTCCCATATAATTTCCCAGGAATACTCAACAAACTTATACCTCTGTAATTTGAGCAGTCACCTTTATCCCCTTTGCCTTTGTACAATGGCACTATGCATGCATTCTGCCAATCCTCAGACACCTCACCATGAGTCATACAACCATCAAATATCCTTACCAACCAGTCAACAACACAGTAACCTCCTGTTTTAATAGATTCCACTGCAATACCATCCAAACCTGCTGCCTTGCCGGCTTTCATCTTCCGCAAAGCTTTTACTACCTCTTCTCTGTTTACCAAATCATTCTCCCAAACCCTCCCATTTCGCACACCACCTCGACCAAAACACCCTGTATCTGCCGCTCTTTCATCTAACATATTCAACAAACCTTCAAAATACTCACACCATCTCCTTCTCACATCACCACTACTTGTTATCCCCTCCCTATTAGCCCCCTTCACCAATGTTCCCATTTGTTCTCTTGTCTTACGCACTTTATTTACCTCCTTCCAAAACATCTTTTTATTCTCCCTAGAATTTAATGATACTTTCTCACCCCAACTCTCATTTGCCACTATCATCTTTTGCGCAAGCCATCACTACTTCCCCACATTCATCCCATTCCTCCCACACTCCCTTTATGTCCTTTGCTCTCACCTTTTTCCATTCTACACTCAGTCTCTCCAGGTACTTCCTCACACAAGTCTCCTTCCCAAACTCACTCACTCTCACCACTCTCTTCACCCCAACATTCTCTCTTCTTTTCTGAAAACCTCTACAAATCTTCACCTTCGCCCCCACAAGATAATGATCAGACATCCCTCCAGTTGCTCCTCTCAGCACATTAACATCCAAAAGTCTCTCTTTCGTGTGCCTATCAATTAACACATAATCCAATAATGCTCTCTGGCCATCTCTCCTACTTACATACATATACTTATGTATATCTCTCATTTTAAGCCAGGTATTCCCAATCACCAATCCTTTTTCAGCACACATATCTACAAGCTCTTCACCATTTCCATTTACAACACTGAACACCCCATCTACACCATTTATTCCCTCAACTGCCACATTACTCGCCTTTGCATTCAAATCATCCACCACTATAACCCAGTCTCGTGCATCAAAACTACTAACACACTCAGCTGCTCCCAAAGCACTTGCCTCTCATAATCTTTCTTCTCATTCCCAGGTGCATATGCACCAATAATCACCCATCTCTCTCCATCCACTTTCAGTTTTACCCATATCAATCTAGAGTTTACTTTCTTACACTATCACATACTCCCTCCACCCCTGTTTCAGGAGTAGTGCTACTCCTTCCATTGCTCTTGTCCTCTCGCCAATCACCGACTTTCCACCCGAAACATTCCCAAACCACTCTTCCCCTTTACCCTTGAGCTTCGTTTCACTCAGAGCCAAAAAAAAAGTTAGTATGACATTATTATTGAAACTACAAAATATGTAAGAACTGATTTGGACACAGGAATTTGTGGAGAAATTATTTCAGTTTGGTCATCGTATCATTCTGTCATGGGACAGCTTTCATGAATAACATAGATGAAGAGATGTACCATGTTATTGTAAAACTGCATAGGAATATTATAAACTGAAATTAATGATTTTGAACTCCATAGGCAGAGTAGAAATTGCAAATGACAAATTCAATCGGTGGCTGCATGAAAGATATGAAGAAACACAAGGGAAGTTGCTCAGTCTCCTAAAGCATGAAGGTGAGATTCCTGTATTTGTTTGTGCTTTTATTTTCAGAGTATGATACATTTTGTGTTTGTTATGGCATGCCCGTTTATGTACAATATTGGATAAACAAGGAGTAAAATGGTGCATATCCTTTCCTTATATCTTCCATTGAACTACAAGTTAATTTTCTTGTATTTACATATCATTTTCAGACCTTTTAAAAAGAAATCTGATATATCCTCAAGAACTCATTAATTATATTAGAAATATCTTTTATGTCACCCCATACATTCTTCTCGACAATCTCTTGTCTTTCCCATATCAAACATCGTTTGGAAAAATTTCCAATACTGCCTAGTTGTGTTTTGTTGCTTATCTAAATGGACTGCTTTATGATGATTACTCAGTAAAGTCATATTTTCAGTTAGGCTATACACTTGTCTCAAATTATTTATTCATTTTTTCTTATGTGTATGTAAATGATTGTGTAATTAAGAATTTAGAGTAAGAATATGTTATTGCATTTGAGAATCGTGTGATTACATCTCTATTTTAGTTACAAAAAATTCAGAAATTTTAATTTTTGTATTACAGAACAGCCAGTACAGGAACTGGCACTGTGCTCAATAGTGAAGTTGATGCAGTCAGAAATACGACACCCATTGAAGAAGAATTCAAGTACTTACCAGTTCCCTGATTACAGACTCGAGGTCAGAAAATAAGAGTACACTGTACAAGGAAATGAAAGGGAGTCTTTGTATTCTGAAGGGAATAGTTGATTAAGTAAATGTTGGAGTAATGATGTGTCTGCTTGAAGTGAGAATGGAATAAGGCAGAATACCTGTAGTTGTTGATTTAAGAAAAGAGGGAAGATGGTATAAGAAAGTGCTGGAGGTAAGGTGATAGAACAGTGAGTGGGAGTGTTGAGTTTGAATGGATGGGCAGCATTTTGCAAGAACATTAATGCAAGTGGGGTCTGCCTCACTTACATGTGGGAAACATAGAGATAGGTATTTTTTCTTCATGTATGATCACTATTTCTCATGTAAGTGGGGTAGTGTCCAGGACAGATGACTGAGCCCTAGAGGGAAAATTCATCACTCACCTCCTTCCTCTGTTCCCTTTTTTTTTTTTGGAAAGTAATACAGGAAGGGAGGATTTCCAGCCACCCACTCCTGCCCCTTAGTCGCCTTCTACAAAATGCAGGGAATGTGTTGGAAATATTCTTTCTCCCCAGTCCCAAGGGATGATTGATAGGATTTTTTGTTTATGAAACACTTTTTTTATACTTTTCCTTAGTGTACCTTTTATGTCTTTTGTTTCTGCCTCTAACATGTGGACCACTGGCATTCTGACCACAAACATACAATCTCTCTGTGTCATATGTAACACTTGACAACACTTAACTCATGCAGCTTATTCTTTGCAACTCTACGTTTTCCTGCAGTTAACACTATGCCTTAGCCTTTCCTTTTGGCAAAATGGTAGGAGCAGAAGATAGAAGTAGTAGGTAGGAACATTAGATAGGAGCCTCTGCAAACACTGTGCTAGATTTGCCCTCTGCCAGTGGCCAGTTAAAATACTAAGTGCCTAAGCAAAATTAGGAACATTACCCATTTGCATTCCTTGCTTAACTTTCATAAAACTCAGTTTATACATTTTAATTTGGAACAGATCCATGTTGGCCTTTGTTTCTTTAGTTGTTGTTAGTCACATGAATTGATATGTTTCTCAACAACTCTTACTTGGATTTTTATTACATATGGCATCAGATACAGGTGCTCCAACATCATGGTGCCATTCTTATCAGAATTAACAGAGGAATCATATTTTGAAGGCTTTTTGACCTGATTACTGACACATTGATTTAGTAACATGTTTTATCTTTCTTTGTAACAGAGAGAGAGAGAGAGAGAGAGAGAGAGAGAGAGACTGAATTGGCATGTGTAAATAGATTGACTGTAATTGACCATATTTAAAGATAGTATTTTCAGAACTGTGGGGCCTGGATGTGGAAAGGGAGCTGTGGTTTTGGTGCATTATTACAGCTAGAGACTGAGTGTGAACGAATGGGGCCTTTGTTATCTTTTCCTAGCACTACCTCGCACACATGAGGGGGGAGGGGGTTGTTATTCCATGTGTGGCGAGGTGGCGATGGGAATAAATAAAGGCAGACAGTATGAATTATGTACATGTGTATATATGTATGTCTGTGTGTGTATATATATGCGTACATTGAGATGTATAGGTATGTATATTTGCGTGTGTGGACGTGTATGTATATACATGTGTATGTGGGTGGGTTGGGCCATTCTTTCATCTGTTTCCTTGCACTACCTCGCTAATGCGGGAGACAGCGACAAAGCAAAATAAATAAATAAATATTTTCAGAACACTTTAAAGTGTGAGAACCTCCTTATGTAATATTGTTTATGCCTCACTTGAGATGCCATTAGGAGTTTCATGAAAAAATCTGCAGTGTTTTATTAATATCAAGTTAATCGTTGTTCTTGTATCCTTAAGTAGTGGAAATATAACTTGTATATAATGAAATAAAAGAAAAGAATGAATTTATTTTACTAAATTGTATATTCTATGTGGCCGAGAATGCTTGAAAACCGTAGCTATCAAGTTTTTTCTTAATATTCTTTCATTAGGTTTTTAGATTATGTCTGATAAAAGAATTGCTGTATGTTTTATTTTGACAACAGATGATGCATTGTCATACAGTCTCAATTTTTGTTCACAGCCTCTGATGACTGCACTTGTATCTGACAGTGAGGATAACCATCATCTAATCACTCTACTGTTTGAGTATATGGAGTGTCAGGACTTCATGTTCTTTACTCTCTTGGTTTGTATTAAATTGATTTTGGTTTTGCTTTAATTCTTGGTGAACCCGTGAGAAGGGACCAGAAAAGCTGTGTAATAATGAGTGTGTGGGGATAGGAACTAGGATCCTTTTAGAATTCTTATAGCATTCCAAATGTATGCTGAGATGCTCTTTGGAACACCAGATTCTAGGGGCCTTTGCCATATTGACACATTAAATAAAATATTATGCAAATTGAAGATAATAAGTTTCCACTCAAATGTAAGACAAGGAGCAGAGCTATAAGTACCAAAGTGTTTGCCATAAAATGCTTTCCACGTTGTTAAAAAAAACTCTGTAAACTGCTCCAAACATGTCGTAACCTTAACAGAATGATTTGCATGCTGAATGCACATTTAAGATATTAGTTATATGTTGTACAAGTTTTACAATGTAAACATTTTATTAACATTTACTAAAATTGCTCTATAGTACTTATCCAAAATCCTTTCTTTTTTAGACTCTCAAAGGGTCTTTTGTAAACAGTTAACAGTTACATAGAAGTGCTAGGAGGGATGGCAAGCAATGAGAGAGACAGAAAACATTTTTACATTGTATTCATGTTAAGAACTAGTGTCATTGTGCATGGAAGGAATTCAAAGGATAAGTAATATCATGCACAGATAATGAATGGCCTTAATAGAGGAATTGGACTTGCCATATGTTGGATGTTTGCAACACCTCAAAGCCAGTTCTTGTTGAATTTGTTTTATTTGAGGTTAAGGCAGCTGAAGAGTGCATTGTAGTAAGTCTGCGTGAGATGAAAAATGAAACTATGTGAAAAGGAAATAGGGCAGTACTTGAACATGTGTCATGCACAAAAATGGTTAGGGAAAATTCTGCATAAAACTGCGATGCAAATATGGGTAGTTTCATAGCATAGTGAACTATTAGTTATTTTTATAGCAATACTAGCATTCCAGCAGTAAAGTGCACAATACTTGTGTCATTAATAATTTTCTTACTCTTTACAGGCCTTAAGTAACATAGTGAATGTACAGAAAGATAAAGGAATTTCAGAGACATTCATGAAAAATCTCTTCCTCCTTTTAGAACACATAGATATTCCAGAAAAGGATACAGTTCCATTAGATCATCCAAAGCTTCTCGTGGACCAAAATAGTGGTAAGGAAAATTTTATTTTATTATACTTCATTGCCATTTCCCGCATCAGTAAGGTAGCGCCAGGAAACAGATGAAGAATGGCCCATGTACACACATATATATATACATAAACACCCATACATGCATATACATATCAACATATATTTTTTTTTTTTTTTTTTTTTTTTTTTTTTTTTTCCGCTGTCTCCCGCGTTTGCAAGGTAGCGCAAGGAAACAGACGAAAGAAATGGCCCAACCCACCCCCATACACATGTACATACATACGTCCACACACACAAATATACATACCTACACAGCTTTCCATGGTTTACCCCAGACGCTTCACATTCCCCGATTCAATCCACTGACAGCACGTCAACCCCGATATACCACATCGCTCCAATTCACTCTATTCCTTGCCCTCCTTTCACCCTCCTGCATGTTCAGGCCCTGATCACACAAAATCTTTTTCACTCCATCTTTCCACCTCCAATTTGGTCTCCCTCTTCTCCTCGTTCCCTCCACCTCCGACACATATATCCTCTTGGTCAATCTTTCCTCACTCATTCTCTCCATGTGCCCAAACCATTTCAAAACACCCTCTTCTGCTCTCTCAACCACGCTCTTTTTTTTTCCACACATCTCTCTTACCCTTACGTTACTTACTCGATCAAACCACCTCACACCACACATTGTCCTCAAACATCTCATTTCCAGCACATCCATCCTCCTGCGCACAACTCCATCCATAGCCCACGCCTCGCAACCATACAACATTGTTGGAACCACTATTCCTTCAAACATACCCATTTTTGCTTTCCGAGATAATGTTCTCGACTTCCACACATTCTTCAAGGCTCCCAGAATTTTCGCCCCCTCCCCCACCCTATGATCCACTTCCGCTTCCATGGTTCCATCCGCTGCCAGATCCACTCCCAGATATCTAAAACACTTCACTTCCTCCAGTTTTTCTCCATTCAACATATATATATTTATTATATCATACTTTGTCGCTGTCTCCCGCGTCAGCGAGGTAGCACAAGGAAACAGACGAAAGAATGGCCCAACCCACCCACATACACATATATATACATACACTTCCACACACACACGTATGCATACCTATACATCTCAACATATACATATGTATACACACACAGACATATACATATATACACATGTACATAATTCAAACTGTCTGCCCCCATTCATTTCCATTGCCACCCCGCCACACATGAAATGACAACCCCCTTCCCCCACATGTGCGCGAGGTAGCACTAGGAAAAGACAACAAAGGCCACATTCGTTCACACTCAGTCTCTACCTGTCATGTATAATGCACCGAAACCACAGCTCCCTTTCCATATCCAGGCCCCACAAAACTTTCCATGGTTTTGTCCCAGACGCTTCACATGCCCTGGTTCAATCCATTGACAGCACGTCTACCCCAGTATACCACATCGTTCTAGTTCACTCTATTCCTTGCATTCCTTTCACCCTCCTGCATGTTCAGACCCTGATCACTCAAAATCTTTTTCACTCCATCTTTCCACCTCCAATTTGGTCTCCCACTTCTCCTCGTTCCCTCCACCTCTTTGTCAATCTTTCCTCGCTCATTCTGTCCATGTGACCAAACCATTTCAAAACACATTCTTCTGCTCACTCAACCACACTTTTTATTACCACACATCTCTCTTACCCTTTCATTACTTACTTGATCAAACCACCTCACACCACATATTGTCCTCAAACATCTCATTTCCAGCACATCCACCCTCCTCCGGACAACTCTATCTATAGCCCATGCCTCTTTGTCAATCTTTCCTCGCTCATTCTGTCCATGTGACCAAACCATTTCAAAACACATTCTTCTGCTCACTCAACCACACTTTTTATTACCACACATCTCTCTTACCCTTTCATTACTTACTTGATCAAACCACCTCACACCACATATTGTCCTCAAACATCTCATTTCCAGCACATCCACCCTCCTCCGGACAACTCTATCTATAGCTCATGCCTCGTAACTGTATAACGTTGTTGGAACCACTGTTACTTCAAACATACAAATTTTTGCTTTCCAAGATAACGTTCTCGACTTCCACACATTTTTCAACGCTCCCGGAACTTTCGCCCCCTCCCCCACCCTGTGACTCACTTCCACTTCCATGGTTCCATCCGCTGCCAAATCCACTCCCAGATATCTAAAACACTTCACTTCCTCCAGTTTTTCTCCATTCAAACTACCTCCCAATTGACTTGCCCCTCATCCCTACTATACTTAATAACCTTGCTCTTATTCACATTTACTCTCAGCTTTCTTCTTTCACACACTTTACCAAACACAGTCACCAACTTCTGCAGTTTCTCACCCAAATCAGCCACCAGCGTTGTATCATCAGCGAACAACAACTGACTCACTTCCCAAGCTCTCTCATCCACAACAGACTGAATACTTGCCCCTCTTTCTAAAACTCTTGCATTCACCTTCCTAACAACCCCATCCATAAACAAATTGAACAACCATGGAGACATCACGCACCCCTGCTGCAAGCCTAAATTCCCTGAGAACCAATCACTTTCCTCTCTTCCTGCACATACACATGCCTTACATCCTCGATAAAAACTTTTCTTTGTTTCTAACAACTTGCCTCCCACACAATATATTCGAAATACCTTCCACAGAGGATCTCTATCAACTCTATCATATGCCTTCTCATGTCCATAAATGCTACATACAAATCCATTTGCTTTTCTAAGTATTTCTCCCATACATTCTTCAAAGCAAACACCTGATCCATACATCCTGTACTACTTCTGAAACCACACTGCTCTTCCCCAATCTGATGCTCTGTACATGCTTTCACCTTCTCAATCAATACCCTCCCATACAATTTCACAGGAATACTCAACAAACTTATACCTCTGTAATTTGAGCACTGACCTTTATCCCTTTTGCCTTTGTACAATGACACTATGCATGCATTCTGCCAATCCTCAGGCACCTCACCCTGAGTCATACATACATTAAATATCCTTACCAACCAGTCAACAACACAGTCACCCTCTTTTTTAATAAATTCCACTGCAATACCATGCAAACCCGCTGCCTTGCTGGCTTTCATCTTCCGCAAATCTCCACTACCTCTTCTCTGTTTACCAAGTCATTCTCCCTAACCCTCTCACTTCGCACACCATCTCGACCAAAACACCCCATATCTGCCACTCTATCACCTAAAACATTCAACAAACCTTCAAAATACTCACTCCATCTCTTTCTCACATCACCACTACTTGTTATTGTCCCCCTTCACCGTTGTTCCCATTTGTTGTCTTGTCTTACGCACTTTATTTACCTCCTTCCAAAGCATCTTTTTATTCTTCCTAAAATTTAATGTTTCTCTCTCACCCCAACTTTCATTTGCCCTCTTTTTCACCTCTTGCACCTTTCTCTTGACCTCCTGCCTTTTTCTTTTATACATCTCCCAGTCATTTGCACTATTTCCCTGCAAAAATTGTCCAATGCCTCTCTCTTCTCTTTCACTAATAATCTTACTTCTTCATCCCACCACACTACCTTTTCTAATCTGCCCATCTTCCACACTTCTCATGCCACAAGTATCTTTTGTGCAGGCCATCACTGCTTCCCTAAATACATCCCATTCCTCCCCCACTCCCCTTATGTTCTTTGTGCTCACCTTTTTCCATTCTGCACTCAGTCTCTCCTGGTACTTCCTCACACAAGTCTCCTTCCCAAGCTCACTAACTCTCACCAATCTCTTCACCCCTACATTCTCTCTTCTTTTCTGAAAACCTCTACAAATCTTCACCTTCACCTCAGACATCCCTCCAGTTGCACCTCTCAGCACATTAACATCCAAAAGTCTCTCGCGCGCGCCTGTCAATTAACATGTAATCCAATAATGCTCTCTGGCCATATCTATTACTTACATACATATACTTATGTATATCTCTCTTTTTAAGCCAAATATTCCCAATCACCAGTCCTTTTTCAACACATAAATCTACAAGCTCTTCACCATTTCCATTTACAACACTGAACACCCCATGTACACCGATTATTCCCTCAACTGCCACCTTACTCACCTTTGCATTCAAATCACCCGTCACTATGACCTGGTCTCGTGCATCAAAACTACTAACACACTCACTCAGCTGCTCCCAAAACACTTGCCTCTCATGATCTTTCTTCTCATGCCCAGGTGCATAGGCACCAATAATCACTTATCTCTTTCCATCCACTTTCAGTTTTACCCATATCAGTCTAGAGTTTACTTTCTTACACTCTGTCATATACTCCCACCACTCCTGTTTCAGGAGTAGTGTTACTCCTTCCCTTGCTCTTGTCCTCTCACCAACCCCTGACTTTACTCCCAAAACATTCCCAAACACTTTTCCTCTTTACCCTTGAGCTTCGTTTCACTCAGAGCCAAAACATCCTGGTTCCTTTCCTCAAACATACAACCTATTTCTCCTTTTTTCTCATCTTGGTTGCATCCACTTATATTCCGACACCTCAGTCTGAGTCTTCGAGGAGGATGAGCACTCCTTGCATGACTCCTTCTTCTGTTTCCCCCTTTAGAAAGTTGAAATACAAGGAGGGAAAGATTTTTAGCCCCCCGCTTCCGTCCCATTTAGTCGCCTTCTACAACACATGGGGAATGCGTGGGAAGTATTCTTTCTCCCCTATCCCCAGGGATATACATATGTATTTTTTGTATAATGCTTAGTCATTGTCTCCCACGTTAGCGAGGTAGTGCAAGGAAACACAGACATATACATATATATATATATATATATATACATGTACGTTTTCATGCTTGCCTTCATCCATTTCTGGCATTACCTTGCCCCTCAGAAAACACATCGCTAGCCTCTGCTTCAGCGAACTAGCACCAGGAAAACAGACAAAAAAGGCCACATTCGTTCACACTCGGTCTTTAGCTGTCACTGAAACCACAGTTCCCTCTTCACATCCAGGCCCCACAGACCTTTCAATGGTTTACCCTAGAGGTTTCACATGCCATGGTTGAGTCCATTGACAGGACGTCAACCCTGGTATACCACATCGTTCCAATTCACTTTATTCCTTGCATGCCTCTCACCCTCCTGTATGTCCAAACCCTGATCACTCAACACCTTTTTCCCTTCATCCTTCCACCTCCAATTTGGTCTCCTGCTTCTCCTTGTTCCCTCCACCTTTGACACATGTATCCTCTTTGTCAACCTTTCCCCACTCATTCTCTCCTTACATCCAAAACCCTCTTCTGCCCTCTCATCCACGCTCTTTTTATTTCCACACATCTCTCTTCCTTTTTATTACTTACTTGATCAAACCACCTTTACCAATTAGTTGAAGATTATGGAAACAAAAGAACGTTCATAGATATGATTATTAGGTTGCACTCTCTTATGTTAGATATGAGATTGAAAATAGTTGTATGATGAATGCAAGAGAGATACACAGAAACACATTAAGAAAAACAGACTGCCATAGGAAAAATACACACATAAATTCATATTTGTGTAGAGTCATTTATGTATGGCCAAACTAGTATGTTAAGATTACTGGTGATCAACTGCAATTTTGGAAAAAATGACAGCTATGAGTGTCAAGCCAGATATTTGCTGACCAATATCTTTAGAGCAAATGACTGGGGCATTCTGCATGTCGTAGAAGGCGACTAAAAAGGGAGGTAGCAGGGGGCTGGAAATCCTCCCCTCTCGTTTTTTCTTTTTTCTTTTTTTTTTTCCAAAAGAAGGGACAAAGAAGGGGGCCAGATGAGGATATTCCCTCAAAGGCCCCAGTCCTCTGTTCTTAACGCTACCTCGCTAATGCGGGAAATGGCGAATAGTTAGAAAGAAAGAAAAGAAAGTGTATATATGTATGTCTTTTTTTTTTGCTTTGTCGCTGTCTCCCGCGTTTGCGAGGTAGCGCAAGGAAACAGACGAAAGAAATGGCCCAACCCACCCCCATACACATGTATATACATACATCCACACACGCAAATATACATACCTCACAGCTTTCCATGGTTTACCCCAGACGCTTCACATGCCCTGATTCAATCCACTGACAGCACGTCAACCCCGGTATACCACATCGCTCCAGTTCACTCTATTCCTTGCCCTCCTTTCACCCTCCTGCGTGTTCAGGCCCCGATCACACAAAATCTTCTTCACTCCATCTTTCCACCTCCAATTTGGTTTCCCTCTTCTCCTCGTTCCCTCCACCTCCGACACATATATCCTCTTGGTCAATCTTTCCTCACTCATTCTCTCCATGTGCCCAAACCATTTCAAAACGCCCTCTTCTGCTCTCTCAACCACGCTCTTTTTATTTCCACACATCTCTCTTACCCTTACGTTACTCACTCGATCAAACCACCTCACACCACACTTTGTCCTCAAACATCTTATTTCCAGCACATCCATCCTCCTGCGCACAACTCTATCCATAGCCCACGCCTCGCAACCATACAACATTGTTGGAACCACTATTCCTTCAAACATACCCATTTTTGCTTTCCGAGATAATGTTCTCGACTTCCACACATTCTTCAAGGCCCCCAGAATTTTCGCCCCCTCCCCCACCTTATGATCCACTTCCGCTTCCATGGTTCCATCCGCTGCCAGATCCACTCCCAGATATCTAAAACACTTCACTTCCTCCAGTTTTTCTCCATTCAAACTCACCTCCCAATTGACTTGACCCTCAACCCTACTGTACCTAATAACCTTGCTCTTCTTCACATTTACTCTTAACTTTCTTCTTCCACACACTTTACCAAACTCAGTCACCAGCTTATACCTCTGTAATTTGAGCACTCACTCTTATCCCCTTTGCCTTTGTACAATGGCACTATGCACGCATTCCGCCAATCCTCAGGCACCTCACCATGAGTCATACATACATTAAATAACCTTACCAACCAGTCAACAATACAGTCACCCCCTTTTTTAATAAATTCCACTGCAGTACCATCCAAACCTGCTGCCTTGCCGGCTTTCATCTTCCGCAAAGCTTTCACTACCTCTTCTCTGTTTACCAAATCATTTTCCCTAACCCTCTCACTTTGCACACCACCTCGACCAAAACACCCTATATCTGCCACTCTATCATCGAATATATATATATATATTTCTTCTCATGCCCAGGTGCATATGCACCAATAATCACCCATCTCTCTCCATCAACTTTCAGTTTTACCCATATTAATCGAGAATTTACTTTCTTACATTCTATCACATACTCCCACAGCTCCTGTTTCGGGAGTACTGCTACTCCTTCCCTTGCTCTTGTCCTCTCACTAACCCCTGACTTTACTCCCAAGACATTCCCAAACCACTCTTCCCCTTTACCCTTGAGCTTTGTTTCACTCAGAGCCAAAACATCCAGGTTCCTTTCCTCAAACATACTACCTATCTCTCCTTTTTTCACATCTTGGTTACATCCACACACATTTAGGCACCCCAATCTGAGCCTTCGAGGAGGATGAGCACTCCCCACGTGACTCCTTCTTCTGTTTCCCATTTTAGAAAGTTAAAAAAGTACAAGGAGGTAAGGATTTCTGGCCCCCCGCTCCTGTCCCCTCTATGTATGTGAGAAATACTTAGAAAAGCAAATGGATTTGTATGTAGCATTTATGGATCTGGAGAAGGCATATGATAGAGTTGATAGAGATGCTCTGTGGAAGGTATTAAGAATATATGGTGTGGGAGGCAAGTTGTTAGAAGCAGTGAAAAGTTTTTATCGAGGATGTAAGGCATGTGTACGTGTAGGAAGAGAGGAAAGTGATTGGTTCTCAGTGAATGTAGGTTTGCAGCAGGGGTGTGTGATGTCTCCATGGTTGTTTAATTTGTTTATGGATGGGGTTGTTAGGGAGGTGAATGCAAGAGTTTTGGAAAGAGGGGCAAGTATGAAGTCTGTTGTGGATGAGAGAGCTTGGGAAGTGAGTCAGTTGTTGTTTGCTGATGACACAGCGCTGGTGGCTGATTCATGTGAGAAACTGCAGAAGCTGGTGACTGAGTTTGGTAAAGTGTGTGAAAGAAGAAAATTAAGAGTAAATGTGAATAAGAGCAAGGTTATTAGGTACAGTAGGGTTGAGGGTCAAGTCAATTGGGAGGTGAGTTTGAATGGAGAAAAACTGGAGGAAGTGAAGTGTTTTAGATATCTGGGAGTGGATCTGGCAGCGGATGGAACCATGGAAGCGGAAGTGGATCATAGGGTGGGGAGGGGGCAAAAATTCTGGGAGCTTTGAAGAATGTGTGGAAGTCGAGAACATTATCTCGGAAAGCAAAAATGGGTATGTTTGAAGGAATAGTGGTTCCAACAATGTTGTATGGTTGCGAGGCGTGGGCTATGGATGGAGTTGTGCGCAGGAGGATGGATGTGCTGGAAATGAGATGTTTGAGGACAATGTGTGGTGTGAGGTGGTTTGATCGAGTAAGTAATGTAAGGGTAAGAGAGATGTGTGGAAATAAAAAGAGCGTGGTTGAGAGAACAGAAGAGGGTGTTTTGAAATGGTTTGGGCACATGGAGAGAATGAGTGAGGAAAGATTGACCAAGAGGATATATGTGTCGGAGGTGGAGGGAACGAGAAGAAGAGGGAGACCAAATTGGAGGTGGAAAGATGGAGTGAAAATGATTTTGTGTGATTGGGGCCTGAACATGTAGGAGGGTGAAAGGAGGGCAAGGAATAGAGTGAATTGGAGCGATGTGGTATACCGGGGTTGACGTGCTGTCAGTGGATTGAATCAAGGCATGTGAAGCGTCTGGGGTAAACCATGGAAAGCTGTGTAGGTATGTATATTTGCGTGTGTGGACGTATGTATATACATGTGTATGGGGGTGGGTTGGGCCATTTCTTTCATCTGTTTCCTTGCGCTACCTCGCAAACGCAGGAGACAGCGACAAAGCAAAAAATATATATATATATATATATATATATATATATATATATATGCGTATATGAGTGGATGAGCCATTCTTCATATGTTTCCTGGTGCTACCTTGCTGAGGCAAGAAACAGCAATTAAGTATGATAGAAAATGATGATACTAGTTCACTGTTTTCCACGTAGCAAGGTAGCACCAGAAAAGAGATGAAGAATGGGCTCATTTGCTCTTATCCACACTGTCTTGTATCATACACCAAAACCAAAGCCCCCTATTAATAGCCAATCTCCATATACCTTTCTTAGGTTTCCTCTGATCACTTCACCATTTCATATTCCTCTGTGCAGCCCATTTACAGCACTTCGCTTCCTGTATACCGCAACTCTCCTATTCCCTGTATCCAGCCATGTCTCTCGCCCTCTTGCATTTTTACTCTTGATAATTCGGCCTTGTCTGATATGCCCTTTCCTCTTCTTCTTGGTCTCCATCTCCCTCCCCCTTGCTGTCTCCACAGCTGACACATATATCCTCTTAAGTCAGTATGTCTTCACTCATTCTCCCCATATGTTCAAACTATTTCAGCTTACCCTGTTCAGCCCTGTCATTCATTCCAAGCTCACTACCACACCTCTTTTATGGTCATTCTTTACACAATTAACCATCCTTTTACCACAATTTTCCTCAAGCACTTGATTTCAAACACATTCACCTTTTTTAGTTATTTTGTGTTAAGGACCCATGACTCAAAACTTTGCAGCAGTGTTGAGACTACTACCCATATGGACAGTGACCTTTCAAGTTTATATAAAAGTAAATTTCTATTGATTTAGTATTAGAAATTTAAGAGAAGCCAACTAACATGACTAGGGTGTGCTCATTAAGCTAACTGACAATTAAGTGCTTGATTTTGGGGCTGAGTAAATGTGTAGACTTTTAACCTTATGCATTTTATTACAGATAAGACATCAGCAGATAGTGAAAAACCTAAGACTTTCAAAATCCCATATAAAAAGGCAAAGAAAGCCATCAACACTATCTGGCCAGTGGTGCTCAAGTATCCCCTTACACCAAACCTGTATCGCCGTTGCCTGATCCTCATCCCAGAGAAGGTGATGCAGCACCTTGATGAGCCCCTTCGTCTCACAGACTTTTTCATGGAGTCATATAATCTTGGTTAGCTGATATGGTTGGGTTTATATGTGTTTTACAGAAACTCCTCTTATTTTCTCGTAACTGTTTCTTCTGTATTTTATTTACATCCTTATTTCTTTGTCTATGTACTCCATGTTTTACGTCTTTTTATTATATTTTTTACCCTTTGTATTCCTCCTGCATCCTCTTTGTTCTTTTAACATCCAGTATATGTGTTCGTAGCCACTATATCATTTACCACCATTACAGATGTGCTTATTTTGTATCTAACTGAGTCATATGTGTGCTTGGGCAACCACTCCACCCACAAATATATTGGTTAGGATTTCTTACCTCACTTTCAGGAATATGTTCTAGGTAGGGGAAGATGTGTATTGATGCCAAGTGCTCATTTACTCCACAGGCATAAGATAAAAGCATTACGTTTGTATAAATGCAGCCAAAACTTTCCTACTGCTGTTGGTAAACATGAAGTACCTGTATGAATATTACTGTTGAAATACACGTTCAGATTATATGAATTATGAACAAATAAATTATATTATTATTATACTTTGTCGCTGTCTCCTGCGTTAACGAGGTAGCGCAAGGAAACAGACAAAAGAATGGCCCAACCTACCCACATACATATATATATATATATGCATACACGCCCACACATGCACATATACATACCTATACATTTCATTGTATACATACATACACAAACATAGACATATACATACATACACAGACACATACATATACACTCATGTACATATTCATACTTGCTATCTTCATCCATTCCTGTTGCCACCCTGCCACACATGAAATGGCACCCTCCTCCCTGCCGTGCTTGTGTGAGGTAGCACTAGGGAAAGAAAACAGAGGCCACATTCACTCACACCTATTCTCTAGCTGTCATGTGTAATGCACCGAAACCACAGCTCCCTTTCCACATCCAGGCCCACAAAACTTTCCATGGTTTACCTCAGATGCTTCACTTGCTCTGGTTCAATCCATTGACAGCACGTCGACCCAGTATACCACATCGTTCCAATTCACTCTATTTCTTGCACACCTTTCACCCTCCTGTATGTTCAGACCCCATTCTCTCAAAATCTTTTTCAATCTTTCCTTCCACCTCTGATTTGGTCTCCACTTCTGGTTCCCTCCACCTCTGACACATATATCCTCTTTGTCAATCTTTCCTCACTCATTCTCTCCATGTAAAAAAATAATTGCAAATTGATAATCATTCCATATTATAAGGTAGAAAAATAATGTTAAAACAAGGCATGTGTACATGTAGGAAGAGAGGAAAGTGATTGGTTCTCAGTGAATGTAGGTTTGCGGCAGGGGTGTGTGATGTCTCCATGGTTGTTTAATTTGTTTATGGATGGGGTTGTTAGGGAGGTAAATGCAAGAGTCCTGGAAAGAGGGGCAAGTATGAAGTCTGTTGGGGATGAGAGAGCTTGGGAAGTGAGTCAGTTGTTGTTCGCTGATGATACAGCGCTGGTGGCTGATTCATGTGAGAAACTGCAGAAGCTGGTGACTGAGTTTGGTAAAGTGTGTGGAAGAAGAAAGTTAAGAGTAAATGTGAAGAAGAGCAAGGTTATTAGGTACAGTAGGGGTGAGGGTCAAGTCAATTGGGAGGTGAGTTTGAATGGAGAAAAACTGGAGGAAGTGAAGTGTTTTAGATATCTGGGAGTGGATCTGTCAGCGGATGGAACCATGGAAGTGGAAGTGGATCATAGGGTGGGGGAGGGGGCGAAAATTTTGGGAGCCTTGAAAAATGTGTGGAAGTCGAGAACATTATCTCGGAAAGCAAAAATGGGTATGTTTGAAGGAATAGTGGTTCCAACAATGTTGTATGGTTGCGAGGCGTGGGCTATGGATAGAGATGTGCGCAGGAGGATGGATGTGCTGGAAATGAGATGTTTGAGGACAATGTGTGGTGTGAGGTGGTTTGATCGAGTAAGTAACGTAAGGGTAAGAGAGATGTGTGGAAATAAAAAGAGCGTGGTTGAGAGAGCAGAAGAGGGTGTTTTGAAATGGTTTGGGCACATGGAGAGAATGAGTGAGGAAAGATTGACCAAGAGGATATATGTGTCGGAGGTGGAGGGAACGAGGAGAAGAGGGAGACCAAATTGGAGGTGGAAAGATGGAGTGAAAAAGATTTTGTGTGATCGGGGCCTGAACATGCAGGAGGGTGAAAGGAGGGCAAGGAATAGAGCGAATTGGAGCGATGTGGTATACAGGGGTTGACGTGCTGTCAGTGGATTGAATCAAGGCATGTGAAGCGTCTGGGGTAAACCATGGAGGGCTGTGTAGGTATGTATATTTGCGTGTGTGGACGTATGTACATGTGTATGGGGGGGGGGGTTGGGCCATTTCTTTCGTCTGTTTCCTTGCGCTACCTCGCAAACGCGGGAGACAGCGACAAAGTATGAAAAAAAAAAAAAAAAAAAAAAAAGTCTGGTGGCAATATTTATCCATGGATTTTACATGGTTAAGTTTACTTTTATGCAGTTTATCTCATTCTGTAAAATTTAAAACTTACTTAAAAAATTTTTTGAATAAAAAACTGGTAATTTATAGGTATTTAGTGGTACGTTAATTGGGAGTCTAGAGAGGTAAGCATTCAGCCTTTCATTATGTTTACACCTACTTGAACTCATTTTCTTTGTGCTACAGTAAACTTGGACAAATTAACATTTACTGTTTGTCTATCTATAACTCTGATTCCCATTTCCTCTGGAAACTTCCATCAATGGGATGGCCATGGGAAAAGAGTCTCGAGTTATCCCAGTCCTTACATGTCTTCCATGCATACACCATTCCAAGTATTCTTCCATCATTTCTTTCCCTAGTACTCTCCCACTCTGTTCCCCCATGTTACAGGTGGTCTTCCTTCAATCGTACTATCACACACTTTCCATATAAACTCCTCAACTTATATTCTTACCCCCAGTCCCCAATACATCCAAACTATAACTTAAATTTCTCCACATGATCCCATCTTTTACTCTCACCATTGAGTCATCCCATTAACATTCAGAGCCATCACCATCAAATGCTTGTCCCTTTTACTCACTGGCTTACCATGATCCCACAAAGTTACAGTAATATTTCTCTTCATACTTTAAAATGACCATTTGCTTGTGGCTCTCTTTTCATGCACTGCGAAAAAGTATTTTTTTGTTTTGTAGTCTGTACTTTCCACTCATATAAATCTCATCTGTAACTACTGTACTATGATTCCTGTAGTTTCTTACCAAAAGAGGTTAAGCATTGGATTTTATACACATTTACATTTTTTACTTTTATACATTTTAGTACACTAATTTTTTTCCACAGTTGTATTATAATCTGCTTTTATTTCTTTATCATAGGTGGAGCCATCAGTCTCTTAGCCCTTCAAGGGGTATTCATCCTAGTGAACAAACATGACTTGTAAGTTTTCTGAAGTTGAAAATATTCATTGTTATGGTTCATTGCTATGTATCAATCATTAAGTGTAGAAATATTACTTGATTTTTAAGCTATGATCTGGAAGGGTTTAATACTAGGTGAAGGACAGGTTAACTATGGACACCTTAGGAAGCGCTGCTATAGGATGAAGTGATTGCCGTTTCTGCTGTAGATGTTTCTTTTCTCAGAACACATTCATAATGAAGGTCTATTTGATGGCATTCTAATCCTCTTATCCACACTTTCAAAGACAAAAGTTTTCTGCCTTAAGCAGCCATCTCAAGCTGAAGTAATTTGACTCATAAAACCAAATAATGTTGAGTATCCAACTCTTTCCAATATATTTTGCATGGACTTGCAAATCGTGTTTCATAAAAGCAAGTTAGGAAGCCATTCTGACTTTATGCCTTCTTATGGTCATATAGTTGTCTGTGTTTGTGAGTTACAGGTCCTTTCATATAAGTGACTTCACAGTCAAATCAGGGTATCCTGACATTATGTTGGCATCAACAAAAATGCAACATTTCATCATGCAGTTGATAAGTAATGAGAAACTAATATGTTTGTGGTAAGAATAGTGTACAGTACTGTAATTTGCACAGTAAATCATGTCCTCTTAATGTTAATCAGTTTTTTGTTTCTGCTAGTTTTGTTCATAAATGAGTTGAATAATTCTCCCTAAAATGAGATGTTTTACTCAGTATAGTGTACATTGAAAATATTATTATATTTTATTTTATTTTATACTTAAATGCTGTTTCCCACATCAGCGAGGTACCGCCAGGAAACAGACGAAGAATGGCCCATCCACTCATATACACATACATGTACATAAATACCCATATCCATACATATACATATCCACATATACATACATATTCATATCCACATATACATACATATTCATATACATACACATGTACATATTCATACTTGCTAGCCTTCATCCATTCCTGTCGCTAACCTGCTTCACAGGAAATAGCATTGCTACCCCCTGCTTCAGCGCAGTAGTGCCAGGAAAACAGACAAAAAAGGCCACATTCGTTCACACTCAGTCTTTAGCTGTCATGTGTAATCCACTGAAACACAGCTCCCAATCCACATCCAGGCCACACAGACCTTTCTATGGTTTACCCCAGACACTTCACTTGCCCTGGTTCAGTCAGTTGACAGCACGTCAACCCCAATATACCACATCATTCCAGTTCACTCTATTCCTTGCACACCTCTCACCTTCCTGTATGTTCAGGCTACAATCGCTTAAAATGAAAATGTAAGTATGAAATGACTGGGAGATGTATAAAATAAAGCAGCAGGAGGTCAAGAGAAAGGTGCAAGGGTTGAGAAAGAGGGCACATGAGAGTTGGTGAAGAGCTTATCATTAAACTTTAGGGAGGATAAAAAGATGTTTTGGAAGGAGGTAAGCAACGTGCATGAGACGAGAACAAATGGGAACAGCGGTGACAGGGTTAGTGGGGAAGTAATAACAGGAAGTGAGAAGGAGATTGAGTGAGTATTTTGAAGGTTTATTGAATGTGTTTGATGTTAGAGTGGCAGATATAGGGTGTTTTGGTTGGGGTGATATGTGATGAGAGAATAAGGGAGAATGGTTTGGTTGAGAGAGAAGAGGTAGTGAAAGCTTTGCAGAAGATGAAATCCACCAAGGCTGCAGGTTTGGATGGTATTGCAGTAGAATTTATTAAGAAAGGGGGTGACTGTGGTGGTGTTTGGTTGGTGAGGATATTCAATGTATGTATGGACCACAGTGAATCCCTGAGGAGTGGCAGAATGCATGCATAGTACCATTGTACAAAGGCAAAGGGGATAAAGGTGAGTGTTCAAACCACAGAGGCATAGGTTTGTTGAGTATTTGTGGGAAATTGTATGTGAGGTATTGATTGAGAGGGTAGAGACATGTACAGAGCAGCAGACTGGGGAAGACCAGTGTGGTTTCAAAAGTGGTAGAGGATGTGTGGATCAGGTGTTTGCTTTGGAGAATGTGTGAGAAATACTTAGAAAAACAGATGCATTTGTATGTAACATTTATCGATCTGGAGAAGGCATATGATAGGGTTGATAGAGATGCTTTGTGAAGGTCTTAAGAGTATATGGTGTGGGAGGTAAGTTGCTAGAATTGAAAAGTTTTCAGCAAGGATTTAAGGCATGTGTATGAGTCAGAAGAGAGGAGAGTGGTTGGTTCCCAGTGGATGTCGGTTTGTGGCAGGGGTTTGTGATGTCCCCATGGCTGTTTGATTTGTTTATGGATGGGGTTGTTAGGGAGATGAATGCAAGAGCTTTGGAGAGAGGGCAAGTATGCAGTTCATTAGGAATGAGAGGACCTGGTAAGTGAGTCAGTTGTTGTTCACCGATGATACAGTTCTGGTGGTTGATTCAAGTGAGAAGCTGCAGAAGTTGGCGACTGAGTTTGGAAAAGTGTGTGAAAGGAGAGAGTTGAGAGTGAATTCAATTAAGAGCAAGGTTATTATGTTTAATAGGGTTGAGGGACAAGTTAATTTGGATGTAAGTTTGAATGGAGAAAAATTGGAGGAAGTGAAGTGTTTTAGATATTTGGGAGTGGATTTAGCAGCAGATGGAGCCATGGAAGCGGAAGTGAGTCACAGGATGGAGGAGGGGGCGAAGGTTCTGGGAGCAGAGAAGAATGTGTGGAAGGAGGGAACATTATCACGGAGAGCAAAAATGGGTATTTGAAGGAATAGAAGTTCCAACAATGTTATATGGTTGTGAGACATGGGCTATAGATATGTTTGTACTGAGGAGGGTGAATGTGTTGGAAATGAAATGTTTTGAGGTTAATATATGGTGTGAGGTGGTTTGAATAATTAATGAAAGGGTAATAGAGATGTGTGGATATAAAAAGAGGGTGTGTTGAAATGGTTTGGACATATGGAGAGAATGAGTGAGAAAAGATTGGCAAAGAGGATATATGTCGTAGGTGAAGGGAACAAGGAGAAGCGGGAGACCAAATTAGAGGTGGAAGGATGGAATGAAAAAGATTTTGAGCGATCAGGGCCTGAACATACAGGAGGGTGAGAGGCATGCAAGGAACAGGGTGAATTGGAACGATGTGGTATACCGGGGTCGACATGCTGTCAATGGAATGAACTAGGGCATAAGAAGCATCTGGGGTAAACCATGGAAAGGTATGTGGAGCCAAGATGTGGATAGGGAGCTGTGATTTCAGTGCATTACACACGACAGCTAGAGACTGAGCATGAACCAAGGTGGCCTTTTTTGTCTGTTTTCCTGGTACTGCCTCACTGAAGTGGGGAGTAGTGATGCTGTTTCCTGTGGGGTGGGATAGCAACAGGAATGGAAGAAGGCAAGCAAGTATGAATATGTACATGTGTATATATGTGTATATGTTGATATGTATTTATTTGTTTATGGATGGGGTTGTTAGGGAGGTAAATGCAAGAGTTTTGGAAAGAGGGGCAAGTATGAAGTCTGTTGGGGATGAGAGAGCTTGGGAAGTGAGTCAGTTGTTGTTCGCTGATGATACAGCGCTGGTGGCGGATTCATGTGAGAAACTGCAGAAGCTGGTGACGGAGTTTGGTAAAGTGTGTGGAAGAAGAAAGTTAAGAGTAAATGTCAATAAGAGCAAGGTTATTAGGTACAGTAGGGTTGAGGGTCAAGTCAATTGGGAGGTGAGTTTGAATGGTGAGAGGCTGGAGGAAGTGAAGTGTTTTAGATATCTGGGAGTGGATCTGTCAGCGGATGGAACCATGGAAGCGGAAGTGGATCATAGGGTGGGGGAGGGGGCGAAAATTTTGGGAGCCTTGAAAAATGTGTGGAAGTCGAGAACATTATCCCGGAAAGCAAAAATGGGTATGTTTGAAGGAATAGTAGTTCCAACAATGTTGTATGGTTGCGAGGCGTGGGCTATGGATAGAGTTGTGCGTAGGAGGATGGATGTGCTGGAAATGAGATGTTTGAGGACAATGTGTGGTGTGAGGTGGTTTGATCGAGTAAGTAACGTAAGGGTAAGAGAGATGTGTGGAAATAAAAAGAGCGTGGTTGAGAGAGCAGAAGAGGGTGTTTTGAAGTGGTTTGGGCACATGGAGAGAATGAGTGAGGAAAGATTGACCAAGAGGATATATGTGTCGGAGGTGGAGGGAACGAGGAGAAGAGGGAGACCAAATTGGAGGTGGAAAGATGGAGTGAAAAGGATTTTGTGTGATCGGGGCCTGAACATGCAGGAGGGTGAAAGGAGGGCAAGGAATAGAGTGAATTGGAGCGATGTGGTATACAGGGGTTGACGTGCTGTCAGTGGATTGAATCAAGGCATGTGAAGCGTCTGGGGTAAACCATGGAAAGCTGTGTAGGTATGTATATTTGCGTGTGTGGACGTGTGTATGTACATGTGTATGGGGGGGGTTGGGCCATTTCTTTCGTCTGTTTCCTTGCGCTACCTCGCAAACGCGGGAGACAGCGACAAAGTATAAAAAAAAAAAAAAAAAAAAAAATGTATTTATTTATTATACTTATTCGCTGTCTCCTGCGTTTGCGAGATAGCACAAGGAAACAGACAAAAAAATGGCCCAACCCACCCACATACACATGTATATACATATACGCCCACACATGCACATATACGTACCTATACTTTTCAGTGTATACATACATATACATACACAGACATATACATATATACACATGTACACACTTATACTTGCTGCCCCCATCCATTCTCGTTGCCACCCTGCCACACATGAAACAGCACCCCTCCCCCCACACGCATGCAAGGTAGCACCAAGAAAAGACAACAAAAGCCATATTCGTTCACACTCAGTCTCTAGCTGTCATGAGTAATGCACCGAAACCACAGCTCCCTCTCCACATCCAGTCCCCACAGAACTTTTCATGGTTTACCCCAGATGCTTCAATGCCCTGGTTCAGTTCACTGACAGCACATCGACCCCAGTATACCACACCATTCGAATTCACGCCATTCCCTGCATGCCTTTCACCCTCCTGTATGTTCAGGACCCGATCGCTCAAAATCTTTTTCACTCCATCCTTCCACCTCCAATTTGGTCTCCCACTTCTCGTTCTCTCCACCTCTGACACATATATCCTCTTTGTCAATATTTCCTCACTTATTCTCTCCATGTGGCCAAACCATTTCAATACTCCCTTTTCTGCCCTCTCAACCACACTCTTTTTATTTCTACACATCTCTCTTACCCTTTCATTACTTACTTGATCAAACCACCTCACACCACATATTGTCCTGACATTTCATTTCCAACACATCCACTCTCCTCCACTCAACCCTATATATACCTATATATAGCCCATGCCTTGCAACCATGCAACATTATTGGAACCACTATTCCGTCAAACATACCCATTTTTGCTTTCTGAGATAATGTTCTCGCCTTCCACACATTCTTCAACGCTCCCAGTACCTTCGCCCCCTCCCCCACCCTGTGACTCACTTGCTCTTCCATGGTTCCATTCGCTGTTAAATCCACTCCTAGATATCTAAAACAGTTCATTCCTCCAGTTTTTCTCCATTCAAACTTACCTCCCAGTTGTCCCTCAACCCTACTGAACGTAATAACCTTGCTCTTATTCACATTTACTCTCAGCTTTCTTCTTTCACACACTTTACCAAACTCAGTCTCCAACTTCTGGAGTTTCTCACCTGAATCAGCCATCAGCGCTTTACCATCAGCAAACAACAAATGACTCACTTACCAAGCCTTCTCATCCACAACAGACTCTTGCATTCACCTCCATAACCACCCCATCTGTAAACAGATTAAACAACTGTGGAGACATCACACCCATGCCTCAAACTGACATTCACTGCAAACCAATCACTTTCATCTCTTCCTACTTGTACACATGCCTTACATCCTTGTTAAAAACTTTTCACTGCTTCACACAACTTACCTCCCACACCATATACTCTTAAAACCTTCTGCAGAGCATCTCTGTCAACTCTACCATATGCCTTCTCCAGATCCATAAATGCTACATGCAAATCCATCTGTTTTTCTAAGTATGATATGTATATGTATGTATATGTGCATGTATGGGCATTTATGTATGAATATGTGTATATTAGTGAATGGGCCATTCTTCATGTGTTTCCTGGCACCATCTCACTGACATGGGAAACAGCGATCAAGTATAGTAAAAATGAATTAATAAATTAAAAAACTCACAACCAAATAGGTAATGAACCTAATTGATCTGTATAACTGGGACTTGAATCTGTATATATTTTTCATATTTCCTAGCCTACTTCCCTTTAAATAGGTCCACTAAGTGTGGATTCAGATAAATTGTTTTACTACAATTTTTTTTATATGTTTGAACGGTTAATTATGTATGTTATGTGTACCATGCTTTTCATATCATGGGTATTGCAGTGAATCATAAGCAGCACTTCATGATATACAACATTTCTCCCAACCTGTAAACTGCATTCCATGTTTGAAGGGAGTTTGTCATTCCTAGGATTAGCTAGTTAGTGAGCACAAGGGAACAGTGCCAACCTCTTTATTGTCAGCCAGTGCTGTTCTGGGGAAACCATGTAGATGTAGCTCACAAAAGAATTTATGGGGAGCAGAAGACGTTCCATCAGCTTGTCTTGCAGAAGTACTTCCATGGATATTTAATATCATCTAGTCTGCTTGTTACAAATTCTTGCTGTCTTGTGAATTTTTCTGAATTTGTTGTTCATCTGGATCCTCACAGTGTGTGTTTATCACAACTTATTTCATGTTTCTTAGTAGATTAAAGGAATGGTAAAGCAGTCTAATTTAGTGATATTAAGGGTGATTAATAATTGATATGATTTTCATTTTAACAGAGAATATCCAAATTTCTTCACAAAGCTGTATGCCCTGATGGAACCCACTATTTTTCATGCCAAATATAAACCAAGATTCTTCATGCTGTGTGACCGCTTCCTTTCATCATCGTAAGTACTGCCAAAGATATTACATTTTATACTTTACTGGATTTATATTTTGTGTTTAGTGAGTCTGAAGGAATGTCAAAATTCCAGGGTAATGGAGTGTGATAGTTTGATATTTGGATCCATTTCCATCCATCCTGAAAGAATTGCTCGCTTGCCTTTCACTCCCAGTAACATGCAGAGTGCAAGTAAAATCTTTGAAAACGCTGCAACTGACCTTGACAACATATCAAACATCCACATAAAAGACTTTGGCCCAGTTGCATTCATATTACTAACAGATGTCTACAGCCACCCCTGGCTACACAGCAAAATCCCAAACGTGTGAAACTTGCCAACATATTACCCATCCTGAAACCCTACAACTTATCCAACTCCCTTTCCACGTATCACCTTATACTATCACTGTTGTCATTACCCAAACTCAAGAAACATCCTCAATAGATTCAAGCAAAATAACCCTCTCTCACCCACATAACAGCTCGACCCAGTCACTCCACCACCATTCTACATACAAACTTTACACAACATGCCTTGGGTGGCTTCAATCAGTCATAACCTCCCTCCCACTCAGTACTAATATCCATAGGTATCAACAAAGCATTTAACAATGTACCTTGACACATCATCATACAAAAGATTCTTAATGTCACCCTCCTCAAAAATGACAAATTATAGTTTGCCAGTTTCATAGCTGGCTGCCAAGCCAAGGTATTTCAGAAAAGTTTCACCTGTGAATTCCTCAGGCTGTGTGATGGGCTTTACCAAGGTCCAGCTATTTCTCGAGCTCCCTTAAACTTCTTCAAACATGACCCTTCAGACAGCAAAAAATGCAACTCTACATTTTTTTTTTTTTTTTTTTTTTTTTTTGCCGCTGTCTCCCGCGTTTGCGAGGTAGCGCAAGGAAACAGACGAAAGAAATGGCCCAACCCACCCCCATACACGTGTATATACATACGTCCACACATGCAAATATACATACCTACACAGCTTTCCATGGTTTACCCCAGACGCTTCACATGCCCTGATTCAATCCACTGACAGCACGTCAACCCCGGTATACCACATTGCTCCAATTCACTCTATTCCTTGCCCTCCTTTCACCCTCCTGCATGTTCAGGCCCCGATCACACAAAATCTTTTTCACTCCATCTTTCCACCTCCAATTTGGTCTCCCTCTTCTCCTCGTTCCCTCCACCTCCGACACATATATCCTCTTGGTCAATCTTTCCTCACTCATTCTCTCCATGTGCCCAAACCATTTCAAAACACCCTCTTCTGCTCTCTCAACCACGCTCTTTTTATTTCCACACATCTCTCTTACCCTTACGTTACTTACTCGATCAAACCACCTCACACCACACATTGTCCTCAAACATCTCATTTCCAGCACATCCATTACAGTTAAAAAACTGGCTAACTCTAATCAGAATGTCTGCACACCTCCAGAAATACATCATTACATTCGTAACACCTGACAGACATAAATCCAACCTACACCCTCTCATAACTCGGACTGGTCAGTCACAGGAAATAAAAATCATATGGTGTCTTCCCCAAACAGTTTATCTAGTATACCATAAATAATGTCTCACCTGTCTCGTTGTCCAGCTTGTCAAAAGCAGACATAACAAACCTGCAAACCACTCTAACCAGGGCACTCAGTAAACAGAGATCTAATAAAGTATGTGTACAGAAGGGTCACAAGGGTAGTACCAAGATTAGGAGAGCTGAGTTACAGAGAAAGATTTAAATTTGCTCACCATAGAATAGAGGAGAGTGAGTTATGACTGATCATAACCCATAAGTTTTTAAACTAGATTTATGACAAAGACAGTGGACAATCCTCTGAAAGATATAGAGGTACAACAAGCAGTGGAAACAAAATGAAATTAAGCAAGAAACTTATTCAGAGTGATGTAAAGCACTTTTATAGCATAAGACTGGTAGACGAATGGAATAAACTGAATGTGGAAATAGTAATTGTAGATAGCATACCAAAGTTTAAAACATTGTATGATAGTTGAAAATATTAGAGATGAGGCCCCACTGGTGTAAAACTCCCTTTCCTCACAATGCAGTTAGGTTATTATGAGTAGATTATTATACACACATTTAGTAGAGCAGGTCGCATGTTCATACTTGAATGACAGAGGGATGAATGGAGAATTCTGTGGCAGATATTTTATTTCTTATTTTGAGCATTTTATTGTCTACATATGCCTGTGGTAACTCATGAGTTTAAATAGATTCATTACTGAGCCTTGTTGCTTTAGACAGAAAAACTTACTAATGATATTATTTTGACATGAACTTTATATATTCTTCTAACAGACATATACCTGAATATCTTGTTGCTGCCTTTGTCAAACGTCTAGCTCGACTATCCCTTGTGGCACCTTCTTCTTCACTTGTTTTGATTATCAAGTTCATCATCAATCTTCTTATAAGATATCCAGGCCTGAAGAAGCTCATCAATAATCCTAATGCACAACGTAAGTACTTTTGTTAGTTAAAAAATCTCTGTACCATTGTTTCCTAAATATTTGATCAAGTAAGTAATGAAGGGGTAAGAGATAATTGTGGTAATAAAAAGGGTGTGGTTGAGAGAGCAGAAGAGGGTGTGTTGAAATGGTTTGGTCACATGGCGAG
The DNA here is from genome assembly GCF_036320965.1 of Panulirus ornatus. Taxonomy (NCBI): domain Eukaryota; kingdom Metazoa; phylum Arthropoda; class Malacostraca; order Decapoda; family Palinuridae; genus Panulirus; species Panulirus ornatus. The sequence goes on from NC_092269.1 coordinate 30,730,497, forward strand.
AATGAGTGGGGAAAGATTGACAAAGAGGATATATTTGTCAGAGGTGGAGGGAACAAGGAGAAACAGTAGACCAAATTGGAGGTGGAAGTTTGGAGTGAAAAAGATTTTCAGTTATTGGGGCCTGAACATACAGGAGGGTGAAAGGCGTGCAAGGAATAGAGTGAACTGGAAAATGATGTGGTGTACCGGGGTCGATGTGCTGTCAATGGATTGAACCAGGGTATGTGAAGTGTCTGGAGCAAACCATGGAAAGTTTTGTGGGGCTTGGATGTGGAAAGGGAGCTGTGGTTTCGGTGCATTACACATGAAAGCTAGAGACTGGGTGAGAATGAATGTGACCTTTTTTGTCTTTTCCTAGCTCTACCTTGCGCGCGCGGGGGGGGGGGGGGGGGGGGGGGGTGATGCTATTTCATGTGTGGTGGGGTGGCGACAGGAATTGGTGAAGGCAGCAAGTATAAATATGTACATGTGTATATATGTATATGTCTCTGAATGTATATGTATGTATATGTTGAAATGTATAGGTATGTATATGTGCGTGTGCGAGCATTTATGTATATACATGTGAATGTGGGTGGGTTGGGTCATTCTTTCGTCTGTTTCCTTGCGCTACCTCACTGACGTGGGAGACAGCAATTAAGTATAATGAAATAGATAAACATATACACTTTTGAGAAATTCTAGTTTAAAGGACGTTGAAGGAGTCAGTGGAGGGTGTTTATGAGATAGGAACAAATATGAGTTTGCTGTTTTCATCATATACTCTTGTGAACCTCTGATCCCTGGCAAAGAAAAAATAACATATTACTCAAGCAGTTTATAAACTTGCAGTGTTGATATTTTATCATAAAGATGGCTCTTTAGAAAGTCTTGTGGGTATTGTGCTGTATCCACTGGATTTTATCATTCATGCTCACCATTTCCCACATAAGTGAGGTAGCATCAAGAACAGATGGCAGAGCCTCAGTGGGAAAAATCCTCACTTCCTCCTTGCTCTGGTCTTTCTTGTGGAAAGTCACACAGGAAGGGAAGTTTTTCAGCTGCCCTCTCCCACCCCTCTTACTTACCTTCAGCAACATGCAGGGAATGCATGGGCAGTATTCTTTCTCCCCATACCCAAGGATAAAGAAGTAAAAGATATTTTCAGACATACTATTATGATGGTTAGTATGTAGATGACCTTGAAGCTTGAGGAAAATGAAAGAATGCATACCCACTGTTGGTGGGTGGCGACAACGTTGATACGCTTGCTGCCTGCATGGAAATAAGAATATGTTCTAGGAGGATAGAAGGCGTATGAGACATTGCGAGACGTGTGTGAGACCTCAAACTCGTGTGTTTGATGATTTTAGAACACTGGAACGTGAAAAGAACAGAAAAGCGCGTTGAAGCAGACAAAATGAGTGAGATGGCTACTGCTTGTGAATCGCCTCCAAAGAGTGTCCTTAAGTTTGATGATGACTCAGAATTTCCTCCAGTGTAAATAGTGCTGTTAGTAACTCTGGGACTTTCCCATAATTGAGAACATTTCTTCATGTCAGGTTTTGTGGGCTGAGAAGGCAGCTTATATTCAAATTATTGTTGCAAAACTATCTCAATAAATACTTCCCACGTATTCCCTGCGTGTCATAGAAGGCGACTAAAAGGGAAGGGAGCGGGGGGCTGGAAATCCTCCCCTCTGCCTTTTTTTTTTTTTTTCAAAGGAAGGAACAGAGAAGGGGGCTGGATGAGGATGTTTCCTCAGAGGCCCAGTCCTCTGTTCTTAACGCTACCTCGCTGACGTGGGAAACAGCGAATAGTATGAAAAAAAAAATAATGTTTCTCGTACATTAGCATATTACTGGGAAGATGTGCTGAAGATGAAGCAAGATAAAGTTCAGTAATTTCAAGAGAATCAGTCTGTCCTGGTTGTCTTAGTTTTTTATGCTTAACATTTGGTGAAGTAAGGCATTTACATCATATGTTTAAATTTAATGAAAGTATTTTCCTTATTTTCAGTAATTTAAGAATATTTTTATGGTACACATGAATTGATGTATATGACTGTGTATATATATATATATATGTGTATGTATGTGTATATATATATTTCTTTTTCTTTTTTTCATACTATTCGCCATTTCCCGCATTTGCGAGGTAGCGTTAAGAACAGAGGACTGGCCCTCAGAGGGAAAATCCCCACCTGGCCCCCCTCTCCGTTCCTTCCTTTGGAAAATAAAAAAAAACGAGAGGGGAGGATTTCCAGCCACCCATTCCATCCCCTTTTAGTCGCCTTCTACGACACGCAGGGAATACGTGGGAAGTATTCTTTCTCCCCTATATATATATATATATATATATATATATATATATATATATATACATATTTTTTTTTTTTTTTTTTGGCTGTCTCCCGCGTTTGCGAGGTAGTGCAAGGAAACACACGAAAGAAATGGCCCAACCCACCCCCATACACATGTATATACATACGTCCACACACGCAAATATACATACCTACACAGCTTTCCATGGTTTACCCCAGACGCTTCACATGCCTTGATTCAATCCACTGACAGCACGTCAACCCTGGTATACCATATCGATCCAATTCACTCTATTCCTTGCCCTCCTTTCACCCTCCTGCACGTTCAGGCCCCGATCACAAAAAATCTTTTTCACTCCATCTTTCCACCTCCAATTTGGTCTCCCACTTCTCCTCGTTCCCTCCACCTCTGACACATATATCCTCTTGGTCAATCTTTCCTCACTCATTCTCTCCATGTGCCCAAACCATTTCAAAACACCCTCTTCTGCTCTCTCAACCACGCTCTTTTTATTTCCACACATCTCTCTTACCCTTACGTTACTTACTCGATCAAACCACCTCACACCACAAACATCTCATTTCCAGCACATCCATCCTCCTGCGCACAACTCTATCTATAGCCCACGCCTCGCAACCATACAACATTGTTGGAACCACTATTCCTTCAAACATACCCATTTTTGCTTTCCGAGATAATGTTCTCGACTTCCACACATTCTTCAAGGCTCCCAGAATTTTCGCCCCCTCCCCCACCCTATGATCCACTTCCGCTTCCATGGTTCCATCCGCTGCCAGATCCACTCCCAGATATCTAAAACACTTTACTTCCTCCAGTTTTTCTCCATTCAAACTTACCTCCCAATTGACTTGACCCTCAACCCTACTGTACCTAATAACCTTGCTCTTATTCACATTTACTCTTAACTTTCTTCTTTCACACACTACCAAACTCAGTCACCAGCTTCTGCAGTTTCTCACATGAATCAGCCACCAGCGCTGTGTCATCAGCGAACAACAACTGACTCACTTCCCAAGCTCTCTCATCCCCAACAGACTTCATACTTGCCCCTCTTTCCAAAACTCTTGCATTCACCTCCCTAATAACCCCATCCATAAACAAATTAAACAACCATGGAGACATCACACACCCCTGCCGCAAACCTACATTCACTGAGAACCAATCACTTTCCTCTCTTCCTACACGTACACATGCCTTACATCCTCGATAAAAACTTTTCACTGCTTCTAACAACTTGCCTCCCACACCATATATTCTTAATACCTTCCACAGAGCATCTCTATCAACTCTATCATATGCCTTCTCCAGATCCATAAATGCTACATACAAATCCATTTGCTTTTCTAAGTATTTCTCACATGCATTCTTCAAAGCAAACACCTGATCCACACATCCTCTACTACTTCTGAAACCACACTGCTCTTCCCCAATCTGATGCTCTGTACATGCCTTCACCCTCTCAATCAATACCCTCCCATATAATTTACCAGGAATACTCAACAAACTTATACCTCTGTAATTTGAGCACTCACTCTTATCCCCTTTGCCTTTGTACAATGGCACTATGCACGCATTCCGCCAATCCTCAAGCACCTCACCATGAGTCATACATACATCAAATAACCTTACCAACCAGTCAATAATACAGTCACCCCCTTTTTTAATAAATTCCACTGCAATACCGTCCAAACCTGCTGCCTTGCCGGCTTTCATCTTCCGCAAAGCTTTTACTACCTCTTCTCTGTTTACCAAATCATTTTCCCTAACCCTCTCACTTTGCACACCACCTCGACCAAAACACCCTATATCTGCCACTCTATCATCAAACACATTCAACAAACCTTCAAAATACTCACTCCATCTCCTTCTCACATCACCAGTGAGTCAGTTGTTGTTCGCTGATGATACAGCGCTGGTGGCTGATTCATGTGAGAAACTTCAGAAGCTGGTGACTGAATTTGGTAAAGTGTGTGAAAGAAGAAAGTTAAGAGTAAATGTGAATAAGAGCAAGGTTATTAGGTACAGTAGGGTTGAGGGTCAAGTCAATTGGGAGGTAAGTTTGAATGGAGAAAAACTGGAGGAAGTAAAGTGTTTTAGATATCTGGGAGTGGATCTGGCAGCGGATGGAACCATGGAAGCGGAAGTGGATCATAGGGTGGGGGAGGGGGCGAAAATCCTGGGAGCCTTGAAGAATGTGTGGAAGTCGAGAACATTATCTCGGAAAGCAAAAATGGGTATGTTTGAAGGAATAGTGGTTCCAACAATGTTGTATGGTTGCGAGGCGTGGGCTGTGGATAGAGTTGTGCGCAGGAGGATGGATGTGCTGGAAATGAGATGTCTGAGGACAATGTGTGGTGTGAGGTGGTTTGATCGAGTAAGTAACGTAAGGGTGAGAGAGATGTGTGGAAATAAAAAGAGCGTGGTTGAGAGAGCGGAGGAGGGTGTTTTGAAATGTTTCGGGCACGTGGAGAGAATGAGTGAGGAAAGATTGACCAAGAGGATATATGTGTCAGAGGTGGAGGGAACAAGGAGAAATGGGAGACCAAATTGGAGGTGGAAAGATGGAGTGAAAAAGATTTTGTGTGATCGGGGCCTGAACATGCAGGAGGGTGAAAGGAGGGCAAGGAATAGAGTGAATTGGATCAATGTGGTATACCGGGGTTGACGTGCTGTCAGTGGATTGAATCAAGGCATGTGAAGCGTCTGGGGTAAACCATGGAAAGCTGTGTAGGTATGTATATTTGCGTGTGTGGACGTATGTATATACATGTGTATGGGGGTGGGTTGGGCCATTTCTTTCGTCTGTTTCCTTGCGCTACCTCGCAAACGAGGGAGACAGCGACAAAGCAAAAAAAAAAAAAATATATATATATATATATATATATATATATATATATATATATATATATATATATATATATATATATATATATATTATCCCTGGGGATAGGGGAGAAAGAATACTTGCCACGCATTCCTCACGTGTCATAGAAGGCAACTAGATGGGACGGGAGCGGGGGGGGGCCAGAAATCCTACCCTCCTTGTATTTTAACTTTCTAAAATGGGAAACAGAAGAAGGAGTCATGTGGGGAGTGCTCGTCCTCCTCGGGGGCTCAGATTGAGGTGTCTGAATGTGTGTGGATGTAACCAAGATGTGAAAAAAGGAGAGATAGGTAGTATGTTTCAGGAAAGGAACCTGGATGCTTTGGCTCTGAGTGAAACGAAGCTCAAGGGTAAAGGGGAAGAGTGGTTTGGGAATGTCTTGGGAGTAAAGTTATGGGTTAGTGAGAGGACAAGAGCAAGGGAAGGAGTAGCACTACTCCTGAAACAGGAGTTGTGGGAGTATGTGATAGAATGTAAGAAAGTAAATTCTAGATTAATATGGGTAAAACTGAAAGTTGATGGAGAGAGATGGGTGATTATTGGTGCATATGCACCTGAGCATGAGAAGAAAGATCATGAGAGGCAAGTGTTTTGGGAGCAGCTGAATGAGTGTGTTAGTGGTTTTGATGCGCGAGACCGGGTTATAGTGATGGGTGATTTGAATGCAAAGGTGAGTAATGTGGCAGTTGAGGGAATAATTGGTATACATGGGGTGTTCAGTGTTGTAAATGGAAATGGTGAAGAGCTTGTAGATTTATGTGCTGAAAAAGGACTGGTGATTGGGAATACCTGGTTTAAAAAGCGAGATATACATAAGTATACGTATGTAAGTAGGAGAGATGGCCAGAGAGCGTTATTGGATTACGTGTTAATTGACAAGCACTCGAGAGACTTTTGGATGTTAATGTGCTGAGAGGTGCAACTGGAGGGATGTGTGATCATTATCTTGTGGAGGGAAAGGTGAAGATTTGTATGGGTTTTCAGAAAAGAAGAGAGAATGTTGAGCTGAAGAGGGTGGTGAGAGTAAGTGAGCTTGGGAAGGAGACTTGTGTAAGGAAGTACCAGGAGAGACTGAGTACAGAATGGAAAAAGGTGAGAACAAAGGAGGTAAGGGGAGTGGGGAGGAATGGGATGTATTTAGGGAAGCAGTGATGGCTTGCGCAAAAGATGCTTGTGGCATGAGAAGCGTGGGAGGTGGGTTGATTAGAAAGGGTAGTGAGTGGTGGGATGAAGAAGTAAGATTATTAGTGAAAGAGAAGAGAGAGGCATTTGGATGATTTTTGCAGGAAAAAAATGCAAATGAGTGGGAGATGTATAAAAGAAAGAGGCAGGAGGTCAAGAGAAAGGTGCAAGAGGTGGAAAAGAGGGCAAATGAGAGTTGGGGTGAGAGAGTATCATTAACTTTTAGGGAGAATAAAAAGATGTTCTGGGAAGTGCATAAGACAGGCAGCAAATGGGAACTTCAGTGAAGGGGGCTAATGGGAAGGTGATAACAAGTAGTGGTGATGTGAGAAGGAGATGGAGTGAGTATTTTGAAGGTTTGCTGAATGTGTTTGATGATAGAGTGGCAGATATAGGGTGTTTTGGTTGAGGTGGTGTGCAAAGTGAGAGGGTTAGGGAAAATGATTTGGTAAACAGAGAAGAGGTAGTAAAAGCTTTGCAGAAGATGAAAGCCGGCAAGGCAGCAGGTTTGGATGCTATTGCAGTGGAATTTATTAAAAAAGGGGGTGACTGTATTGTTGACTGGTTGGTAAGGTTATGTATGTATGATTCATGGTGAGGTGCCTGAGGATTGGCGGAATGCTTGCATAGTGCCATTGTACAGAGGCAAAGGGGATAAGTGTGAGTGCTCAAATTACAGAGGTATAAGTTTGTTGAGTATTTCTGGTAAATTATATGGGAGGGTATTGATTGAGAGGGTGAAGGCATGTACAGAGCATCAGATTGGGGAAGAGCAGTGTGGTTTCAGAAGTGGTAGAGGATGTTTGGATCAGGTATTTGCTTTGAAGAATGTATGTGAGAAATACTTAGAAAAGCAAATGGATTTGTATGTAGCATTGATGGATCTGGAGAAGGCATATGATAGAGTTGATAGAGATGCTCTGTGGAAGGTACTAAGAGTATATGGTGTGGGATGCAAATTGTTAGAAGCAGTGAAAAGTTTTTATCGAGGATGTAAGGCATGTGTACGTGTAGGAAGAGAGGAAAGTGATTGGATCTCAGTGAATGTAGGTTTGCGGCAGGGGTGTGTGAGATCTCCATGGTTGTTTAATTTGTTTATGGATGGGGTTGTTAGGGAGGTGAATGCAAGAGTTTTGGAAAGAGGGGCAAGTATGCAGTCTGTTGGGGATGAGAGAGCTTGGGAAGTGAGTCACTTGTTGTTCGCTGATGATACAGCGCTGGTGGCTGATTCATGTGTGAAACTGCAGAAGCTGGTGACTGAGTTTGGTAAAGTGTGTGAAAGAAGAAAGTTAAGAGTAAATGTGAATAAGAGCAAGGTTATTAGGTACAGTAGGGTTGAGGGTCAAGTCAACTGGGAGGTAAGTTTGAATGGAGAGAAACTGGAGGAAGTAAAGTGTTTTAGATATCTGGGAGTGGATCTGGCAGTGGATGGAACCATGGAAGCAGAAGTGAATCATAGGGTGGGGGAGGGGCGAAAGTCCTGGGAGCCTTGAAGAATGTTTGGAAGTCGAGAACATTATCTCGGAAAGCAAAAATGGGTATGTTTGAAGGAATAGTGGTTCCAACAATGTTGTATGGTTGCGTGGCGTGGGCAATGGATAGAGTTGTGCGCAAGAGGGTGGATGTGCTGGAAATGAGATGTTTGAGGACAGTATGTGGGTGTGAGGTGGTTTGATCGAGTAAGTAATGTAAGGGTAAGAGAGATGTGTGGAAATAAAAAGAGCGTGGTTGAGAGAGCAGAGGAGGGTGTTTTGAAATGGTTTGGGCACATGGAGAGAATGAGTGAGGAAAGATTGACCAAGAGGATATATGTGTCGGAGGTGGAGGGAACCAGGAGAAGTGGGAGACCAAATTGGAGGTGGAAAGATGGAGTGAAATAGATTTTGAGTGATCAGGGCCTGAACATGCAGGAGGGTGAAAGGCGTGCAAGGAATAGAGTGAATTGGATCGATGTGGTATACTGGGGTCGACGTGCTGTCAATGGATTGAATCAGGGCATGTGAAGCATCTGGGGTAAACCATGGAAAGTTCTTTGGGGCCTGTATGTGGAAAGGGAGCTGTGGTTTCGGGCATTATTACATGACAGCTAGAGACTGAGTGTGAACGAATGGGGCCTTTGTTGTCTTTTCCTAGCGCTACCTCGCATACATGAGGGGGAGGGGGATGTTATTCCATGTGTGGCGAGGTGGCGATGGGAATAAATAAGGGCAGACAGTATGAATTATGTACATGTGTATATATGTATATGTCTGTGTGTGTGTGTATATATGTGTACATTGAGATGTATAGGTATGTATATTTGTGTGTGTGGACGTGTATGTATTTACATGTGTATGGGGGTGGGTTAGGCCATTTCTTTCGTCTGTTTCCTTGCGCTTCCTCGCAAACGCGGGAGACAGCGACAAAGCAAAATAAATAATAAATAGATAGAAAAAAATTTTCTAACTTGATCATGTTTTGAAGTTCACACAAAATATCATAAGAATATAGCTAAGTTTCCATTATCCGGAAAACTTCGTCTAGATGTCCATTTTTGATATAACATCACATATCAGGAGCATTAGGTAGAAGTATTCAGTAGGAACACTGTGCCAGAGTTGCCCTCAGCCTGTTTGTGGTAACATCAAAGGCTAAGAAGTGGCACTGGAGTTCACTAGTTATAGAGACTTTGTTGTTGTGGTCACCCCCTTGAGGACAGGCATCGGAGATATAGAGAGATAGATATTAGCTGTATTTCCAATGGGCACATCATTATGCTTATCTAGTCCATTGTTTTTTCAGTTCCATCTCATCAAATCTTTATATCCATAGTGCACTGGTGTAGGAATCCTGTTTCTAACACTGTGGTTTATGCTGCATGACTACTGCCCTTGATAATGCTGGTTTCTCATTGTAATTTTCTGAAGAGTGGCATAACTCACAGACTTTAGTGAGGCCTTCAGCTCAAGTCTCATTCCAGGATCCAGGCACCTAGACTTGCAGTTATGCACATATAATGGAAATCAGACAGATATGTTATTCCCCAGTTGATGGGACCCAACAGTTACCTGACTACTTGATGACTGGTGACCTCAAAACTACAGATATCTGGGATTTGAAAATATTATTGATTTAGGATATACTGATGTCATTCTATAATTCTTAATTATGCATATCAAAGTTCAGAGCATTCAGATATGTTGAAGTTTAAAGTTCAGAGCACTCAAATATGTTTAAGTTTATGTCTCTTTGTCATGTTGTACCCAAGTTGTTTAACATTAAGGAAGAGACTAATAGTTTATGAAGGAAGAGCAAGAATTAAGGGTGGGCATTGATGCAGGGAGTTGTACAATGCAAAATCAGAGGAGCCATTTGTCACACCCAAAGTATGATTATGAATGTAAAATCTTTATTTCTTTGATAATGTGATATCATCTTCCCCATAGCTTTTGAGATCGATCCATATGATGCAGAAGAGCCTGAACCTGCCAAGTGTAAAGCTTCAGAGAGTAGCCTCTGGGAAATAGTCACCCTACAGCAGCATGCACTCCCCTATGTTTCTAAAGCAGCTGGATTTTTGAAGAAGAACTTGCCATCAGTGGAGTACGATATCTCAGAATTTGTGGAAACAACAAATGAAGAGGTACATTTTTGTTCACATTCTAAGTATTACTCATTTATGCTAAATTTTAGTTTAAGTAATTTTCTATCCCACAGCCTTGTGAATTGTCTCTTTCTACATCTAACTATGCCCTATACACATTTAACGAAACAGAATAGACACTTATTTAGAATTTTCCTCATACACCGAAATGTACATGTATCTGAAGATTTCTCTTTGAACCACTTTCTCACTCTTTCATCCCTACTCATTTTTAACCTGATTTTCCTTGCATCAGCAGCTCACAGAGCAATGTTTCATAGTTATGACATTTTAGAACAGGCTTGGGTTATGACATGAAACCAGAGTTTCCAACAAATGTGAAAAAAAAATCGAGGAAGTTCCAAAGGGAACAGGCATCAGAGATATACAGTAAGTCCTTGAAGTAACATACTCCGATATAACAGATTTCGGATTTAATGGACCATACAACTAATAATACAGTACATTCATTAATAATAATTTTAGAAATTGTTTACCCTCTCCTAAACCATCTTTATGTTCTCCCTAAAGTTTAATGATAATCTCTCACCCCAACTCTCATTTAACCTCTTTTTCAACCCCTGCACCTTTTGATTTCCCACTGCTTCCTCTTATACACCTCCTAATCATTTGCACTCCAACCTTGTAAGTACCACCCAAACGCCTGTTTTTTCTTTCATTAAAAACTTTCTTCTTCAACTACACTTCAGCTGGGTTACATTTGATTTATCAGACTTTCAGCATTAATGGATACCCCTTCCCCCTATTAGTCCATGAAATTGAGGATTTACTGTATATACACATAGGTATATAGATAGAAAAACCTTATAAGATATTCTTTTCTTTAATGATGAAATATACTGAGGTATTTCAAGTTATTCTTAAGTTGTAACTTTATGTATTTTATGTTGCAGCAAGATACTTTTTTATTTCTATCCCACCCTCTAGCATAATATATATCAGTTCACATGTCACCTGTTGGCAATCACTTCTTAAACAAAAATACCCATGATTGAACACTCATTGTCACTATATTTATCTCCATTCTTACTTGTCATTATTTTTATTATACTTAATTACTGTTTCCCAAGTCAGCGAGATAGCACCAGGAAACAGAGGAAGAATGGCCCATCCACTCATATACACATATATATACATAAATGCCCATACACACACATATACATACATATACATATCGACATACACACACGTATTCATACATATACATATCGACATATACATATATACATACACATACACAGACATATACATATATACACATGTACATATTCATACATGCTTGCCTTCATCCATTCCTGGCACTACCCTGCCCCACAGGAATGAGCATTGCTTTTGAGAAAGTTTACATACTGTAAAAATGTGCATTAGATGAAGCAAGTGCATCCATCCAGTATGACTGAATAGCTGTGGTTTGATTTGACTGATCTACTTTTTTAAATATATCTCTGATGCCCATTCACTCTGGGAACTTCCATCAACCAGGTGGCACAGCAAAAGTGTCTCCACTTATCCCTGTCCTTACATGCCTCCCCTGCGTACACCATTCCATGTATTCTTCCCCATTACTCTCCTTTCCGTACTCTTCCACTCTATCTCCCAATGTCACAGGTGGTCTTCCTTTCACACCAACCCCTTCTTCAATCATACTGTCGTGCACTTTCCTTGTAAACTCACTGTCTTACATTCTTTCCAAACCATCTTAAAGTATTAAATTTCACCCACACTGCCACTCCACAATTCATTCCCTTTGCAGTCCCAGCCATATCAAATCTCTCATACACCCTCACATTGCTTTCTTCATCCCATCTAGTTATACCACATGCTCCTCTCAGATAACTCATTTCCACAATCTGGATTTTTGGCCTCTGCAGCTCATTCCATATCCATATGCTTTGAAATAAATGATGAGAAAGGATGATTGTTGTTCTCATGCTGCTTCATATATAATCCAGATGCAAGATTTAGATATTGAAAATCTTTACTCAGGAACATAATCTCCCTTATATAATGGGCTTCACTCATTCATATTATGTAGGTTTTCCAAGAATGTAATCCATCACTAAACAGGGCCTAGTTGTACATTTTTTTGATAATTTCTTTTGCTTTCATTCACTCTCATAAACCTGTCTACCATAGCAATCCTTCATCACTTGTGCCTTTTACTAGTCTGTATATTCCCTGATTTCTAGACTCCCCCCCCCCTTTCTGCTTTAGCATTTCCACACATGCTCAGAGTACTTATATAGTATTCCATTAGCCACTTTGCTTCTATGTACTAATGTCACATTAGCATTCTCAGTTTGAGTTGCACAGCCCATTACAACCTTACATACCTGATTTTTTTTTTTTTTTTTTTTTTTTTTTTTTTTGCTGTCTCCCGCGTTTGCGAGGTAGCACAAGGAAACAGACGAAAGAAATGGCCCAACCCACCCCCATACCTGATGTCTCACATTATTGCCTGTTGTTGCTAAAGCTCAGACTGTTTGCATGCTTTCCACTATTTAAAGTACTGTCATACTCAAATTTTCAAATCTGTTTATGTCCATTAAAGTGAAGTGTACAGCTATCAAATATCAATATCTAAGAACTCAATATCTGCCTTCTTGTATAAAAACATCCCTTTCTGCTTTGAAATAGGAATTTTCCATATAAAAATCACTAAACATTGGTCACATTACAATTCTGTGTACTGTGGCCCACGTAAAAGGTGATGTTGGACGTAAATATTTTTGAATTTTTGTTGTTGATTTATGCCTAATACAAGTGATAAACTGACAATGTGCTCTATTTTCATACTTGATTGCCTTAAAATTTACCTTTGTCTACAGTTTTACATTCCTATGACCTAAAGCATCTTAACATTTTGATTTTCCATATTTTTTTTCTCTACTAATTGTCAAACATTTCCCAATGCATGTCATTTGTGTTCTATGCTTTCCTTATGCTGACTTTCAGAAGTTGTTGAATAATCATGCATTCTTTTTGTGTGTTATAAGCTAAGCTATATCTTTCTTCTTTTCAGATCTTCGAACGAGCATGCAAGATGAATATTCGTGATAAAGTAGCAACTACATTCCAGAAACCTCATGGACTTTTTAAGTACTCTGATGATAAAATGTCTCAGTTCTGGAGTGTGATGTGACTTAGTCTTTCGAAGAAATTACTATATATTTTCTCTTACCTAACTGCTTCTTTTGCCTTAGCATGGCATCAGGACCAAAGAACAAGAGCCTCTTTTCAACACACTCATGTTATCTGTCCCGTATTATGCACAGAAACCAAAGCTTACCATACACAACCAATTCCTACTGACAGTTTCATCATTTGTGAATACTTTGATGATATGAAGGTTTTTGGAATTTCTAGAAATTTATCAATAAAATGGGTTTTGTAATGTGATGAATGGTTATTAAGCCAGACTTCTAGTTACTCTGCTTGAAATATTTCAAGTTGTGAAACAAAATTGTTTCTTTCTTTCATATTTGATTGCCAGTTCTCACATTAGCGAGGTAGCGCCAGGAACAGATGAAGAAAGACTACATTCGCTCACATTCCTTCTCTAGCTGTCATGTGTAATGCACAAAAACCACAGCTCCTTATCCACAACTAGGTCCCACAGACTTTTCCATGGTTTACCCCAGATGCTTCACTTGCCCTGATTCAGTCCACTGACAGCACATTGACCCCAGTATACCACATCGTTCCGATTCACTTTATCCTGTTCATGCCTTTCACCTTCCTGCATGTTCAGGTCCCAATCATCAAAATCTTTTTCACTCCATCCTTCCATCTTCAGTCTAATTTCCCTGTTCTCCATGTTCCTTCTACTTCAGACACATATATCCTCTTTGTCAACCTTCCTCACTCATTCTCTTCATATGTCCAAACATTTTGGTACACCCTCTTTTCTCTCTCAACCACACACTCTTTATAACCACGCATCTCTTTTACCCCTTCATCACTTACTCGATCAAACCATCCCACACCACATATTGTCCTCAAACATTTCATTTCCAACACATCCATCCTCCTGTGCACAGTCTTATCTATAACTCATGCCTCACATCCACAATAATATCACATGGACTACTGTTCATTCAAACATACCCTGTTTTTGCCCTCCCAGATAATGTTCTCTCTTTCCACACATTCTTCATTGCTTCCAGAACCTTTGCCTCCTTCCCAACCTTATGGTTCAGTTCTGGTTCCATAGTTCCATTCTCTGCCATATCCACTCTTAGATATCTAAAACCCTTTTCTCCAATTTCTCTCCATACAAACTTACACCCCAACTAACCTGTCCCTCAACCCTGCTGAACCTAATAACCGAGTTTTTTCACACTCACTCAACTTTCTCCTTTCACATACTCTTCCAAACTCAGTTACCAACTTCTGCAGTTTCTCACTTGAATCTGCCACCAGTGCTGTATCATCAGCAAACAACTTTGACACTTCCCAAGACCTTTCACCCCCTCTCTCCAAGACTCTCACATTTACCTCCCTCATCACCCAATCTATAAACAGTTTGAACAACCATGGGGACATCACACCCCTGCCGCAAACCATCCTTCACATGGAACCATTCACTTTCCTCTCTTCCTACTTGAACACAATTCTTACACCCATGATCAAAACTTCTCACTGCTTCCAGCAGCTTTCCTCCCACTCTGTATATTTTTAAGACCTTGCACAAAGAATCTCTATAAACCCTATCATATGCCTTCTCCAGATCCATAAATGCCACATACAAATCCATCTGTTTTTTCTAAGTATTTCTCACACACACTAAAATCAAGCAAACACCAGATCTACACATTCTCTACCACTTCAGAAACCACACTTCTCCTCCCCGGTCTGATGCTCTGTATATGCCTTCACCCTCTAAATCAGTACCCTCCCATACAACTTATCAGGTATACTCAACAAACTTACACATCTGTTGTTTGAACACTCACCTTTATACCCCTTGCCTTTACATAGTGGCACTATACATGCATTCCGCCAGCCCTCAGGCACCTCATCATGATCCATACTAACAATGAAAAATCATAACCAACAGTCACCCCTTTATTAATAAATTCAACTGCATTACCATCCACTCCATCCACCTTGCTGCATTTCATCATATGCAAGGCTTTCACTACCTCTCCCTTCTCAGCCAAACAACTCTATAAGACTCTCTCACTTTGCATATCATCCGAACCAAAGTACCTTACATCTGCCACTCTATCATCAAACACATTAAACAATCTTTTAAAATACTCACTTCATCACAGCTTGTTAACACTTCGCCTTTTTCCCTCTTCACTGATGTTTCCATTTGTTTTCTTTTTTTTGCACATTATTTACCTCCTTCCAATACATCTTATTCTCTTTGATGCTAACCCCAACTCTCCCTTGCCCTCTTTTCCAGCCCCTGCACCTTCCCCTTGACCTCCTGCCGCTTACTCTCGTAAATCTCCTAATCATTTGCACTCTTTCCCTCTAAGTACCACCCAAACACCTCTCTTTTCTCTTTCACTATTAACAGTACTACTTTATCTCACCACTTACTACCTTTTCTAACTTGTCCTTTTTGCATGCCACATGAATCTCTTGCACATGCCTTCACCTGCTTCCTTAAATATCTCCATTTCCTCACACTCACCCCTTGCTTCATATACTTTCATCTTCTGCCATTCTAAACTTGATCTCTCCTGGATTTTCTTCACATAGGGGAGAAAGAATACTGCCCATGTATTCCCTGCTTGTCGTAAAAGGCAACTAAGAGAGACAGGAACAGATGGCAGGAAATCCTGCCTTACTTATTACTATGTAAAAAAATGAACAGAGCAAGGTGCCAAGTGAAGAAATGACAAGCATATATGAAAAAAAAAGTCTTTTCCGAGCTCACTTACTTGTCAACACTCTTCTCCCTGACATTGTTTCCTTTTTTCAAAAACATCTTCAATTCTTCACTCTCACCTCCACAAGATAGTGAACAAACATCCCATCAGCTGCCCCTCTCAGCACATTTACATCCAAAAGTTCCACTTTTACTTATCTGTCAATTAATATGTAGTCTAATAGTGCCTGCTGACCATCTCTCCTACTTGCATACAAATACTTGTGTATGTCCCTCTTTTTAAAGAAAGGAGAGATAGGTAGTATGTTTGAGGAAAGAAACCTAGATATTCTGGCTCTGAGTGAAACGAAGCTCAAGGGTAAAGGGGAACAGTGGTTTGGGAAAGTCTTGGGAGTAAAGTCGGGTTGGTGAGAGGACAAGAGTAGCACTACAGGAGTAGCACTACAGGAGTAGCACTACTCCTGAAGTAGGAGTTGTGGGAGTATGTGAGAGTGTAAGAAGGTAAATTCTAGAATGGCTTGGGAACTGAAAGTGGATGGAGAGAGAGGGGTGATTATTGATGCCTATGCACCTGGTCATGAGAAGAAAGATCAAGAGAGGCAAGTGTTTTGGGAGCAGCTGAGAGAGTGTCTAAGCAGCTTTGGTGCACGAGACCAGGTTTTAGTGATGGGTGATTTAAATGCAAAGGTCAGTAATGTGGCAGTTGAGGGTATAATTGGTGTCCATGGGGTGTTCAGTGTTGTAAATGGAAATGGTGAAGAGCTTGTAGATTTGTGTGCTGAAAAAAGACTGGTGATTGGGAATATGTGGGTTAAAAAGAGAGATGTACATAAGTAAACGTATATGAGTTGGAGAGATGGTCAAAGGGCATTATTGGATTACGTATTAATTGATAGGCGTGTAAAAGAGAGACTTTTGGATGTTAATGTGCTGAAAGGGGCAGCTGGAGGGATGTCTGATCACTATCTTGAGGAGGTAAAGGTGAAGATTTGTAGAGGTTTTCACAAAAGAAGAGAATGTTGGGGAGAAAAGAGTGGTGAGAATAAGTGAGCCTGTAAAGGACACTCGTGTGAGGAAGTACCTGGATAGATTGAGTGTAGAATGGCAAAAGGTGAGAGCAAATGAAGTGAAAGGAGTGAGTGAGGAATGGGAAGTATTTAGGGATGCAGTAATGGCTTGCACAAAAGATGCACGTGGCATGAGAAAGATGGGAGATGGGCAGATTAGAAAGGGCAGTGAGTGGTGGAATGAAGAAGTAAGGTTGTTAGTGAAAGAGAAAAGGGACGAGTTTGGACAATACTTATAGGGAAGTAGGGCAAATAACTGGGAGATGTATAAAAGAAAAAGGCAGGTCAAGAGAAAGGTGCAAGGGCTGCAAAAAGAGGGCAAATGAGAGTTGGGGTGAGAGAGTATCATTAAATTCTAGGGAGAATAAAAAGATGTTTTGGAAGGAGGTAAATATTGTGTGTAAGACAAAAGAACAAATGGGAACATCAGTGAAGGGGGCAAGTGGGGAGATGATAACAGATGATAATGAAGTGAGGAGGAGATGGAGTGAGTATTTTGAAGGTTTGTTGAATGTGTTTGATGATAGAGTGGCAAATATATGGTGTTTTGGCCGGGGTGGTGTGAGAAGTTAAAGGGTCATGGAGAATGGTTTGGTAAAGATTGAAGAGGTAGTGAAATCCTTGCAGAAGATGAGATCCGCAAGGCAGGGGGTTTGGATGGTCTTGCAGTGGAATTTATTAAAAAAGAGGGTGACTGTGTTGTTAGTTGGTTGGCAAGGATATTCATTGTATGTATGGACCATGGTGAAGTCCCTGAGGATTGGCAGAATGCATGCATAGTACCATTGTACAAAGGCAAAGGGGATAAAGGTGAGTATCTAAACTACAGAGGCATAAATTTGTTGAGTATTCCTGGGAAATTATATGGGAGGGTATTGATTGAGAGGGTGAAGGCATGTACAGAGCATCAGATTGGGGAAGAGCAGTGTGGTTTTAGAAGTGGTAGGGGATGTGTGGATCGGGTATTTGCTTTGAAAAATGTATGCGAAAAATACTTAGAAAAACAGATGGATTTTTATGTAACATTTATGGATCTGGAGAAGGCATATGATAGTGTTGATAGAGATGCTTTGTGGAAGATTTTGAGAGTATAAAGTGTGGGAGGTAAGTTGCTGGAAGCAGTGATATATGGTGTGGGAGGTAAGTTGCTGGAAGCAGTGATAAAAGAGGGCAAATGAGAGTTGGGTTGACATAGTATTAAGCTACAGGGAAAATAACAAAATATTTTGGAAGGTAGTGAACAGTGTGAGGAGCTAATGACAGCATCACCGAATGGAGCAAATTGGGAGGATGTGAAAAGAAGATGGCACGAGTATTTTGAAAGACTGGTAAGACTGTTAAATATGTTAGATGTTAGAGTGGCTGACGTAAAGTGTTTGGGACATGAAGATTTGCAAAGTGAGAGTTATGGCAAATGGTTTGGTGAAAATGGATGAGTTGGTGAATGCATTGTTTAAGATGAAAATGGCAAAGCAGCAGAGTTCCAGTATACATAGTGCCATAATACAGAGGTAAGAACAGAAGTGAATGTTTACATTACAAGAATTAGTTTACAGAATGTACCTGGTAAGATGTATGGCACATGTATTAGATAGAAATAAAGTAACTGGTCCTGCATTTCACTGAATGTTTTTTTTTTCATACTTGATTGCTGTTTTCCGTGTTAGTGAGGTAACATCAGGAAACAAAGAAAGGCACATTCACTCACATGCACATATACACATATATACACACACACACATACAAATACATATACATGTATATACATACATACATATGTATACATAGACATACACTCATTCATACTTGTTTGCTGTCATCCATTCCTGACGCCACCCTGCCCCACAGGAAACCATCATAAATGCACGTAAGAAAAAACATATGTACATTTTTTCTTCTGCACCACACCTGATCGCTTCCCCTTATGTAAGTGAGGTAGCTCCAGGAAACAGACTAAGAAAGGCCACATCTGCTCACATCCATACTCAAGCTTTACATTTCCAATTCGGTCGCTCCATTCTACTTGTTCCCTCCACTTCTGACACGTATGTCCTCTTTGTCCACCTTTCCTCACTCATTCTCTCCATATGTCCAAACCATTTCAACATACCCTCTTCTGCTCTCTCAACCCCATTCTTTTTATTACCATACATCTTTCTTACCTTTTCACTGCTTACTTGATTTATTGATAAAAACATGAAAATATATTTTATCTATTTATCTATCTATTATACTTGATCGCCATTTCCCATGTCAGTGAGGTGGCACCAGTAAATAGAAGAATGACCCATCCAATCATATACATATATTCATATTTCATTTATATTTATTATACTTTGTTGCTGTTTCCCACGTGAGCGAGGTAGCGCAAGGAAATAGACAAAAGAATGGCCCAACACACCCACATACACATGTATATACATACACGTCCACACACTCACATATACATATCTATACATCTCAACGTATACATATATATACACACACAGACATATACATATATACACATGTGCGTAATTCATACTGTCTGCCCTTATTCATTCCCATTGCCACCCCTCCACACTTGAAATGACAACCCCCTCCCCCCGCATGTGCTGCAAGGTAGCGCTAGGAAAAGACAACAAAGGCCACATTCGTTCACACTCAGTCTTTAGCTGTCATACATGTACATATACATACACATAAATATCACTGGGAATGAATAAAGGTAGCAAGTATGAGTTATGTACATGTGTATATATGTATATGTCTGTGTACGTATATATATGTATATGTTGAAATGTATAGGTATGTATATGTGCGTGTGCGGACGTGTATGTGTATACATGTGTATGTGGGTGGGTTGGGCCATTCTTTCGTCTGTTTCCTTGTGCTACCTCGCTAACGCGGGAGACAGCGACAAAGTATAATAATAATAAAAAATATATCATAATTATTATCATTATTATTATACTTGATCGGCATTTCCCTCATTAGCGAGGTAGTGTCAGGAAACAGGTGAAGAATGGCGCATCCACTGACATACACATATATATATTGGAAAGGATCACAATTTTGCACGTGATCAAGTATATTCCTATGAGTCCATGGGGAAAATGAAACATGATAAGTTCTCAAGTGCACTTTCATGTAATGATCACATCATCAGGGGAGACACGATAGAAACATAACAGTCAGTTGATATACACGAGAAATATCATTAAATCTTCTATTATTAAATACACAAAGAATTATAATCTTAGTATAGGTGAAGGTCTATACAAATTGAATAACTTTATTGTTGATCAAATTTGTAAACAATTCACCTTCTTGTCCACATAACAAATTTATGATACACTCGTTGTGTGTCTTGGACAATCTCATGTTTACCAAATGGCATCCTAGCTACATCTCCGTTCTATATCAACTGACTGTTATAGTTCTTTCTTGTGTATCCCCTGATGATGTGGTTATTACACGAAAGTGCACTTGGAAACTTATCCTGTTTCATTTTTCCTATGGACTATAGGAACATGTATACATAAACATGCACATATACATACATATACATATCATACACATATACATACACCTACACAGACATATGCATATATACACATACTTGCTTGCCTTCATCCATTCCTATTGCTACCCCCTGCTTCAGCGAGGTAGTTCCAGGAAAACAGACAAAAAGGCCACTTTCGTTCATGCCCAGTCTCTAGCTGTCATGTGTAATGCCCCGAAACCACAGCTCCCTATCCACATTCAGGCCCCACAGACCTTTTTATGGTTTACCCCAGACATTTCACATGCCCTGGTTCAGTCCATTGACAGCAACATATATGCATATATGCTTATTTATTTTCATATTTCAAATAAAACCTAAAAATAAAATACAGTGTACTGTAACCTTTTAAACAAAACAGCATCATACGTGGAAACTGATATCCTGCAGTTGTTTGTTGTTGTTATTGTTTAACAACTAATACAAGTATTCTGCTGATGCTACTGTGCTGCTTAGTTACCCTAAACACATAACTTTTTACTGTCAAGTACTTAAGTGTGAATAAGTGTACGAAAATAATTGCTTAGCAGCTGCATATTAATTCAGAGTTGGGAAGGAAGTTGATGCCAAACATCTTAGCTGGTTTAGTTACACAACCTTTGTTTCATGTGCAAAATTGTTAAAAATATTGTATAAATCACCTTAAGGCTATGTGTATAAGATGTATATGAAACAAAATGGATTTTGTTTAGACTTATACAGCAAATATTCCAAAATATAAAAAAAAAAAATCTGAAACACTTCTGGTCCCAGGCATTTTGGATGAAGGATACTCAATCTGTATAAAGACTTGCATTATTATCTAATTGCAAAATGTATTTAGAGGCTCTATACATAAGAAATACATGAGTATCAGCATTACAGTCATATAATACAAAATTTATGCTGGTCCTATTAACTTTACAAACATTGGGTCATGTTACTTCATTTTCATCAAGTTTTGAATATATTCATGCCTGAGATATGTAAAAGAGAGTATGCCTGACCTCTAAACAAGAAAATATATATGGGTAAAGGTAACCTGACAAAAACTAGTTAAGATGGGTTTCATTGGGAATATGAGCTGCAGACACAATTGTAAATAAATGTACAAATATTATGTTCATCCTCTTCAGAGATCACTAGTGAAGTTTCCAGTAAATTAACTTGGATCATTTCTAAAATGCAGTTATGAAAAATCTACTGATTCTTTACCGACACTCAGTGTCTTTAGTAGCACTATAACTGGGTTAAATCTCAGCATTTTTGCACACTGTTCTCAAAATATCCCACACTGTAGCAGTCCTAGCTTGCTTAGCTTGGGTATAATGTCTACATATTTCATGACTAAAATTATCATAAGGTTGTTTAACAATCTTTTCATTTCCTCAGTGAGGATGGTACATGTCCTACAGTTTGCTCATGGTTCAAGTTACTTCAATGCATTCAGCAAAAGCTTAAGCTGAACCACAGGAAATTACCGTAGCTTCTTCTGGTTTGTGTTTTTGAATTTGGGACCATTGACCTAATGCACTGCATGGAGCATCAAGTAATATCCAACTGAATGAAGATGGCTAATATGGTGGTGCGAGATATAATTTTGATCCTCACCACCACAACATAATTCACACATATCTTTACCATTAAGTAAGTTTTAGCATATTTGTATTATCAAATCTATGTGCAGTTATCTTTGAGATGTTTAGGATTTTGCGTTTGATATAATTTCATCAGTTTTACTCAGTGACCTTTCAATGGCAATGACAAATCCTGTATTGTATGTAAGTGATGCAGTACATGTTTTCCCACCAAGGGGTGCACACGTACCAAGCAGTTTTGCTTGTTTATCTGCCTAAAAATTGTGATCACATAATACCGATAATAAGTTTTCAGGAACAAATAAGAGAATACCAAACCAGGGGAGTCAGATATCTTATTTCAATGAAACTGTCAATCCAATACCTTCTGGAATCTTTAAGATCTTTCCAAATCAATCTACACACTTTTTCTTCCATCTATATTCTTTGGAATTCACTGAAAATCATACAAATAAGAGTCATTATCGTGCTATAAGCTAACAGGAAACAATGAGATAGAAACATGCAGCATTATGATGTACTCCTTTGAGTTAGTGAACTCATGAAAACTTTTGAATACTATTTATTTAACAAATGGGAATACTAAATATAATTTACAGATGTATATACAGGCCCTACAGAAGACATATCATAATCAAATTTTTGACAAATAAGAAAATGATAAATAATAAATATCTTGCCAGACCTATATAAAAAAGAAGCTATAAGAAGGGAGTGAATAAAGGTAATCTGACATAAAAACTGGGTGATATGTTCATTTGATGCTAAAAGTTGAGGAAGTGTCTATAAGTAAATGTGCTCATAAGAGTTTAAGATATGCCTTCAGCCCCTTTTGATATAATTCTATGATTGTATCTTTTACATTCTTTAGAGAGATAGGTAGTAAGTATGAGGAAAGGAACCTGGATGTTTTGGCTCTGAGTGGTTTGGGAATGTTTTGGGAATAAAGTCAGGGGTTGGTTAGAGGACAAGAGCAAGGGAAAGGAGTAGCACTACTGAAACAGGAGTGGTGGGAGCATGTGATAGAGTGTAAGAAAGTAAACTCTAGATTGTTATGGGTAAAACTGAAAGTGGATGGAGAGAGATGGGTGATTATTGGTGCCTATGCTCCTGGGCATGAGAAGAAAGATCATGAGACGCAAGTGTTTTGGGAGCAGCTGAGTGAGTGTGTTAGTAATTTTGATGCACGAGACCAGGTTATAGTGATGGGTGATTTGAATGCAAAGGTGAATAATGTGGCAGTTGAGGGAATAATTGGTGTTCGTGGGGTGTCCAGCGTTGTAAATGGAAATGAAGAGCTTGTAGATTTATGTGCTGAAAAAGGACTGGTGATTGGGAATACCTGGTTTAAAAAGAGAGATATACATAATTATACACATGTAAGTAGGAGAGATGGCTAGAGAGCATTATTGGATTACGCGTTAATTGGTAGGCACGCGCGAGAGACTTTTGGATGTTATATGCTGAGAGGTGCAAGTGGGGGGATGTCTGATCATTATCTTGTGGAGGCGAAGGTGAATATCTGTAGAGATTTTCAGAAAAGAAGAGAGAATATTGGGGTAAAGAGAGTGGTGAGAGTAAGTGAGCTTGGGAAGGAGACTTGTGTGAGGAAGTACCAGGATAGACGAGTGTAGAATGGAAAATGGTGAGAGCAAAGGAAGTAAGGGGAGTGGGGGGGGGGGGGGAGGATGGGATGTATTTAGGGAAGCATTGATGGCTTGCACAAAAGATGCTTGTGGCATGAGAAGCATGGGAGGTGGGCAGATTAGAAAGGGTAGTGAGTGGTGGGATGAAGAAGTAAGATTATTAGTGAAAGAAGAGAGAGGCATTTGGATGAGTTTTGCAGAGAAATAGTGCAAATGACTGGGAGATGTATAAAAGTAAGAGACAGATCAAGAGAAAACTGTAAGAGGTGAAAAAGAGGGCAAATGAGAATTAAGGTGAGAGTATCATTAAATTCTAGGGAGAATAAAAAGATGTTTTGGAAGGAGGTAAATAAAGTGCGAAGACAAGAGAACAAATGGGAACATCGGTGATGGGGGCTAATGGGGAGGTAATAACAAGTAGGGGTGATGTGAGAAGGAAATGGAGTGAGTATTTTGAAGGTTTGTTGATGTGTTAGATGATAGAATGGCAGATATAGGGTGTTTTAGTCGAGGTGGTGTGCAAAGTGAGAGGGATAGGGAGAATGATTTGGTAAACAGAGAAGAGGTAGTAAAAGATTTACAGAAGATGAAAACCAGCAAGGCAGCAGGTTTGGATGGTATTGCAGTGGAATTTATTAAAAAAGGGGGTGACTGTTGTTGACTGGTTGGTAAGGATATTTAATGTATGTATCGCTCCTGGTGGGTTGCCTGAGGATTGGCAGAATGCATGCATAGTGCCATTGTACAAAGGCAAAGGGGATAAAGGTGAGTGCTCAAATTACAGAGGTATAAGTTTGTTGAGTATTCCTGGGAAATTATATGGGAGGGTATTGATTGAGAGGGTGAAGGCATGTACAGAGCATCAGATAGGGGAAGAGCAGTGTGCTTTCAGAAGTGGTAGAGGATGTGTGGATCAGGTATTTGCTTTGAAGAATGTTTGTGAGAAATACTTAGAAATACTTATGGATCTGGAGAAGGCATATGATAGAGTTGATAGAGATGCTCTGTGGAAGGTATTAAGAATATATGGTGTGGGAGGAAAGTTGCTAGAAGCAGTGAAAAGTTTTTATTGAGGATGTAAAGCAGTGAAGAGAGGAAAGTGATTGGTTCACAGTGAACGTTGGTTTGCGGCAGGAGTGCATGATGTCTCCATGGTTTTTTAATTTGTTTATAGATGGGGTTGTTAGGGAGGTGAATGCAAGAGCTTTGGAGAGAGGGGCAAGCATGCAGTTCGTTGTGGATGAGGGGGCTTGGGAAGATAGTCAGTTGTTGTTCACGGATGATACAGCGCTAGTGGCTGATTCGGGTGAGAAACTGCAGAAGCTGGTGACTGAGTTTGGTAAGGTGTGTGAAAGAAGAAAGCTGAGAGTAAATGTGAATAAAAACAGGGTTATTAGGTACAGTAGGGTTGAGGGACAAGTCAGTTGCGAGGTAAGTTTGAATGGAGAAAAACTGGAGGAAGTGAAGTGTTTTAGGTATCTGGGAGTGGATTTGGCAACAGATGGAACCGGGGAAGCAGAAGTGAGTCACAGGGTGGGGGAGGGGGCAAAAGTTCTTGGAGTGTTGAAAAATGTGGAAGATGAGAACATGATCTCAGAAAGCAAAAATGGGTATGTTTGAAGGAATAGTGGTACCGTCAATGTTATATGGTTGCGAGGTGTGGGCTATGGATAGAGTTGTGCTTAGGAGGGTGGATGTGTTGGAAATGAGATGTTTAAGGACAATATGTGGTGTGAGGTGGTTTGATCGAGTAAGTAATGAAAGGGTAAGAGATATGTGTTGTAATAAAAAGAGTGTGGTTGAGAGAGCAGAAGAGGGTGTTTTGAAATGGTTTGGTCACATAGAGAGAATGAGTGAGGAAAGATTGACAAAGAGGATATATGTGTCAGAGGTGGAGAGAATGAGGAGAAGTGGGAGACCAAATTGGAGGTGGAAAGATGGAGTGAAAAAGATTTTGAGCGATCAGGGCCGAAACATGCAGGAGGGTGAAAGGGTGAATTGGAACGACGTGGTATACCGGGGTCGACATGCTGTCAATGGATTGAACTAGGGCATGTGAAGCGTCTGGGGTAATCCATGGAAAGGTCTGTGGGGCCTGGATGTGCAAAGGGAGCTGTGGTTTCGGTGCATTATACATGACAGCTAGAGACTGAGTATGAACGAATGTGGCCTTTGTTGTCTTTTCCTAGCGCTACCTCACGCACATGCTGGGGAAGTAGGTTGTTATTCCGTGTTTGGCAGGGTGGCGATGGAAATGAATAAAGGCAGACTATGAATTATGTACAAGTGTATATACGTATATGTCTGTGTGTGTATATATATGTATACATTGAGATGTATAGGTATGTATATTTGTGTGTGTGGATGTGTATGTATATACATGTGTTTGTGGATGGGTTGGGCCATTCTTTCGTCTGTTTCTTTGCGCTACCTCACTAACGCGGGAGACAGCGACAAAGTAAAATAAATAAATAAATGTGTCTGTGTATGTATATATATATGTATACGTCGAAATGTATAGGTATGCACATGTGCATGTGTGGACGTGTATGTGTATGCATGTGTATGTGGGTGGGTTGGGCCATTCTATCGTCTGTTTCCTTTCGCTAAAGCGGGAGACAGCGACAAAGTATAATAAAAAATAAATAAATAGATATCACTGCCTCTGATTAAGATATATGATTATATTTTTTTAAATGCAGCTATGAAGAAACCTATAGTATCTTCATCGACAGTCTTAGTGTTTATAGCAGTGCTCGGAAGTGGGTGAAATCTCTGCACTTTTTCACACTGTTCTCTGTTTAGCCCACAGTGTAGCATTCCTGGTTTTCCGAGCTTGGGCACAGTGTCTACAAGTTCCATTTCTTGAAAAGTATCTAAAAGCCACTTAACATTCTTCTCATTTTCCTCAGTGAGAATGGTACATGTGCTATATACAAGTTTACCTCCTGGTTCAAGTAACTTCACTGCATTCTGCAGAAGCTTACGCTGAACAACTGGAAATGATTGTAGTTCCTTTTGCTTCATTTTGGTTTGAATCTGAGGTCGCTGACCTAATGCACTACATGGAGCATCAAGTAATATCCATTTGAATGAGCATGGCTTATACGGTGGTGCATACGATATAAATCCTTGATCTTCCCTGTCACTATGTGTTTCACATGTGTTTTTACAACTTAAGTCTGCTTTAACACATAAATTTGTACTATCATGTTTATAGGCTACAATGTTTGAGAGGTCTAGTTTTTTTGCATTGGAAATAATTTGGTCAACTTTATTCTGTGACCTATCAATGGCAATGACAAGTCCTGTGTTGCACATGAGTGATGCTATGTGTGTTGTTTTCCCACCTGGGGCTGCACACATATCTAATACTTTTGATTGTTTATCAGGTTTAAGAATGTGACCACATAATACTGATGGTAAGTTCTGGAGGATTAACAAATCTGAGAGAAACCCTCCTAAGCTTGGAAAATCAAATATCTGCTCTTTCAGTGAAACTGCTAATCCAGTACCTTTTGGATTTTTAAAAAGATCTTTCCTACCCTGTATGGATGTACCGTTACCGATAAACATCTTCCGACCACTGAAAACCTTGCATCCCCTTAAACAAGAATCATCTAAGTCAGCATACACAGCCACTGATTCTCCAACTCGAAGGTCCGGTGAGGCTCCTAAAACACCAGGAGCATATACCTCTGCTCCACGTAGTACTGCTGAGCCACACATTCGTCCAACTACTACTTCTTTAGTTGCTGGTTGTACCTTATGAATACCAAAAGACTCTATAACTAGCAAATCTGGTAGTGTGTGATGTGGATAAACTAAAGGTAATGGAGTAGTTTTGCCCACATATTGATATCTGATATGCTCTTTAATAATGGTTAAAACTTCATTGAGAGTAGTATTCATCAAATTAACTCGAACAGTGGTAAACTTGGGTGGGATGGATAAAATACAGAGAGACTTGTCCAAATCACAGTTTAACTTAGTTTCTAAAATGTTTGATTCCTTGGTGCATAAATTAACATCTTGACTTCCACTGATATGATCTTGACAGCTCTGGGTGATGGGTCCCAAAGATTTTCTTATATACTCGGTTACTTCATCAGAGAGAGGGTTGAAGTCTCCAGGAACATACCACTGCTTGTTATCTGAACACATTGCTGGATCCATTTTTAAATTGCTAGAAGACAGCAGTTATAATTTTCATGTGTTGATTTAAGGAGCAGATGATCTGGGGCTCTGAAAAAAAGGAAATACCGTTATATGCTATATGTGGTGTATCTTCATGAGTGGTCAGTTTCCATGAGTACATAAAAGGAAAACGTTTATGCCTATGTGTGACCTCTTTTAGCATTCATTATCAGGTATGTATCACACATTTCTTTAGGCCTTATGCTCTACTCTCTCGCTAAACCCATATAGAGGTTGCTCTGGAAGTTCTTTTAAAAGTCAATAATGTTCCTAGCCATGTACTTGTGAAGAAACGTGCTACAGAAGAACTGAAAACATCATTTCCGTAACTTCCACAGTACCAGAAACTAAAAGGAACACCTATAAAGATTACCGCCTTTGAACAGAAAGGCAAGAGTTATGTAGATATGTTAAGTGTTCTCCAAACCTCTAGTGTCTAGTGCAAAGCTTGAGAAAGACTTTGTGTGTCAATACCAGAGTCTTGGGCTTTGAGGTCATGGTCCAAGAAAAGGCTAAGGTAGATTAAAAGAATCCAAGGAATAAGCAGAGGCACAGAACAAAGTTGAGGGAGTCTCAACACAAGGGTTACTAGTCCCACCAGGGGACTGTTAGCACCAATAAACCCTGACAAACACTCAGAATGAGAACATTGATCCAAGATAAGTTTCTTTTGCATCTGCCTTTACATCTAAATCTGGAGGAACATGAGTTAGGATTAATGTATTTGTTCTGGCAGCAAAATCATCTTAAGGTAGCACTCCTAAGGAAATGTTGTTCCCAATATCTTTGTTCCTATTGAACTTTATCTTAAGAAGGCATCTGCCCAGACAAAGCGCATACTTTGAGATATGGAACTTGGAGAAAAACGTTCTTGGAAATGTCCAGGCATAGAATTTTTTTTGGGCTAACTCAAGAGAGCTATTTGCAAAAGCCTCTGTTCATTAAGCACTGGACAGCCATGGTAATTCAGCCTATCAGCATTTCCCCATACTTGTTTATTGTAATTTTACTTCCTACATCTACCTTCCTTTTATTCACCTCCTTCCAGAATTACTCGTTACTCAAATCAAAACATTCATTTTTTCATCTTAATATCCTCATTTATTTTCATTTTACTGTAATATATCATACTTTTTTTTCTTTTACTTTAGTCGTATTGCTTTCTAGTCATAACTACCTCATTGCTATGCAGTTCCACAGGATGGTGGTTTCGTTGCTCACTATGAATTCATCCATGGGCCAACCTAGGGATGGAAGTCAGCTTATACATAGTCAACTCAGTTGTTCATCCTCTGCTTGGGGTTGGTTGATAAACAGGTGAAAACTATGATGCTTAGGGAAAGTCTGGTGTTAACATATGTGAAAGCAGATGAATCACTTCCAGAAATCAACAGAACCCAAAATACCTTCACCTGATCATCTAGGAACCAAGATATACCATAATTTTCATTGTCACAGTCAAAACATTAAAAAATATTGTCATCTGCTGCATCTTGCAACATGGTGAAGAATATGGACTGGGAGGCATCTGTGAATGTAACATCTTAACTACCAAATAATGTACACATAATGCTGAAATTAAGGTAAGTGTTGGCTACTTGGGTAGCTGAAGTCTTCATTTGTCCTGGTGATTCCTTAATATGTTTCAGTGACTTTTACTTCTTTAACTTAACACTTTCCCTGAACTTCATACCCAAAAGATCAGGTTCTTAAAATCTAAGGGATAATATTACAATGGCTAGCAGGATTCATCAAAAGAGAGCTTCTAGTTGTTGCCATGTTTATAATCAATAATGCATCAGAACAATCATTAAATTTGTTAATTTTATTCAAATTAGTTGTTGTCTCATTAGCATGTTATTTTTTTCTCTAATCAATATTTTAGGGGAGTTTTATCAACATTTGTGTTTGAAGACAATAATAAAGGCTAAAGCTAATTTCCAAAGATTTAAATAGGAAAAAAAAAAGCTCAAGTGTTGGGAGGGGAAGTAGAATTATTCACAAGAAGACGACACGCCAGTATCCAAACTGCTCATTCCATATCTTTTTATTTCTGCATGTATTACAGTAAGGTTAAAGTGAGCTAGGCTCAAGGAATAGAGAAGTGGAGCCCCCCAATTGGGGGTTTGGTTGATTCAACTATCTTAACACTTTTCCTGCACTTCAAAGCCTTCCTCACTTCCTTTCTAGATTTCATTTATTGATCTACTGACAAACTGTGTAGAATTGGAGGTACTACAATAATGAAGATTCCAATATTCCATTAGCTGGTTTTCTACAATCATGAAGCTTATTTTATTCCATTGGTTAGGTAGAAATAAAAAAAAAAGGGGTTTTCCTACTGACTCCTCCTCGGCTTAGATATTCAAATGAAAATTACATTCTTTTCTTAGAGACCAGAACACATATTCATAGAAATACCGATGGCCACCACAAATTTTCTTTTAAAGGTTATCAATTGATACCATGCTTGAAATTACTAGTACATCAATATAGCAGTTTTTGGTGGGCCAAAGAAATTGCTTTAGAATATAAATACTTTTATTCTGTAATGGTACTACAATGTGTGAAGAATGAAATAAGGAAGAACATGAATAATTTATATATATATATATATATATATATATATATATATATATATATATATATATATATATATATATATGCTGACAGGTAAGTCAACAGTGGGAAAGGCTATGAAAGAGTGGAAAATGGAGGGCTAAGAAAAAGGAAAAGGTTGGTATTACAAGGTTTCCGTGCTTCCATATTTCTAATATACCCAAGTTATAAGGTGGAAATGGAGGAAAACAAAGTTGTTGGCAAAATAACCCGTAGAAATATCTAAGTAGCTGAAAATAAAGTTTGTCAGAAATGACATCTGATGGCTTACAGTACATCAGATCACAGAGCTTATGTCATTCTTGAATCATACATAAAATAAAAGTCAACGACATTATGCCTCTCACAAAAAGCAAATCCAATTAGCCTTAAACATACAAGAATGTCACGAAGCCATATACGGAAAGTCAGAGAAACCTGCTACACTTCATATTTACACTAATTTATGTCCAAATCATGGAACGGGTATACGTATCATTCTCCTAAAATGATGTAATAGGTCGATACCTGTGGATAACTTATTAAATAACCTTCTCATGTTTATATTGTTATTTCCTTATCTCCATCCAAGGAGCATTGGAAAATAAGTACACCAAGACTCGAATATCATATGAGATTGACGTGATTGCTGGGAATGAAATCTGGCAATGATCATAATATTAGTTCTGCTGATAATTCATAGATGGCGGTAGTAGAAAATGCTATACAACGTCTTTATAGAGTAATTAGAAATGACCACATAGTTAAGTAACGTCATACGAAAATCTAAATTGCAATTCTTTCTCTCTCGCCGACAAATGTATTTCAAAAGTCCGTAATTATCAAATAAACGTTTGTCCATCCCTCATGATTTTGCTAGCCATCCCTCAATTCAGAAATGTTTCTGTTGGGAGGGGGGGGGGGTTCCTCTACAGTGCTGCCCTCTCGTGGTATCTGGCTGAAACTTCACACATAAACAATGACTCAGTCAGCTGACCTCTAACACCCACTTAGGTATTTACTTATCTTTTTTCTTTCTTGTTAACTTTTATTTTATCATCATTTAAGTAATTTATGAATATTGTAATAACAATTTGTGCTGAGGAGGTGTATTGTACACTGCAATGCATATATTATAATCATAAAAACAAACTGACATTTAGTAATTGGCAGTTCAGGCCTGCATGGCGTCCCTTTAAATCCTACACTTTAATCTTTTTCGCGCTGTGTCAGTGTGGCTCTCACAGAGAGTATGTCTTCCGCATTGTAATGCATAAATAACGATATGTGACGATGATTGATGATATCTTTGATAAATGACCGTGATTGTTAACGCAGAGTTGAATTTGATTCCCGGAATTTCCATTTTTCCTCGTACCCACTCCATTCCGTTCATTGCTATGAGCTTAAGGAAAAAGAAATCCAACGTTACACTGGAGAAAGTTTAAGCCATTCTGCTGATATCATCCGTAAGTACTTTAATTTTTGTCTTTGTGTGTGTGTGTGTGTGTGTGTGTGTGGTAACATTATGTTGTGTTCGAGAAATATTGTCTTATATGGAAACTTTAATCTAAATTTATGGTTCTACCTTCAGAGGAAAATCAGTAATTAAGGAGCAACTACAATTTTCATATGTAGTTGGAGGATTGGAACTTTTCGGGAATGTAGCGATTTATGTACTACGGGTCCAGTGTAGAGCTATGAATACATTTATTACTATCGTATGTATACATAAGTGTATAAGAATACCACTGTTGGTATTTTCTTATCGTGTCACTTGTGAAGAATCTAAGTACATTTGGTATATGTAAAATATTTTACTTCATATTTAATATCAGGTCCAGTAATGGTGGTGTATCTATATACGAACATGCTGCTTTAAGTAAGCACTTTCTACATTTCAATATATTTATAATCAGTTTCCTAAGATAATCTTTTCCCTTTAGTGTGTGATCATTTTTAGGTTTATATATGCTTGAAATGAAATTGGTCTCATGTATATAGTGTGAGTAATGTACCCTCATTCCTCCTTCGATTGGTTGGTTCCATGGGCTTTTGGACCTATCAACTTCCTAGGTCGTTAAGCCCGCCAGTGACAAGTTATAACTACCTAATGAGGTACCGGGAACACCTTCTTCAGGTATGCACGAGGATTCTTCTAAGAACTTCCGCCATACACGTTCACACTTCATACATGTGTTTTAAGGCCTTTCAGTTTGCAGGGCGTCAATCAAGGTTTTATGTAAGTTTGTACTCATGACTTGAGGAAATGTTTACCGTAAACACCTACTTCAGGTGTTAAGGTTGATTTTAAGGCCATACTATGACTCAATGATTGAACATGTGATTACTCATGGCTCTTATACCTTTAAGCCTTTAATCCCATCCCAACTACCCCCAAAAGGTCATTACATGAACGTCATCGGCATGGGGAAAGTCTTGACCACATCCTAACCCCATGTGGTCCCAATGGCTATTTTTAAATGCTAATTACTCTAGAGATGCCAACTAGGCGTTATAAGATTGATTGAAGGAGTTTCACGTCTTGGTAGTCATGTGTGGCCCGTATCTGCCTGCCAGACGCTGCACTGTTTGTTTGGCTCTGGCAGGGGCGATCTTGGTAACGTTGATCCCATGAAATTCTTTTTTTTTTTTTTCCCCTCCATTATACCTTGATGTTCATTGATGATGTGCCATTCTTTTCAGGCAGTCCACACGGGTGTGAGTGGCCATGGTCGGCGGTGTTCTATTTTTTTGCATGTTTTGCTTAAGGGATTGAGGTTATTTGAGGGGCTATAAATAGAGCGAGGGATTTAAAGGCTATAGGTTATTCTTTGACTGGGGTTGGGGTCGGGGTGTTGCTTCTGTCCCAGCTGCAGATTGTTGTTGTTGTGTGGGGGTTGTCAGGGAGGCCATTTTGCACCAAAGCTTTGGTAAAAGGACATGTATCATGTGGTTGATGTAGAAATGAGATGGTTTATAATCGTGGATAAAAAGGACTTGAAGTAAATGGAATCATGAAATGAGGGAAGATAATGGTAAGGGATCTGTCCTATATATCGGTGGATGATTTTTGAAGTGATGTATCAAATGTCAAGATATTTCCATCTAAACTAATTCCATAGCTAATTTTTTTTTTTTTTTGGTGTCAAGTGATTGACAATAAGTAAAAAAAAAAAATACATGGTATTATTGCATGTTCT
This sequence comes from Panulirus ornatus, assembly GCF_036320965.1. Classification (NCBI taxonomy): domain Eukaryota; kingdom Metazoa; phylum Arthropoda; class Malacostraca; order Decapoda; family Palinuridae; genus Panulirus; species Panulirus ornatus. Next base: position 30,764,207 of record NC_092269.1, read on the forward strand.
TCCACACTTGCGTAGTTATGACTATGCTCCAATCAAAAGCGCCTCACACGTGCCTTTCCAGCTTAAGGTGACAGTGATCACGAGAAACTGGTGAATTCATGCTAGAAAATGTAAACATCAGGGAAAGGTAAACTAAAATGGTGTGATGAAAATTGATTATGTAATGCAATGACGGACCATTTTAAGCAAAAATGCCTTTTTGTAAAAATGATTAGGCAGTATCCTTGAAAGTGATTGGTTCCACGTATTCTGTTATTGCCTTGGTCGATTTTTTTATTTAAAGTTCAGGAACAAATAGTTGTCATAAGTGTGACAAAATGATTAATGAATTACAGGCATGAGGGTCATTACTGGATAAAGATTGCAATTTTTTAATGATATCCTCAAACTATTGATCAAAACAATCTGTTGTCCTCTGTCCCGATAAAATCATGAAAGCCAGCAAAGGTGCAGGAAGTTTAGACGATACATATGTAAGCCATTTGAAATGAGACATGTTTGAAATTTTCAACCATTTTTACTTTCACATGAAGTCCTGCATCATTTGAAAGGCATGAAGTCATGCAAGTTGAGAATCATTGTGATTAACGTATAACCTGCTTTATATGTGCAAACAGAGTCACAGCATTATTGATATCCTTTAGCCTCAGCTTTATTGGTTGAATGCTCGTCAACGATCAAATGACAGCTGACATCAATTGATGTCCTTGTAGAAGAAGGCAGCTGACATCAATTGGTTTTGAATATCCCTACCTCAGTTTGAATATCCAGCATATATATTGTAGCATTGTTAGCCTTTTGAAGTATTTTCCATTTCTACGAAGGCATGGGGAAGAATTCTGCTCCCATTACTACCCCTCGGTTCATCACTTTAAGGGAAAGGATTTTAACCTGCATTTTGTGTATGTACAGTGACCCCGCAAAAATGTGTAGATTGTTGGATGATCTAAGTACTGAGGAGGAATGTGTACAATATATATCAATGTGTGAGAAAAGTGAAGAGGAATAACACAGAATATGCGGAGAAATAAGTGACTTGGTGATTTTATCAAAGTTCAAGTGTAGGTTTCATTCATTCAGAGTAGATAAACTGTTTTACATGATATATGGACAAGATATTTCTATACTCTACATGTAGGAAAAGATGCTACCAAGTTATGTAAGCATTTCTCTCCACATATGAAGGGTTCCAGCACTGTGGATTAGCAATGAACATGAAGGGGGGTCTTGCAGGGCTAAGGGCCTAATCAGTACAGCATGTGTCATCAGCCAGTGAAAGGGTTTTTATTATAAGGAGATGGGAGATTGTGTCTAGCAGACAACTCTTTTCACTCACACTCGGCATACTACTGTTGAATTAATAGAAAATTCACCAGATCTAGCAAATCTAAAAACCTCCATAGTAGATTTTTGGAGTAATCTTAAGGGATTTCATGTCCACTAGTGTCTGCATGACTTCTGCCATTTGAATCTCATTAGCTTCTGTATTCTTTTTGTATAGTACACTTGTCTGTTATATATGCATTTATAACTTTCTCGTATTAAGTGCATTATGTATGAATTTTCCTCTTATAATTATCATGAATGAGTAGGAAAATGAATCTGGGGTTGGTCAGGCCAAGACACAGGAACATATCTTCATCCCTTACACGTTATAGTGTCGCATAAGATATACCTAAATACAATGCTTACTCTGTACTTCATTTTTTTTGATACATTAATTATGTTCTAGAAATGTACTATATTATTGAGAGTTTACTTACATTTTTGTGAAAATTAGGTGAAGCGATCTTCTTTAGGAATGTAATCCCCTTATCCAGTTGAATCCAAAAGTAAGATAGGATTTACTATCCAGTCATTCACTTAAGTCATATTTTTGTTCTCTTTAAATAAAGTATTGCTTATTGCTGTCCTGGTTCTATAATTTTAACAAAAAACTTTGAATACATTTATTTTGACCTACCTTTAAACTTCTAATATTATATTTTTTTTGTTATACTTTGTCGCTATCTCCCGTGTTAGCGAGGTAGCGCAAGGAAACAGAGGAAAGAATGGCCCAACCCACCTACATACACGTCCACACACGCACATATACATACCTATACATTTCAACGTATACATGTATATATGTATACATACACAGACATATACATATATACACATGTACATAATTCATGCTTGCTGCCTTTATTCATTCCCATCGCAACCCCACACACATGAAATGACACTCCCCTTCCCCCGCACGTGTGCAAGGTAGCACTAGGAAAAGACAACAAAGGCCACATTCATTCACACTCAGTCTCTAGCTGTCATGTATAATGCATGGAAACCACAGCTCCCTTTCCACATCCAAGCCCCACAAAACTTTCCATGGTTTACCCCAGATGCTTCACATACCCTGGTTCAATCCACTGACAGCACGTCTGATATTTGTTATAATTTTGTTTAAGCCTCATTTTTTTAAGTGGAGGTCAACACAGGATCATTGTCTCTTACATCAAGGATTTTCTGTTTCAGAGGAATGATTACTTTAACAAAGAAGTTGAAGTCAAGTAAAGGGGGAGGGCTACCAGAGCCCCCAAAGAAGCGCATATCAATTCGAGATCAACTGCTTGTTAAGGAGGTACAGTATGGGAGCATTTTGCTAGTATTATAAGAAATTGTTGGACTGTCATTCGTATGCTACTGGTATTTGGCTTTTAAAGTTGCAGTAATATTTGCTAAAGATTATCTCTTTTAGTTCATATTGTTATGGTTGCAGTGATATTTGCTTAAGATTATCTCTTCTAGTTCATATCGTTAGTGGATTAGTTGCCCTCATTTCATATCATTAGTGGATTAGTTGCTGTCATTTCATATCATTAGTGGATTAGTTGCCCTTAGTCATTCACAGAAGTACTAATGTGTGATAAGTAAATAGTTTTACTTTTTTCTTTCATGTTAATCCTTCTTTTTCCTTAGTCACAGTTACACTAAATATCATTTAGAAGTCTGCTAGACTTTCAGTTCCACACTTTAGTAATTACCACATACATTTTCTCACTTCTTATGCTTGTTATTTGTTTCCTTGTCTTATTTTTTCCTTCCCCATGCTCCTACCTTCCTTCTTGTTTTTACATGCTATGTACCAGATATTTCAAGTTCTGTTTATAGGTTTTTGATGCTTAATGGTGTAAGAATGATTGGGAAGCCTCCCTTTCTTGCTTGAAACCCATTGTCAGACCAAGAAACGGGTCAAATGTTTTGTTTTTTATCCTAGACCGAAGGGTAACAGGAGAGTCTTGGAAGTGATATGAGTAATGTACAGATTTTATGTTTGTGTGACTGCTTCACAGCAGGAAAAGCTTTTTACTTCACAGCAGAAAAAGCTTTTCTAAAGAATTTTTGTAACTCATCACATTTTTGCCGATTCATTTATTGAAGCAACTCTTGTTATATACAGGTATACCTGGATAATCCAGTGTAATTTTATAGATATCATTTTGCATGAGAAACTTTGATTGGATCATGAAAGCTAAATCCCTGCATAAAAAGCCATAACATAGTTAGGTTATGCTCTATTTCCAATGTAACTCAAATTCAGCTAATTCTACTTTAAGGAATACCTCTCATGAATACTTCACTTCTTTGGAGCACATCATGGTCACATGATTTCTTTTGAGACATGGCCCATCTGGGCACATCTCAGGTACAAACATTCTCTTCTCTTCCAATTTGAACACTTGCCTCACTCTTGCTGTGAAAGATCACTGATTCTAGCTTACAGCTTTCCTCCCACATCATTTTGAACAACACCTTCTGTAGAGTACCTATATCAACCCTGTCATACTTTCTCTCTTGGTTTGCATCATACAAGTCATTCTGTTTCTCATAAGTATTTCTCTCATCATCGACTTAAAAACTTGTTAATGATTATACTTTGTTGCTGTCTCCTGCATTAGTGAGGTAGCGCAAGGAAACAGATGAAAGAATGGCCCAACCCACGCACATACACGTCCACACACTCACATATACATACCTATACATTTCAACGTATACATATATATACATACACAGACATATACATATATACACATGTACATAATTCATACTTGCTGCCTTTATTCATTCCTGTCGCCACCCTGCTATGCATGAAATGACAACCCCCTCCCCCCGCACGTGCGCAAGGTAGCGCTAGGAAAAGACAACAAATGCCACATTCGTTCACACTCTGTCTCTAGCTGTCATGTATAATGCACCAAAACCTCAGCTCCCTCTCCACATCCAGGCCCCACAAAACTTTCCATGGTTTACACCAGACACTTCACATGCCCTGGTTCAATCTATTGACAGCATGTCGACCCCCGGTATACCACATCATTCCAATTCACTCTATTCCTTGCACGCCTTTCACCCTCCTGCATGTTCAGGCCCCGATCACTCAAAATCTTTATCACTCCATCTTTCCACCTCCAATTTGTTCTCCCATTTCTCGTTCCCTCCACCTCTGACACATATATCCTCTTGGTCAATCTTTCCTCACCCATTCTCTCCATGTGCCCAAACCATTTCAAAACACCCTCTTCTGCTCTCTCAACCACACTCTTTTTATTACCACACATCTCTCTTACCCTATTATTACTTACTCGATCAAACCACCTCACACCACATATTGTCCTCAAACACCTCATTTCCAACACATCCACCCTCCTATGCACAACTCTATCCATAGCCCATGCCTCGCAACCATACAACATTGTTGGAACCACTATTCCTTCAAACATACCCATTTTTGCTTTCCGAGATAATGTTCTCGACTTCCACACATTTTTCAAGGCTCCCAGAATTTTCGCCCCCTCCCCACCCTATGATTCACTTCCGCTTCCATGGTTCCATCCGCTGCCAAATCCACTCCCAGATATCTAAAACACTTTGCTTCCTCCAGTTTTTCTCATTCAAACTTACCTCCCAATTGACTTGACCCTCAACCCTACTGTACCTAATAACCTTACTCTTATTCACATTTACTCTCAACTTTCTTCTTTCACACACTTTACCAAACTCAGTCACTAGCTTCTGCAGTTTCTCACATGAACCAGCCACCAGCTGTATCATCAGCGAACAACAACTGACTCTCTTCCCAAGCTCTCTCATCCACAACAGACGGCATACTTGCCCCTCTTTCCAAAACTCTTGCATTCACATCCCTAACAACCCCATCCATAAACAAATTAAACAACCATGGATACATCACACACCCCTGCCGCAAACCTACATTCACTGAGAACCAATCACTTTCCTCTCTTCCTACACGTACACATGCCTTACATCCTCAATAAAAACTTTTCACTGATTCTGACAACTTGCCTCCCACAACATATAGTCTTAATACCTTCCACAGAGCATCTCTATCACCTCTGTCATATGCCTTCTCCAGATCCATAAATGCTACATACAAATCCATTTGCTTTTCTAAGTATTTCTCATACATTCTTCAAAGCAAACACCTGATCCACACATCCTCTACCACTTCTGAAACCACACTGCTCTTCCCCAATCTGATGCTCTGTACATGCCTTCACCCTCTCAATCAATACCCTCCCATATAATTTACTAGGAATACTCAACAGACTTATACCTCTGTAATTTGAGCACTCACTCTTATCCCCTTTGCCTTTGTACAGTGGCACTATGCAAGCATTCTACCAATCCTTAGGCACCTCACCATGAATCATACATACATTAGATAACCTTACCAACCAGTCAGCAATACAGTCACCCCCTTTTTTAATAAATGCCACTGCAATATTTTCCAAACCCGCTGCCTTGCCGGCTTTCATCTTCCACAAAGCTTTTACCACCTCTTCTCTGTTTACCAAATCATTTTCCCTAACCCTCTCACTTTGCACACCACCTCGACCAAAACACCCTATATCTGCCACTCTATCATCAAACACATTCAACAGACCTTCAAAATACTCACTCCATCTCCTCACGTCACCACTACTTGTTTTCACCTCCCCATTAGCCCTCTTCACTGAAGTTCTCATTTGTTCCCTTGTCTTACGCACTTTGTTTACCTCCTTCCTAAACATCTTTTTATTCTCCCTAAAATTTAATGATACTGTCTCACCCCAACTCTCATTTGCCCTCTTTTTCACCTCTTGCAGCTTTCTCTTGACATCCTGCCTCTTTCTTTTATACATCTCCCACTTATTTGCATTATCTCCCTGCAAAAATCGTTTAAATGCCTCCCTCTTCTCTTTCACTAATAATCTTACTTCTTCATCCCACCACTCACTACCCTTTCTAATCTGCCCACCTCCCACGCTTCTCATGCCACAAGCATCTTTTGCGCAAGCCATCACTGCTTCCCTAAATACATCCCATTCCTCTCTCACTCCCCTTACGTCCTTTGTTCTCACCTTTTTCCATTCTGTATTCAGTCTCTCCTGGTACTTCCTCACACAAGTCTCCTTCCCAAGCTCACTTACTCTCACCACTCTCTTCACCCCGACATTCTCTCTTCTTTTCTGTAAACCTCTACAAATCTTCACCTTCGCCTCCACAAGATAATGATCAGACATCCCTCCAGTTGCACATCTCAGCATATTGATATCCAAAAGTCTCTCTTTAGCACGCCTATCAATTAACACGTAATCCAATAACGTGTTCTTGCCATCTCTCCTACTTACATACGTATACTTATGTATATCTCGCTTTTTAAACCAGGTATTCCCAATCACCAGTCCTTTTTCAGCACATAAATCTACAAGCTCTTCACCATTTCCATTTACAACACTGAACACTGAACATGTTTGAAGGAATAGTAGTTCCAACAATGTTGTATGGTTGCGAGGCGTGGGCTATGGATAGAGTTGTGCGCAGGAGGATGGATGTGCTGGAAATGAGATGTTTGAGGACAATGTGTGGTGTGAGGTGGTTTGATTGAGTAAGTAACGTAAGGGTAAGAGAGATGTGTGGAAATAAAAAGAGTGTGGTTGAGAGAGCAGAAGAGGGTGTTTTGAAATGGTTTGGGCACATGGAGAGAATGAGTGAGGAAAGATTGACCAAGAGGATATATGTGTCGGAGGTGAAGGGAACGAGGAGAAGAGGGAGACCAAATTGGAGGTGGAAAGATGGAGTGAAAAGGATTTTGTGTGATCGGGGCCTGAACATGCAGGAGGGTGAAAGGAGGGCAAGGAATAGAGTGAATTGGAGCGATGTGGTATACAGGGGTTGACGTGCTGTCAGTGGATTGAATCAAGGCATGTGAAGCGTCCGGGGTAAACCATGGAAAGCTGTGTAGGTATGTATATTTGCGTGTGTGGACGTGTGTATGTACATGTGTATGGGGGGGGTTGGGCCATTTCTTTCGTCTGTTTCCTTGCGCTACCTCGCAAACGCGGGAGACAGCAACAAAGTATAAAAAAAAAAAATATATATATATTTTTTTTTTTTTTTTTTTTACTTTGTCGCTGTCTCCCGCGTTTGCGAGGTAGCGCAAGGAAACAGACGAAAGAAATGGCCCAACCCCCCCCCATACACATGTATATACATACGTCCACACACGCAAATATACATACCTACACAGCTTTCCATGGTTTACCCCAGACGCTTCACATGCCTTGATTCAATCCACTGACAGCACGTCAACCCCTGTATACCACATCGCTCCAATTCACTCTATTCCTTGCCCTCCTTTCACCCTCCTGCATGTTCAGGCCCCGATCACACAAAATCTTTTTCACTCCATCTTTCCACCTCCAATTTGGTCTCCCTCTTCTCCTCGTTCCCTCCACCTCCGACACATATATCCTCTTGGTCAATCTTCCTCACTCATTCTCTCCATGTGCCCAAACCACTTCAAAACACCCTCTTCTGCTCTCTCAACCACGCTCTTTTTATTTCCACACATCTCTCTTACCCTTACGTTACTTACTCGATCAAACCACCTCACACCACACATTGTCCTCAAACATCTCATTTCCAGCACATCCATCCTCCTGCGCACAACTCTATCCATAGCCCACGCCTCGCAACCATACAACATTGTTGGAACCACTATTCCTCAAACATACCCATTTTTGCTTTCCGAGATAATGTTCTCGACTTCCACACATTCTTCAAGGCCCCCAGAATTTTCGCCCCCTCCCCCACCCTATGATCCACTTCCGCTTCCATGGTTCCATCTGCTGCCAGATCCACTCCCAGATATCTAAAACACTTCACTTCCTCCAGTTTTTCTCCATTCAAACTCACCTCCCAATTGACTTGACCCTCAACCCTACTGTACCTAATAACCTTGCTCTTATTCACATTTACTCTTAACTTTCTTCTTCCACACACTTTACCAAACTCAGTCACCAGCTTCTGCAGTTTCTCACATGAATCAGCCACCAGCGCTGTATCATCAGTGAACAACAACTGACTCACTTCCCAAGCTCTCTCATCCCCAACAGACTTCATACTTGCCCCTCTTTCCAAAACTCTTGCATTTACCTCCCTAACAACCCCATCCATAAACAAATTAAACAACCATGGAGACATCACACACCCCTGCCGCAAACCTACATTCACTGAGAACCAATCACTTTCCTCTCTTCGTACACGTACACATGCCTTACATCCTCGATAAAAACTTTTCACTGCTTCTAACAACTTTCCTCCCACACCATATATTCTTAATACCTTCCACAGAGCATCTCTATCAACTCTATCATATGCCTTCTCCAGATCCATAAATGCTACATACAAATCCATTTACTCGATCAAACGACCTCACACCACATATTGTCCTCAAACATCTCACCTCGAGCACATCCACCCTCCCGCGCACAACTCCATCCACAGCCCACGCCCCGGAACCACACAACACTGTTGGAACCACCATTCCCCCAAACATAGTCACTCTTGCTCTCAGAGATAATGTTCTCGACCTCCACACACTCTTCAAGGCCCCCAGGATTCTCGCCCCCTCCCCCACCTCACGACTCACTTCCGCTTCCATGGTTCCACCCACCGCCAGATCCACTCCCAGATATCCAAAACACCCCACCTCCTCCAGCCCCTCTCCATTCAAACTTACCTCCCAATTGATTGAGTAAGTAATGTAAGGGTAAGAGAGATGTGTGGAAATAAAAAGAGCGTGGTTGAGAGAGCAGAAGAGGGTGTTTTGAAATGGTTTGGGCACATGGAGAGAATGAGTGAGGAAAGATTGACAAAGAGGATATATGTGTCGGAGGTGGAGGGAATGAGAAGTGGGAGACCAAATTGGAGGTGGAAAGATGGAGTGAAAAAGATTTTGAGTGATCGGGGCCTGAACATGCAGGAGGGTGAAAGGTGGGCAAGGAATAGAGTGAATTGGAACGATGTGGTATACCGGGGTCGATGTGCTGTCAATGGATTGAATCAGGGCATGTGAAGCGCCTGGGGTAAACCATGGAAAGTTGTGTGGGGCCTGGATGTGGAAAGGGAGCTGTGGCTTCGGGCATTATTGCATGACAGCTAGAGACTGAGTGTGAACGAATGGGGCCTTCGTTGTCTTTTCCTAGTGCTACCTCGCACACATGAGGGGGGAGGGGGGATGTTATTCCATGTGTGGCGAGGTGGCGATGGGAATGAATAAAGGCAGACAGTGTGAATTGTGTGCATGTGTATATATATATGTGTCTGTGTGTGTATATATATGTGTACTTTGAGATGTATAGGTATGTATATTTGTGTATGTGGACGTATGTATATACATGTGTATGGGGGTGGGTTGGGCCATTTCTTTCGTCTGTTTCCTTGTGCTACCTGGCAAACGCGGGAGACAGCGACAAAGCAAAAAAAAAAAATATATATATATTATCCCTGGGGATAGGGGAGAAAGAATACTTCCCACGTATTCCCTGCGTGTCGTAGAAGGCGACTAAAAGGGGAGGGAGCGGGTGGCTGGAAATCGCTCCCCTTCCTCTTTTTTTTCAATTTTCCAAAAGAAGGAACAGAGAAGGGGGCCAGGTGAGGATATTCCCTCGAAGGCCCAGTCCTCTGTTCTTAACGCTAACCTTGCTAATGCGGGAAATGGCGAATAGTACGAAAGAAAGATATATATATATATATAAATTTTAGGTAATCAGTGATGGCTTGCTCAAAAGATGCTTGTGCATGAGAAGAGTGGATGTGGTCTGTTAAAAGGGTAGCGATTGTAGGTAGATGAAGTAAGAAGTATTAGTGAAAGAGAAGAGGGAGAGGCCATTTGACGATTTTTGCAGGGAAAAAATTCAATAGAATTGGGAGACGAATAAAAGAAAAGTGAACAGGAGGTCAAGAGAAAGGTGCAAGAGGTGAAAAAAAGTGGCAAATTAGAGTTGGGGTGAGAGACTATCAGTAAATTTTAGGGAGAATAAAAAGATGTTCTGGAAGAAGGTAAATAGGGGTCGTAAGACAAGGTACAAATGGAACTTCAGTGAAGGGCGTAAATGGGGAGGTGATAACAAGTAGTGGTGATGTGAGAAGGAGATGGAATGAGTATTTTGAAGGTTTGTTGAATGTGTCTGATGACAGAGTGGCAGATATAGGGTGTTTTGGTCGAGGTGGTGTGCAAAGTGAGAGGGTTAGGGAAAATGATTTGGTAAACAGAGAAGAGGTAGTAAAAGCTTTGCGGAAGATGAAAGCCGGCAAGGCAGCAGGTTTGGATGGTGTTGCAGTGGAATTTATTAAAAAAGGGGGGTGACTGTATTGTTGACTGGTTGGTAAGGTTATTTAATGTATGTATGACTCATGGTGAGGTGCCTGAGGATTGGCGGAATGCGTGCATAGTGCCATTGTACAAAGGCAAAGGGGATAAGAGTGAGTGCTCAAATTACAGAGGTATAAGTTTGTTGAGTATTCCTGGTAAATTATATGGGAGGGTATTGATTGAGAGGGTGAAGGCATGTACAGAGCATCAGATTGGGAAAGAGCAGTGCGGTTCAGAAGTGTAGAGGAAAGTGTGGAACAGGTGTTTTGGGGGTTTGAAGAATGTATGTGAGAAATACATAGAAAAGCACATGGAATTGTATGTTAGCATTTTATGGTCTGGATAAGGCATATGATAGAGTTGATAGAGATTCTCTTGGAAGGTATTTAGAATATTTGGTGTGGGAGGCAAGTTGTTAGAAGCAGTGAAAATTTTATCGAGATGTAAGGCATTTGTAACGTGAAAGGAAGAGAGGAAAGTGATTGGTTCTCAGAGAATGAGTTTGCGGCAGGGTGTGTGATGTCTCCATGGATGTATAATTTGTTAATTGATGGGGTTTTTAGGGATGTAATGCAAGAGTCCTGGAAAGTGTGCAAGTATGAAGTCTGTTGGGGATGAGAGAGCTTGGGAAGTGAGTCAGTTGTTTGTTCGCTGATGATACAGCGCTGGTGGCTGATTCATGTGAGAAAACTGCAGAAGCTGGTGACTGAGTTTGGTAAAGTGTGTGGAAGAAGAAAGTTAAGAGTAAATGTGAATAAGAGCAAGGTTATTAGGTACAGTAGGGTGAGGGTCAAGTCAATTGGGAGGTGAGTTTGAATGGAGAAAAACTGGAGGAAGTGAAGTGTTTTAGATATCTGGGAGTGGATCTGTCAGCGGATGGAACCATGTGAAGCGGAAGTGGATCATAGGGTGGGGGAGGGGGCGAAAATTTTGGGAGCCTTGAAAAATGTGTGGAAGTCGAGAACATTATCTCGGAAAGCAAAAATGGGTATGTTTGAAGGAATAGTGGTTCCAACAATGTTGTATGGTTGCGAGGCGTGGGCTATGGATAGAGTTGTGCGCAGGAGGATGGATGTGCTGGAAATGAGATGTTTGAGGACAATGTGTGGTGTGAGGTGGTTTGATCGAGTAAGTAACGTAAGGGTAAGAGAGATGTGTGGAAATAAAAAGAGCGTGGTTGAGAGAGCAGAAGAGGGTGTTTTGAAATGGTTTGGGCACATGGAGAGAATGAGTGAGGAAAGATTGACTAAGAGGATATATGTGTCGGAGGTGAAGGGAACGAGGAGAAGAGGAGACCAAATTGGAGGTGGAAAGATGGAGTGAAAAAGATTTTGAGTGATCGGGGCCTGAACATGCAGGAGGTGAAAGGAGGGCAAGGAATAGAGTGAATTGGAGCGATGTGGTATACAGGGTTGACGTGCTGTCAGTGGAGTGAATCAAGGCATGTGAAGCGTCTGGGGTAAACCATGGAAAGCTGTGTAGGTATGTATATTTGCGTGTGTGGACGTGTGTATGTACATGTGTATGGGGGGGGGGGGTTGGGCCATTTCTTTCGTCTGTTTCCTTGCGCTACCTCACAAACGCGGGAGACAGCGACAAAGTATAAAAAAAAAAAAAAAAAAAAAAAATATATATATATAATATAATATATATATATAATATATTTTTTTTTTTTTTTCTTCCAAAAGAAGGAACAGAGAAGGGGGCCAGGTGAGGATATTCCCTCAAAGACCCAGTCCTCTGTTCTTAACGCTACCTCGCTATCGCAGGAAATGTGAATAGTAAATGAAAGAAAGAAAGAAAAAGATATATATATATATATTTTTTTTTTATTTAATATAATTAAAACTATGTCGCTGTGTCCCGCGTTAGCAAGTAGCGCTATATATATATATATAATATATATATATTATCCCTGGGGATAGGGGAGAAAGAATACTTCCCACGTATTCCCTGCGTGTCGTAGAAGGCGACTAAAAGGGGAGGAGCAGGGGGCTGGAAATCCTCCCCTCTCGTTTTTTTTTTTTTTTCTTTAATTTTCCAAAAATAGGAACAGAGAAGGGGGCCAGGTGAGGATATTCCCTCAAAGACCCAGTCCTCTGTTCTTAATGCTACCTTGCTAATGCAGGAAATGGCGAATAGTATGAAAGAAAAGATATATATATATCTTTTCTTTCATACTATTCGCCATCTCCCGCGTTAGCGAGGTAGGGCTAAGAACAGAGGACTGGGCCTTTGAGGGAATATCCTTACCTGGCCCCCTCCTCTGTTCCTTCTTTTGAGAGGGGAGGATTTCCAGCCACCCGCTCCCTCCCCTTTTAGTCACCTTCTACGACACGCAGGGAATACGTGGGAAGTATTCTTTCTCCCCTATCCCCAGGGATAAGATATATATATATATATATATATATATATATATATATATATATATATATATATATATATATATATATATATATTCCCTGGGGATAGGGGATTAAGAATACTTCCCACGTATTCCCTGCGTGTCGTAGAAGGCGACTAAAAGGGGAGGGAGCAGGGGGCTGGAAATCCTCCCCTCTCGTTTTTTTTTTTTTTTTTTTTTTTTTTTTCAATTTTCCAAAAGAAGGAACAGAGAATTGGGCCAGGTGAGGGTATTCCCTCAAAGGCCCAGTCCTCTGTTCTTAACGCTACCTTGCTAATGCGGGAAATGGCGAATAGTTTGAAAGAAAATATATATATATATATATATATATATTTTTTTTTTTTTTTTTTTTTTTTTTTTTTTTACTTTGTCGCTGTCTCCCGCGCCTGCGAGGTAGCGCAAGGAAACAGACGAAAGAAATGGCCCAACCCCCCCCCCATACACATGTACATACACACGTCCACACACGCAAATATACATACCTACACAGCTTTCCATGGTTTACCCCAGACGCTTCACATGCCTTGCTTCAATCCACTGACAGCACGTCAACCCCTGTATACCACATGACTCCAATTCACTCTATTTCTTGCCCTCCTTTCACCCTCCTGCATGTTCAGGCCCCGATCACACAAAATCTTTTTCACTCCATCTTTCCACCTCCAATTTGGTCTCCCTCTTCTCCTCGTTCCCTCCACCTCCGACACATATATCCTCTTGGTCAATCTCTCCTCACTCATTCTCTCCATGTGCCCAAACCATTTCAAAACACCCTCTTCTGCTCTCTCAACCACGCTCTTTTTATTTCCACACATCTCTCTTACCCTTACGTTACTTACTCGATCAAACCACCTCACACCACACATTGTCCTCAAACATCTCATTTCCAGCACATCCATCCTCCTGCGCACATCTCTATCCATAGCCCACGCCTCGCAACCATACAGCATTGTTGGAACCACTATTCCCTCAAACATACCCATTTTTGCTTTCCGAGATAATGTTCTCGACTTCCACACATTCTTCAAGGCCCCCAGAATTTTCGCCCCCTCCCCCACCCTATGATCCACTTCCGCTTCCATGGTTCCATCCGCTGCCAGATCCACTCCCAGATATCTAAAACACTTCACTTCCTCCAGTTTTTCTCCATTCAAACTCACCTCCCAATTGACTTGACCCTCAACCCTACTGTACCTAATAACCTTGCTCTTATTCACATTTACTCTTAACTTTCTTCTTCCACACACTTTACCAAACTCAGTCACCAGCTTCTGCAGTTTCTCACATGAATCAGCCACCAGCGCTGTATCATCAGTGAACAACAACTGACTCACTTCCCAAGCTCTCTCATCCCCAACAGACTTCATACTTGCCCCTCTTTCCAAAACTCTTGCATTTACCTCCCTAACAACCCCATCCATAAACAAATTAAACAACCATGGAGACATCACACACCCCTGCCGCAAACCTACATTCACTGAGAACCAATCACTTTCCTCTCTTCGTACACGTACGCATGCCTTACATCCTCGATAAAAACTTTTCACTGCTTCTAACAACTTGCCTCCCACACCATATATTCTTAATACCTTCCACAGAGCATCTCTATCAACTCTATCATATGCCTTCTCCAGATCCATAAATGCTACATACAAATCCATTTACTCGATCAAACGACCTCACACCACATATTGTCCTCAAACATCTCACCTCGAGCACATCCACCCTCCCGCGCACAACTCCATCCACAGCCCACGCCCCGGAACCACACAACACTGTTGGAACCACCATTCCCCCAAACATAGTCACTCTTGCTCTCAGAGATAATGTTCTCGACCTCCACACACTCTTCAAGGCCCCCAGGATTCTCGCCCCCTCCCCCACCTCACGACTCACTTCCGCTTCCATGGTTCCACCCACCGCCAGATCCACTCCCAGATATCCAAAACACCCCACCTCCTCCAGCCCCTCTCCATTCAAACTTACCTCCCAATTGATTGAGTAAGTAATGTAAGGGTAAGAGAGATGTGTGGAAATAAAAAGAGCGTGGTTGAGAGAGCAGAAGAGGGTGTTTTGAAATGGTTTGGGCACATGGAGAGAATGAGTGAGGAAAGATTGACAAAGAGGATATATGTGTCGGAGGTGGAGGGAATGAGAAGTGGGAGACCAAATTGGAGGTGGAAAGATGGAGTGAAAAAGATTTTGAGTGATCGGGGCCTGAACATGCAGGAGGGTGAAAGGTGGGCAAGGAATAGAGTGAATTGGAACGATGTGGTATACCGGGGTCGATGTGCTGTCAATGGATTGAATCAGGGCATGTGAAGCGCCTGGGGTAAACCATGGAAAGTTGTGTGGGGCCTGGATGTGGAAAGGGAGCTGTGGCTTCGGGCATTATTGCATGACAGCTAGAGACTGAGTGTGAACGAATGGGGCCTTCGTTGTCTTTTCCTAGTGCTACCTCGCACACATGAGGGGGGAGGGGGATGTTATTCCATGTGTGGCGAGGTGGCGATGGGAATGAATAAAGGCAGACAGTGTGAATTGTGTGCATGTGTATATATATATGTGTCTGTGTGTGTATATATATGTGTACTTTGAGATGTATAGGTATGTATATTTGTGTATGTGGACGTATGTATATACATGTGTATGGGGGTGGGTTGGGCCATTTCTTTCGTCTGTTTCCTTGTGCTACCTGGCAAACGCGGGAGACAGCGACAAAGCAAAAAAAAAAATATATATATATATTATCCCTGGGGATAGGGGAGAAAGAATACTTCCCACGTATTCCCTGCGTGTCGTAGAAGGCGACTAAAAGGGGAGGGAGCGGGTGGCTGGAAATCCTCCCCTCTCGTTTTTTTTCAATTTTCCAAAAGAAGGAACAGAGAAGGGGGCCAGGTGAGGATATTCCCTCGAAGGCCCAGTCCTCTGTTCTTAACGCTACCTCGCTATCGTGGGAAATGGCGAATAGTACGAAAGAAAGATATATATATATATATATATTTAGGGAATCAGTGATGGATTGCGCAAAAGATGCTTGTGGCATGAGAAGAGTGGGAGGTGGGCTGTTTAGAAAGGGTAGTGAGTGGTGGGTTGAAGAAGTAAGAGTATTAGTGAAAGAGAAGAGAGAGGCATTTGGACGATTTTTGCAGGGAAAAAATGCAATTGAGTGGGAGAAGTATAAAAGAAAGAGACAGGAGGTCAAGAGAAAGGTGCAAGAGGTGAAAAAAAGGGCAAATGAGAGTTGGGGTGAGAGACTATCAGTAAATTTTAGGGAGAATAAAAAGATGTTCTGGAAGGAGGTAAATAGGGTGCGTAAGACAAGGGAGCAAATGGGAACTTCAGTGAAGGGCGTAAATGGGGAGGTGATAACAAGTAGTGGTGATGTGAGAAGGAGATGGAATGAGTATTTTGAAGGTTTGTTGAATGTGTCTGATGACAGAGTGGCAGATATAGGGTGTTTTGGTCGAGGTGGTGTGCAAAGTGAGAGGGTTAGGGAAAATGATTTGGTAAACAGAGAAGAGGTAGTAAAAGCTTTGCGGAAGATGAAAGCCGGCAAGGCAGCAGGTTTGGATGGTGTTGCAGTGGAATTTATTAAAAAAGGGGGTGACTGTATTGTTGACTGGTTGGTAAGGTTATTTAATGTATGTATGACTCATGGTGAGGTGCCTGAGGATTGGCGGAATGCGTGCATAGTGCCATTGTACAAAGGCAAAGGGGATAAGAGTGAGTGCTCAAATTACAGAGGTATAAGTTTGTTGAGTATTCCTGGTAAATTATATGGGAGGGTATTGATTGAGAGGGTGAAGGCATGTACAGAGCATCAGATTGGGGAAGAGCAGTGCGGTTTCAGAAGTGGTAGAGGATGTGTGGATCAGGTGTTTGCTTTGAAGAATGTATGTGAGAAATACTTAGAAAAGCAAATGGATTTGTATGTAGCATTTATGGATCTGGAGAAGGCATATGATAGAGTTGATAGAGATGCTCTGTGGAAGGTATTAAGAATATATGGTGTGGGAGGCAAGTTGTTAGAAGCAGTGAAAAGTTTTTATCGAGGATGTAAGGCATGTGTACGTGTAGGAAGAGAGGAAAGTGATTGGTTCTCAGTGAATGTAGGTTTGCGGCAGGGGTGTGTGATGTCTCCATGGTTGTTTAATTTGTTTATGGATGGGGTTGTTAGGGAGGTGAATGCAAGAGTCCTGGAAAGAGGGGCAAGTATGAAGTCTGTTGGGGATGAGAGAGCTTGGGAAGTGAGTCAGTTGTTGTTCGCTGATGATACAGCGCTGGTGGCTGATTCATGTGAGAAACTGCAGAAGCTGGTGACTGAGTTTGGTAAAGTGTGTGGAAGAAGAAAGTTAAGAGTAAATGTGAATAAGAGCAAGGTTATTAGGTACAGTAGGGTTGAGGGTCAAGTCAATTGGGAGGTGAGTTTGAATGGAGAAAAACTGGAGGAAGTGAAGTGTTTTAGATATCTGGGAGTGGATCTGTCAGCGGATGGAACCATGGAAGCGGAAGTGGATCATAGGGTGGGGGAGGGGGCGAAAATTTTGGGAGCCTTGAAAAATGTGTGGAAGTCGAGAACATTATCTCGGAAAGCAAAAATGGGTATGTTTGAAGGAATAGTGGTTCCAACAATGTTGTATGGTTGCGAGGCGTGGGCTATGGATAGAGTTGTGCGCAGGAGGATGGATGTGCTGGAAATGAGATGTTTGAGGACAATGTGTGGTGTGAGGTGGTTTGATCGAGTAAGTAACGTAAGGGTAAGAGAGATGTGTGGAAATAAAAAGAGCGTGGTTGAGAGAGCAGAAGAGGGTGTGTTGAAATGGTTTGGGCACATGGAGAGAATGAGTGAGGAAAGATTGACTAAGAGGATATATGTGTCGGAGGTGGAGGGAACGAGGAGAAGAGGGAGACCAAATTGGAGGTGGAAAGATGGAGTGAAAAAGATTTTGTGTGATCGGGGCCTGAACATGCAGGAGGGTGAAAGGAGGGCAAGGAATAGAGTGAATTGGAGTGATGTGGTATACAGGGGTTGACGTGCTGTCAGTGGAGTGAATCAAGGCATGTGAAGCGTCTGGGGTAAACCATGGAAAGCTGTGTAGGTATGTATATTTGCGTGTGTGGACGTGTGTATGTACATGTGTATGGGGGGGGGGGGTTGGGCCATTTCTTTCGTCTGTTTCCTTGCGCTACCTCACAAACGCGGGAGACAGCGACAAAGTATAAAAAAAAAAAAAAAAAAAAAAATATATATATATATATATATATATATATATAATTTTTTTTTTTTTTTTTTCTTCCAAAAGAAGGAACAGAGAAGAAGGCCAGGTGAGGATATTCCCTCAAAGACCCAGTCCTCTGTTCTTAACGCTACCTCGCTATCGCAGGAAATGGTGAATAGTATGAAAGAAAGAAAGAAAAAGATATATATATATATTTTTTTTTTATTTATTTATTATACTTTGTCGCTGTGTCCCGCGTTAGCAAGGTAGCGCTATATATATATATATATTATCCCTGGGGATAGGGGAGAAAGAATACTTGCCACGTATTGCCTGCATGTCGTAGAAGGCATCTAAAAGGGCAGGGAGCTGGGGGGCTGAAAATCCTCCCCTCTCTTTTTTTTTTTTCTTTAATTTTCCAAAAATAGGAACAGAGAAGGGGGCCAGGTGAGGATAATCCTTCAAAGGCCCAGTCCTCTGTTCTTAATGCTACCTTGCTAATGCAGGAAATGGCGAATAGTATGAAAGAAAAGATATATATATATCTTTTCTTTCATACTATTCGCCATCTCCCGCGTTAGCGAGGTAGGGTTAAGAACAGAGGACTGGGCCTTTGAGGGAATATCCTCATCTGGCCCCCTTCTCTGTTCCTTCTTTGGAAAAAAAAAGAAAAAAAAAAGAGGGGAGGATTTCCAGCCCCCCACTCCCTTCCCTTTTAGTCGCCTTCTACGACACGCAGGGAATACGTGGGAATTATTCTTTCTCCCCTATCCCCAGGGATAAATGTATATATATATATATGATTATTAGGTATCATAATATATAGCTGCAAAGTAAGTGAAAAAGGTGATGAAAAAGTAACTTCCAAGTCACTTATGATAAGAAGCTAGCTGTTAACTAATAACGAAGCATTCTAACAAATGACACAAAGTTACTAAAGTATTCACTGGATGGGAGCACCTCTCTACCAGAACATTTCACCACTACAGGAGCCACATCGCAATATCTTACTAAGCTTATGCAAAAGGCAGGGAGGGATATGGTATCTATGTATCCATAGCAAACCTTTCCCATGATGGAAGAATTGATCTGTTCTTAGAACTTTAAAATTAGTTAGGTTATATTTGAAAGAGCTCAAAATTTCCTTGAAGAAATGAAAGATGTTCAGTGTCACTTGAATTCTGTTTAGCATGCTGCAATGAGTTTTACAGAACATGCAGTTTCCTCAGGATGCAAAATTGTGCTTCTTTTAAGAGATGTTCCCCCTTAGGTTTGTTTTTTCTTTGATCATATTCATTCTACAATGCATTGGCTAAAACATTCTTTAGTCTTTTATTATGACATCAGAGATTACACCTTTTTATTTTTCTGATATTATTTTCCTTATTCTAATACTTTTTAGTGTTTTCCAATTTTTTCTGTTTATACCTTTTGTATACTTTATGAGGCAGCTGCCATCCTTTTTACATGTTGATTTCATAATACAAATGAGAGGTGGCTGCTTCCCATATTTACTGTCCATGCTAATATGCAGACTCTGGATTATTTTTTCAAGCCGTGCTATCAGTGTCTCAAAACTCAAAGTGTGAAAATGGTCAGTAGCTAAAATGTTTTAGAAACTCATGCTTGTACCACCCTGCTGTAAAACTGTATAATGGTGACTAACTGTAGAGGGACAGACCGAAAAAGATTCTTAGTCATCCTTTAGTTTTTAAAAGCAGCTGCCATCTCCATTTTATGATATCTTTAGCTTTGAATTTTCATTTGTTTTTTTTTAATATTAACAGAGTTGAATATATTTCTTAAAACAGGTAAGTGAGATGGAGAGCAATTTACCTGAAGGATGTGTCGCAAAATTTGATGACCCAAATATTCTTCATTCATTCTGTCTTGTCGTGTCCCCTCCTGAGGGCTACTGGTCTGGTGGTGTTTTTGTTTTTAGCATCAACGTACCAGAAGAATACAACATAGCAGTGAGTATATAATAGAACCACTGTTTATTATTGCTTCTGAAAGATGAAATAGGTGACTTTTAAAAGCATGTTTCCAGTGTGTGAGTGAAACGGATTTGGAGTGTGAAAGATAGCTGGATAAATATAAGATAGAAAGGTCAAAAGTTGATGTATGTAAATGGTACCTTCAGCAAAGAAGGTGGAAACAATACTTAGTTTTGAGAGGCAGTACTATTTTGCTAGGATTGTAAAAAATACTTAGTTTTGAGAGGCAGTACTATTTTACTAGGATTGTAAAAAATACTTAGTTTTGAGAGGCGGTACTAATTTACTAGGATTGTGTATTTTACTTTTTCTTTTTCAGCCCCCTGTAGTAAGATGTGAAACCAGACTTTGGCATCCAAACATCAGTGAGGAAGGTGAAATCTGTTTATCACTCCTTCGGCAAAACTCCATTGACGGCCTTGGATGGGCTCCCACCAGGAGATTAAAGGATGTAGTCTGGGGACTAAGTAGCCTATTTATGGTAAGTATTGTTCTTATCACCTTTCTAATTAATCTCATTCAGATATCCAGGTTTGTTTGCTTATGCCACTTTTGGTTGTAAACTTTGTAGTCTGGAGACAATAACATTTCCTTGTTTCCATCATGCATAGTTTCATGCAACCACTCAAAGCCGTTCTTTTATGCTGGTTTGATATTGTTGAAGTGATGCACAGAACCATCTTACACTCTCTTTGTCAGGATTGCTGGTTATACTTTCTTATTAGAATGAATACCGGTCTTCTCCAGTGCATCATAAATCGGTCCTTCTCATTTCATTTTCTGTCATAACATTCTTTATCTTTGTCTCCCTTTCTTCATCATAAATTACTAGATATAAACATGGAAGAGCCTGTCATGCTAACACCCTTTTGTACAGACAATCACCATAGTCCTGCCTGCTTCTGCATGTGTGATGGAGGGCTCCTGTAGTAACTGAAAGCTTTTTCCATTCATTTTACTAATATTAGCATTCTTATTACTAACCTTTCTTATGTTGACATCATTTAGCTGATACCTCTATCTCAATATCTTACTCAAAGACCAAACTATCCAGTGCTGTTTCACAGATCACTTCCTCATTCACATTGATAACCTTTCGTATGTTGACACCATTTAGCCATTACCTCTCTTGATATCTTACTCAGAGAACAAACTGTCCATAGATGTTTCACAGATTTTTTCCTTGTTCACTTGTATATCATTCATTAATGATTCCACTTCATAGGAGGATTTTGTGCTTCAATACCAGCATACTTGTTACATGTCTCTTGGACCTTGTATCTCCGAACTTTGATCGTATTTGTCTTCCAACTACCACATTTTTCCTCTCCCTCATCTTCTGTTCTTCTAACTCATCAGACTTTTTAGCTACCCTCTGCTGTTGAAATTCCTCCAATAAGGCCATGACATCCTCTCATCCTCAAGCTTAGTTTCTTTACCATGAAGAATTCAACATGAGACACAAGCATTGAGTGAAAGGCTCAATGTAGAGTTAGGGTTTTGAAGCCCTTGCATATATATATTTGTAATGAACAAGTACAAATTATTGACCACTGTACTCATATTCCAGACTTAGAACCACTCTTTCAACTTTGGATTAGTTCTTCATCCTTTTTACTGTAGCTACATAATTTCACCCCTGATTGATTCATATCTAAACTTTCATGAACATCTTGCCCATTGCAGCTCCCCACACATTTTCCTCATTGCACCTTCTCCTCTGGCTGTTACCACTGAATGTTCTCTGGCTGTTACCACTGAATGTTTAGCCTTTTATAGTACTGATTGGACTAAGGAAAATTTTCTTTTCGCTTCTGGTTTGATGCTTTTGTCTCTGCTGAAAACATAGTAGAGGTTTGCATTGTTGGAAAGGAAAATCATATCTCCTCTTCTTTTAAGACTATCTCTTCTTCTAATCCATTGTTCAGTCATGCTTGACTTGAGACTATTTTGGCAAAGAATCAGGCATATTGGATCTAGAAAATATCCTTCCACTTGCACTCAGCATCCATTCATTCCTAGAATCATTCTAGAGCCTTCGCTTTTCCTGAGGAAGTTTGACAACTTATCTTTTTCGATCATAAAGTCTCTATGTCTTTGGCTGAAAGAATCCCTTTTAACTCTGTATTGTTCTCTTTTCTCCTTGGACTCCTGTTTGGATGACTAACATTTCCTGACTGTCTAATACCTCCTCTTACCAATCCTGTGCCCCTCCTTGTAGTTTCTTCCTGTCGTCCCAGAAACACTTCTCTCTCTGAATCCATGAAGTGTGTGTGGAGGTGATGGCTTTCTTCGTGTTTGGCAAGAGTATACTTTTAAACTTTTGCTCATGCTGCCAGTATTCTTCTCTTTTGTGTAAAAAGCAAAACTGTATCCATGGTCTTTGAAACATAATTTGATACTGCTTAATCCAGATAAGGTTGACGGTTCTACTTAACTTTAGTTCCAATACTCTGACAATTACCATTTTGAAAGTCTGAAACTTTCCATAGTGTCTTGAATATCAAACCCATCTCTCTCTTCATGAGTGTGGATTTTGCAAGGCAAGACCCTTTGGTGATATCTCTTCTTTTATTACTAATGTTGATTCATCCTCTTTTCAGACTTTGGAGAATCTTATATTATAGTCCTTGATATCTCAAAAAAGCTTTTGAAAGGGTTTGACTCTTGGGTTTGATTTTCAACTCAGCTCTTAGTTTTTCTCCTTGCTTCTCTTGTCTCATACCTTGGGCTCCGGTTGCCCTGTTTCCATAATTGTTGATGGATCAACTTCTGCCTCTGCCATCTTTACTAATGGTGTCCCATAGGGTTCTATCCTGTCTCCAGTAGTGTTCCTCCTTTTTTTCTTTGATTTCGTATCTTCAAGACATAACCCAGTGCACTCGTATGCTTACACCAAAGCACTGCATTTCTTTACTCCTTTCAATTCTTCTACTTATTCTTTTGCTTTATCTACATCTTGTCTCCCCACAAATAATTCTGTAAACTTTGTTTTTGACAGGTCTTCTGGTGGTACGGATGAACCTCATTAAGTGAGTCATACTTGAAACCAATTTAACTCACTTGCCTTAATCAAACTGTCGTTGTTGGTTCTCTATCTGTCTTCAGTAGCTTTTAATCTGGTTTCTTCTCTTGAGACTTGGAAGCTGTGCTTCTGCTGTAATTTAGATATGATATTTGGCAAACCATTGTATCACATGATTTTTGTGTGGCTGTCAGCACATCAAAGGGAGGGCCATTGTGATGTATGTTTCTTTGTATACACTATTGAACTTTGGAACTCTTTAGCCTCTAAAGTCTCTCTTAAAAGGCACAATGTAGCTGGTTTTAAAGAGCAGATTTCCACATTCTTAAAAACTCTTGGATTCTTCATCTTGGTTTCGTACTTCTTTATCTCTTGCCTATTCCTATATTTCATTTAGGCCTAGCTTCATTGAGGATCTTTGTTCATGATTGGAACCTCCAAAATAAGTAAAGGATACATCATGTGCTTCTTTTAAGATTTTGATGACTTTCACAATAATATGGTGATAAATGATAAAAACTCTTCTGAGTGCATCTGTAGGCTTCAGTCCCCAGTGAAAGTTTCAAGGTAATTTTGTTGCCATCCAGACACTAATGAAATATAATCCTTTGAAAAATTCCCAGCAGTGATGAAAAACAATGAGCACACAGATGATGCAAACAATTATTCATTATTTGTTGATAACATGTACAGTTTAAACAAAATATTATTTTAACCCTTGCCACCACCTAGTGATGCCACTGCACCTCAAATGTTTTCATTCCACCAACCAGATATCAGAGTCACATCTGGGAAGGAGTGTCTGGTGCAAGTAGTTAATGAAAAATACTTGTGTAGCTTCCACTGACTCTGTATGGTTGAAAAATTCCTGGTCCATGCTACAAATGATTAATGTGACAAATCAAATGGGACCAGGAACAAGGATAATAAGTGATAATTTGGTGACCATGAGATTCAGTGCAGTCAGCCAGTGACTGGAGGTTGCTTTTCAAGGCAATATATGCTTTGATGAACCTCTACTGGTTTCATGGAAAATTCCAGATTGTATTCACCACTTCTCAGGGGTGATCATAAATGGGAAATCAAAACTGAAGAAACTTACTGTAGTGGTAAATAAAGCATTAATTCATGATTTATGGACTTCTTTTGGCATAGAGTAATTCAAAGGAAAGCTAATGTAATTGTATTATGGTCATATTACATTATGTTTTCTGGCAGAGTCTTGTGGATATTTGTGAAGAGACCCTAAATCCATTTCGCACAGACTGTTGTATGGAGGCCATTCTTTGAGTATCTTGAGTATTTAGCTGTAAGGGGATAAGGAGTTATTGTACTCTGTATTACTATTGCTGGGGTAGGTACTTTTTTAATTGCTGCCTGTTTGACTTCCACATTCCCCACACCATGGTTACTATGATAAATGTTCTTGCCCACCAGTGGGCCACTATCACTGTTGGAGTACAATCTAGTTGTATATGTGGATGCTTATATCCCTCCATCACCCATGTACTCTAGGTTTTCTGCAGTTATGCATTTCATTTAAGACATAGATAAATAAGCTTGCATTGTGAATGTGTGCTGTGCTCACCCTTCATTTTGTTATGGAGTTCTTGGGTGGTTAGCTGGCATTCATGCCACTTCTTGACCCAGGTTGGGGAATAACAACCATTATTTCATTGTTTTTTAGGCCCATGATGGGCTGGCCCACAGAAGATGCTTTTTGGGAGTGGTGATATTTTGTTGAGAGAGTTTGACTTTTCATATTCTGGTCCAGCTGCTTTAACTGGATATGACTGTAAATGTACCCTTCAATCCCTGTCTGCTACATTGCTGAAAATAGTTTCCTTATGCAGTTTTTTGTTTATTGATACACTAATACCTATAAAGCTGAATTCTTTTAATGACATTTCTATGAGATTAAACACTGTAAGTCAAGGTAGTTGTTTCATTGTGAATCAAATTGTCGTATAGGTATTCTTTGCAAGAG
This sequence comes from Panulirus ornatus, assembly GCF_036320965.1. NCBI lineage: Eukaryota > Metazoa > Arthropoda > Malacostraca > Decapoda > Palinuridae > Panulirus > Panulirus ornatus. Next base: position 30,789,544 of record NC_092269.1, read on the forward strand.
ATTTTAGTGTTCCAGTTGGGTCCCTTACAGTATGATAGGCTGAGATGTACAGCATTTTTATTTGTTCAAAAATTTACATCCAATTACGAGATGATATCTAATACTCTAAGATAGATATAATCCAAATATTTTGTATATACATTTCATACTATAGAACTATTCATTGTTGCATTTATTTCCTTTTAGGACCTCTTAAACTTTGATGACCCTCTGAACATCGAAGCTGCTGAGCATTATCAACGAGACAAGGAATCTTTTAGACGGAAAGTTAGGGAATATATTGATAAATACACAAAGCGATGAGGGGTTTGGTACATTTTAGAATGTTTGTAAATACTCCTTATTATTACTAGTGCATTTCCCTTTCCTGTTAAGTCATAAACTAACATTTTTTACAGTTTAGCTCTTCAGATACGATACTGATAAGCCACATTAGTCTTTAGATTTTGATATAGGCTGTCGGTGTTTCTTCCTTGCAGCAGAGGCTGCTACAACAAATTGGGGCATTACTTTGAAATGACACATATTTCACTTAGCGCATCACTTAATATGAGGTTGAGGACATCACATGTTAACTGCATATTTCAGGCAAGGAGTACAGTTTTTTCATTACTGCTCAATTAGTTAGAAGCTGTTAATTTTCATCCTTATTTACTTTTCCTGTTGAATAACAAACTTGAGTTTTTATCAGACATCTTTGAATGACATGTCTTGATATCCAAGATGAAAGTTAATCTCTTGTCTCAGTTCTTGTAAATTAACATGCAGGTAAACAAACATTACAAGTATCAGGATGACTGGATTGCCATGTTTTATCCTACACCAGGTTTTCTGCCTGCCACAAACAGTACCTGAAAAATTAACATTACCACAGTGTTTGAATGAAATATGGAACATGCCTACATGTTTAGTGAGGTGCATTAATACAGACATAGAGTGCCATGGCTGCCACAAAAACTATATGAGAAACTAACTTAAACATGGGGAACAACCAAAATATCATGCTTACATGTACTAAGTGAGGGCATGTAAGTATGTGTGCTGTGCTTTTACTCATATGCAATAGTCATCAGATTCCCTGGGCACTTTAGAAACACTTAGTAATTATTTTTATGTAAAGAAGTAAACAGCTTATTAATAAGTTAATTAGAATGCATCAAAGAAAAATTATCCACTTCTAGGGCAATCAGAATTGGCAAACAACCAGAAAGCATTGAGACTGTTCGATGTTTCTGGGTGACTCTTCAAAATCTAGACGAAAACAGTTGCCAGCAAAAAATCCAGATTTTATCCACTTTATCAATTTCAAGAGATAATATGTAGGTATTAGCAAAGTCTTTTCTTTTTGCTCTGACTCAATGTGTGGTACCCTTTCTTTGCGTGCCACATTGGTTCAGCCTCTCTTTGATTGGCTTGGTATAGTCAAGTGAAAGCTAATGATTGATTAGTTTATTTGTTGGCTTTCGTCACCCAAAATCTCATACTGAAACTACAACATTTGTGTCTCATACTGATTAATACTATAAAGATGAATCTTGATTATTTGTGGTAATTGGATTCAGAGGTGTGTCAGTCCATGTTAATCTTGGTTGTTCAAGCAGCTCCAAGGATTTACAGAATGGTTTTCAAGCCACATGTTGACCTTGTACATGTGTACTGGAATGAGTATTTATTGTACATGCACATTCCTTGCATATTAGCATACATTATGAATGCTGAAGGGTCTTGCAGTAAAATGTTTATGTTAATTTTTCTTAATATGTTACCCAAAATTACACCCAAAATTTGCTTTACTATTGGGCAGAAATGTGTTTGTAAGGGCCCAGTTGGATAATAGACCCAATATTTGAGTTAATACAGATTAGAGAATGTGTTAATGCTCTCCCAACTGGAAAATACCCCCCAAAAATTTTAAACGTACACAAAATGCATTAATGCCATCCAAAATTGAAAAACTGCACACAAAATTTGAGTCAAAGCAAACTTTAATTGTATTAACATGGTCTTGACTGGAAGATTGGTTGTTTTCATAGTCTAATTTGGTTATAGGGCATTTTCATGTGTATTTTCTTACCTTTGATCCCTAACCCTCATTTACCACACAAACACAAAGCACGCATTAACAAGGATGGTATTAACGTGTATCTCAGCTTTCCTTATCTCATATTAATGCTCAACCATGATGTACTTGTATTTTCATGCATATATACCAGTATATGCATAATTGTACCCAAAAGCCTAACTCAAATACTTAGCACATACACCCAGTAACATGAACTATGCTGTATTTCATTTTATACAATGCATCATAGAGGCCCCTAACTCCAGCTGGTGTGTGATTGAGTAGATTTGCCAGTTGGTTAGAGTATAGAATTATTGTACTATATTTGATCAATCAGTTTGTATTGATAGATCCTTTAGAAATAGAATGAGTCTTGCTGTAACATTATACTTGTGGTTGAGCAAGATTTGTATTGAACGCACTGTGGAGTTGAAGAAATAGTATTTTCTGCTATTAAGTAGATTGATAATCTTAATTATATTGGAATTCATGATGATTTACATAATTTAGACCAAATTTTGGCACTGAAAGCAGAGTACTCCACATGGTAACAGTGTGCTGAGCTATTTTGACTTAGCTAATCACAGCATGTTTTACAGAACATCCCCATTAGCTCTCAAGAGGATAAGCACCACTCTTTTGTGTAACGTGCTTTTGTCATAGTTAGTGGACTGTTTATGAGAAATGAAGCACATATGTCAGAAACTAAAGGTGATTTATAGCCGTGAGATTTCAGTATTTCTTGGTGGATACTATAGATTTTCTGATTGAGGGGATACACTATATTCTGTGACTTATTCATTTGATCCTCATGTAAACATGTAAAAATATTCAGAATATCTGTGTCTATATCTCTGATGCCCATTCCCCCAGAAATTCCCTCAGGGGGATGGCCAAAGCAAAAGAGTTGCCATAACTATTGAACTTCAGTGCTGCTTCTTAGCCTTTAGTGGCTACCCATAACAGGACACTCTGATAGGGGGCAACTTCAGTGCAGTGTTTCCAGAGGCTCCTATCAAATGTTGTTATTGACTACATCTCTCTAATGTTCTTAGCTATTGTTCCAACTTACTATTTCTACCAATGCTCCTACCTGATGTTCCTTCTTACTACTTCTGCTTAATGTTTCTACTTAGTGTTGCTGCCTAATGTTCTTACCTACTGTTTCTATATCTTGCTCCTACCATTTTGCCAAAGGACAGGGCTAACGCATAGTGCTAGTTGCAAGAAAACCTAGAATTACAAAGAATGAGTTTTGCAAGCAAGTTAAGTGTTGTCAAGTGTTATGTGTAACAAAAGAGAGATTGGATGTTTGTAGACAGAATGCCAGCAGTCCATGTATGGGTGAGGCAGAAATAACAGAGCTACTGGGTCAGAGGAGTGCAACTTAACAACCAATGAAGTGCTTTGTTTGGTGATGGTGTAGCTCTATGTGCAGATTTTTGTGAAAAACTGTAGCTACTCATTTCTGAGTTTTGGAGAGTATATAAAAGGAGAAACGTTAGAGTTAATATGAATAAAAGTAAGGTTATTATGTTTAACATTGGAAAGACAGGTTGGTTTGAGGGTGCCTTTGAATCTTTTGGTGTGAAGTGGAATGTTTTAGATACCTGGGCATTGGATGGAACCATGGGAGCTGATGTAAACCAAAGGGTGGATGGGGTTAAAGTCCTGGGTGCATTAAGAATGGTGTGGAAAGAGAAATTGCTTTTTGTAAGGGCAAAGATGGGTATGAGTATCCTGGACAGTGTTTAACTGATGCAGGGTTATGAGCCTTAGATAAAATAGCATGGAAAAGGCTGGATGTATTTGAAATGAAATGTTTAAAGATAGGATGTTGTGTGAGGATGGTTGATTGAGTACGAATTGATGAGGTAAGAGAGTGGTTTGGCAATAAGACGAGTATATATGAGAGAGCTGAAAGAGGTGTCCCAAAATGGTTTGGATATGTGGAGAGGATGACTAAGAGAGTATACACATTGAGAAAAGAGAAACCACGGAAGGAGTTGTAAGGATAAAGTGAAAGAAGCTTTTAAGTGATTTGGGTCTGAACATGCAGGAGAGTCTGGTATGCATGGGATCGAGCTCACCTACACTTTACTTTCACTGATACAAGAAATGCAATTGAAGTCTGAGAGAATTCTCCTGTAACAGACCTGGACCAACATATCAGACTTTCATATAAAACTCTTTGGTCCAGTTGCAATCCAAACACAGAAATATTTTCATCTACTAGCTGCACAACAAAATCTGTAACACATGAAAACTTGCTAACATGGTACTAGTCTTGAAACCATCCAACTCAAACCCCATTTAGCACCCTTTGTCACTTTTGTCTTTAGTATCTAAACTCTTTGAAAAACTAATCCACAGCAGATTGAAGAAAATGTACCACAATCGTACACAACATGGCTTTAGACCCAAATACTCCTCCACCACAACACATACAGACCCTACACATCATATCCAGGATGGCTTCAAGGAACCACAAGCCCTTATCATGCACAGTATTGTTAGCAATAGACATCAACAAAACATTTAATAGTGTACTGACATTCTCACATATGAGATACTTTACACTTCCCTCCATAACAGTGACAAAAAGTAGTTTGCCAACTTTATAGCAGGCTATTGAGCTAGAATCACTCACAATAGCTTCACCTCTGAAATTCAGAGCTGCACAGCGAAGTTCTCCAAGGAGCAGTTCTTTCTCCCACCCTTTTGTCTCTACCAACATGACCTCCCATCACTTTCAGTCAGACCACATTAGGAAGGTCCTCTCATATCCAGATATCCTTACAGTTGTATCACAGCATTCTGACACCATAGAGACATTATAAAAGATGAAATGCTACATTACGAATGTGAAACAGTGACTCGCTCAAAACAAAATGTCTACATCTTCATAGAAGTCTTCAGTCACCCTTTTAACCCCAGACTGAGAAGAACCCAAATTGCACCCTCTCGTCATCTTGAATGGCCAAATTCTCATACTGAACTCAGCATCTACTTTCTGAGCATCACAAATGGCACACAGGACATTGGCTCCCCACATTTTAAGCATCAACACAAAAGCGATGTGATTCGATGACAATCACCAGGAATTAATCAGAATCCAAAGAGAGTGTAAGAAGGTCATGAGACAGAGTAAATGCAAGGAAGAAAAAAAGAGAGTGTAAGAAGGTCATGAGACAGAGTAAATGCAAGGAAGAAAAAAGTTTCTTTGAAAGTTAAGAATAATCCTAAGGAATTCTTCAAATATGTAAGACAAAGGAAGACAGTAAAAGAAGGAATTGGACCATTATGAAATGAACATGACACTAACTACTGATGACAAGGAAATGGCTACCATATTAGATTAATCCTTTAATTCTGTTTTCACAATTGAAGAAAAATCTCGAATACCACAACCAGTGAGTTAAAGGATTTGATGAAGAAGAGTTGAAGGTTAGAGAAATAAAGAGCTCTGAAGTACTTAAATACCTGTACCAATTAAATCCTAGCAAATCCAAAGGCCCAGATAACTTAGCTCCAAGATTTTTAAAAGAGGTCAGGAGACAGCTGATATACCCCATAAAAATATTCAACAAATCTCTGTCAGATGGTCAGGTGCCCAGTATCTGGAAACTAGCAAATGTTACTCCTATATATAAAAAAGGAGACAAATAGTGTGCCTTAAAATACCACCCAATTAGCCTTAAGTCAGTGATAGGTAAAACGATGGAAAAATAATATGAGATAAAGCTGTTACATTTGTAGATCACAAAATTGTATCGGACAACCAACACAGTTCCTGCAATAGAAGATCCTGCCTGACAATTTTGCTGGAATTTTTTGATGTTATTTAACTGAATTAGGACGAAAAAGTACTGTCTGATGTAGAGTATTAAACAGTGAAGTCTCAGGTTTGCTAGCTGTAACAAGTGGTGTGCCACAGGGGTTGGTCCTGGGCCCAGTTCTTTTATTAATATACATTAATGACCAAGAACTTGGTTTCATAGCTAAGATCTCCAAATTTGGAGGCGATATAAAATTAGGAGGTAGAGCTGAAACAAGCGGGATGGCAAAATGACTCGAAGAGATCTTAACTTACTAGCGGAGTGGTTAGAGAGATGACAAATGAAGTTTACTGTAGACAATTGTAAAGTCATGCCCTTTGGAGACAAGAATATACGTTACATATACAAACTACTCAGAAACTCAAAGTAAATGAAGAAAAGAATAGGTGTCATGAGCAACAATATGAAATACAGTAAACAGTATCAAGTAGCAAGTGAAAAAGGAAACCAAATGTTCAGTTTCATAGCCAGGAACATAGAGTACAAGACACCAGAAACAATTCTCACTTTTTATAATTCTCTGATAATATACAGTCCAGTTTTGGTCCCCAAACTATGGAAAAAAGATGAGGAAAAATTAGAGCAAGTACGAAGACTCCTGGCAAAATTTATCCCGTCCATTAGAAATCTGGCATACAAAGAGAGGCTTTACAATTATATCTCTTTTCCCTTAAAAAACGTAGACTTTGCAGCAACTTAATCCAAGTGTCCAAACTTCTGAACAAGTTCAGTAAAGTAAATCACAAACATCTTTGCAAAATGCAAGAAAATATGGTTACCAGGACAAATGAAATAAAGCTCAAGGCTAAAAGGTATAGTACAGATGGGGGAAAAAGCTTCTTTTCCTCTTGGTGTGTTTAGCACTGCAGTAAGTTACTGTCGGGCATAGTGAATGTTAAGACTATAAATACTTTCAAAAGTCGTTTAGACAAATACTATTATATTTATTATACTTTGTCACTGTCTCCCGCGTTAGCAAGGTAGGGCGAGGAAACAGACGAAAGAATGGCCCAACCCGCCCACATACACATGTATATACATACATGCCCTCACAGGCACATATACATACCTTTACATTTCAATGTATACATACATATACATGCACAGACATATAATTATATACACAAGTACATATTCATACTTGCTGCCTTCATCCATTCCCATTGCCACCCTGCTACACATGAAATCCCCCCCCACACAAGGTAGCACTAGGGAAAGACAAAAAAGGCCACATTCGTTCGCACTCAGTCTCTAACTGTCATGTGTAATGCACAGAAACCACAGCTCCCTTTCCACACCTAGGCCCCACAAAACTTTCCATGGTTTATCCCAGAAGCTTCACATGCCCTGGTTCAATCCATTGACAGCACGTCAACCCAGGTATACCACATCATTCCAATTCACTCTATTCCTTGCATGCCTCTCACCCTCATGTATGTTCAGGCCCCAATCACTCAAAATCTTTTTCACTCCATCCGTCTATCTCCAATTTGGTCTCCCACTTCTTGTTCCCTCCACCTCTGCCACGTATATCCTCTTTGTCAATATTTCCTCTCATTCTCTCCATGTGACCCAACCATTTCAATACACCCTCTTCTGCTTTCTAAACCACACTTCTTTTATTACCACACATCTCTCTTACCCTTTCATTACTTACTTGATCAAACCACCTCACACCTCATAATGTCCTCAAACATCTCATTTCCAATATATCCTCCCTCCTCCGCGTAACCCTATCTATATCCCACACCTTTCAACCATACGACATTGTTGGAACCACTGTTCCTTCAAACAGACCTATTTTTGCTCTCTGAGATAACGTTCTCGCCTTCCACACATTCTTCAATGCTCCCAGAACCTTTGCCCCTTCCCCCACCCTGTGACTCACTACCACTTCCATGGTTCCATCCACTACTAAATCCACTCCCAAATATCTAAAACACTTCACTTCCTCCAGTTTTTCTCCATTCAAACTTACCTCCCACTAGACTTGTCCCTCAACCCTACTGAACCTAATAACCTTGTTCTTATTCACATTTACTCTCAGCTTTCTTCTTTCACACACTTTACCAAACTCAGTCATCAGCTTCTGCAGTTTCTCACCCTAATCAGCCACCAGTGCTGTATCATCAGCGAGCATCAACTGACTCACTTCCCAAGGCCTCTTATCCACAACAGACTGCATACTTGCCCCTCTCTCCAAAACTGTTGCATTCACCTCCCAAACAACCCCATCCATAAACAAATTAAACAACCATGGAGACATCATGCACCTCAGCTGCAAACCAACATTCACTGGGAACCACTCACTTTCCTCTCTTCCTACTTGTGCACATGCCTTACAACCTTGATAAAAACTTTTCACTGCTTCTAGCAACTCTCCCACACATATACTCTTAATACATTCCAAAGAGCATCTCTGTCAACTCTTATCATATGCCTTCTCCAGATCTATAAATGCTACATACAAATCCATTTTTTTTTCTAAGTATTTCTCATGTACATTCTTCAAAGCAAACATCTGATTAACACATCTTTTACCACTTCTGAAACCACACTGCTCTTCCCCGATCTGACGCTCTGTACATGTCTTAACCCTCTCAATCAATAACCTCCCATATAATTTCCCAGGAATCCTCAACAAATTTGTACCTCTATAATTTGAACACTCACCTTTATCCCTGAGAAAAACACCAGAAATAAACTACCAGTGACAGTGGTAATAAGGACACTAGAAGGCTAATATGTAGTAGCAGGGAGTTAGTGTTAGCTTAAAAGACTTATGAGCAGAATTATATTTTTTATCAAGTTAAACTCCTTTTTTCTTTCTTTTACCAGACAACTCGGTTGTAGACCAATCAGGCCTCCTGTTGTCTGTCTTTCTCATGTAAATTCATGTAAACTAGATGCCCTCAGAGCACCAAATATTATTAGACTTGGACAAGAAAAAGTCTTATCATTCTCCATGAACAGTTTTTCTGCTATACCTTAAACTATGCTTTACCAGGTCATCCATCATGTTAGAGATAATCACCGGCAGCCAAGCAGCTACACAACAAAACAAGGTTCTTCCCAGTACGATCACACCATGATATGCTTTGCACTCAACACTCAGTAATGCTTGGCAGTCAGTTTTTTGCAACAGCACTCAACAACCCTTCCCATCCAGACCACTCCACTCCATAATTGACTTATGACCTCCAAATTAGAATAAATAGCATATCATTGCCACACACTTTAGGAACCTATACCCAAAGATCCTCCATTCCAACTAACAGAGCACTGACAAATTATATACAATCAAAAGGCTCACTCTTGTAACTCAAGTCTTTAATACCACCCTACCAGCCATACATCCATGTGGAACCACACTCCCTATCCCTATACAAGTTTCACTTTCCCTTCTATACTCTGTTCACCACCCATCCCTCCACCATTACATTATATAGGGCCTAATTGCTTCTTCTGCCATAACAAGGTACCATCAAGGACAAATATACAATGGCCTCACTTGCACACATCCACTGTCACGTACTGTCTACTGAAAAGCTCATACTATCCATGGCCAAACCCCACAGACTGTTCCATGGTTTATCTTAACTGCTTGATGTGCATTGGTTTAGTTCAGTAGCAGCACATCTCTTATATACCATATTGATTCAGCTCATTCCTCTCACCTAAATGCATACGCCTCAATATCCCAAAGCCTGCTTTGTTCCATTCTTCTAAATCTTCAGTCTTTCACCACCCCTCCCTTCCTCCAGTTTTGATACATACATCCTCTTAGTCGGTCTTTCTTTGCTCATCCTCCCCATATGTCCATACCACTTCAGCACACCCTAGTCAGCTCTCTCAAACAGGCTGTACTACTACTTAGACAACCATGGTGATATCATATATCCTTGATGAAGGTCTACTTGGAACCCTTCACCCTCCTCCCTTCTTACTCACATATGCCTTTGTCTCCCAGTGAAAACTCTTCATTGCATTTAGTAACTTTTCATTTACCCCATAGCATCTTCCTTAAAGACTCCCTGTCAACCCTATCATATGCTTTCTTCAGGTCCATGAATGCTAAATACAGTTCATTCCCTTCCACCATGTATTTCTCTCACAGATTATTCAAAGCCCACACTACGTCCTTATTCCTTCTTTCAATCCTGAAACCACATTATTCTTCCCCAGTTAGATATTCTATACATATTAACACCCTCTCCATCACCATTGTCCCTTACAGTTTATCAGGTGTGATTCAAGCCTTCGCTTTTGTCTCCTGTTCATTTTATAAGAGTATTATACTGGCATTTTCCCAGTCCTTAGGCACTTCACTTTGGATCATATGAATCTGCTTTAGAGGTAGTTTTCATTTGCTCAGGAAGTCATCTGCATCCACTAGGTGGTATCACAGATCAAGTAGTATGGTGATATGTTTGTCTTTGTCAGGTGAGTGCAGGACAGTGAAGGAGTAGGTGTTTAGTGTCGAAAGTACATCTCAGGCTTGAGGGGTCTTGTGTTATATTTTTTTATAACACGAGATAGAGATGGGTGGTGCTCACAGTGCAGGTGAGGCATTATAACCGTCACATGCCTTGGGAGTGTTTTTTTGGGATGAGTGTAGGTCTTATGGAATGGAGCTTAAGATTGGGTTTGGTGAGGCTGTTGTTATGTGATTGCCAGGTTACCCATGATGTGCATATATATATATATATATATTTTGACAGTTTGATGTTTGCTGGAGATGGGGCATACCTGTGAATGTAAACTGAGGAAGAGTTAGCAAGGGATGAGCTGTTTATTTTTGCAAGGAAACTGGTGATTTGTTACATAATGCTTTGGTTAGGAGGGGTTAGAAATGGTGATTGATCTTGCAGTTTTTGGATGGGAGGGGGCTAGAGTTGTTGAAAAAATTTAAGGCCAGGTATTTTATTTCGTTTGACAGGTATGAGTAGAGTTAGATATGATAACATCGTTAGAGTATGATTTAGAAAAGAAAAATGCGATAAAATCCACTTTTCTTTATTCATCCATTGAAATGCGACACACATACTTCATACACAAAGCTAATTTTTGACGTGACTGGCCTGAATTTTCTGAATGTACTTAATATCATATATCCACACACCTGCTACTAATGCTCCCTTGCCCATGCAGGAAACAGTGAATGTCTGAAAATAAATTGTTCCTAGATCAAGGCAGAATCTTGGACATAAAGTTATGAATGCATTCCATATATATTTGTTTAAGAATAGATTTTTATGATGTAAAAAATCATAAAACTGTTAGTTGTGATAGGGCAGTCTGCTGATATATGCTGTATTCTTACAATTATGGCAAAAAAAAAAAATGTTTTTGATGGACCTTATGATTATTTTCTTTTTGTAGTGAAGGAGAAAGAGGGAAGATAGGTAGTAAAAGGTCATTATGGACTAAGTTCATGTAATGTAGTGGAAGCCTTAGAAAAATTAAGCAAAGTGAAAAAGTTTTGTTTTTGATATGCAAGGCAACCAATCAGAGAATCTGTTATGCATATAGGATTTTGTTGAGGAACATGCTTTTTCCCCTTCATCAATTATTTGTAATAAATTTGCATCCCAAACCATGTCTTATTACCATCTCAGCACAAAAGTGGTTACTCTTTTCCAATATATTGTAGAAAGTATGATTACTAATAGCCACTTTAAATCAAAATATGGTCAAGACTTGAATTTTCTGTGTAATTTCACTTAGAAAACAGCTGGATGATTTTCCATAGTATGCTTGTGTCAACAATAGATACTGTACATTTAGTACTGTTACTCTTATCACTTTGGCTAAGTTGCAGTATGGTAGAAAGAGGAAGCCTTTTCACTCACTTTTCTTCAGTACCTGTTCTTTATAGTACACTTTGACACAGTACCCTAAGTTGTGTATGTGCTCCTTATCCTATATCTTCTGTAATCTTTATCAAATATATGATTGGTGCATTTTTCCCAAGATTTTGTAGTGTTGATAAGCTTGTTTTTTATACACTCATATTTTGTGATAAAATGGATAAAAAATATGTATTGTAGCACTAGATCCTGTGGAATATACTCTATTTTCATGAGTTATCACAGAAATTTAGTGTAAAACTATGCAAGCTTCTTCGTCTGTTCCTGGCACCACTTTGGTAGCGCGGGAAGTGTCAGTCAAGTATGAAAAAAATACATACATATATTTAGTTTGATTGGAAAGTCTGGTGTTACCAGACTGTGCCTTCTTGAGGCTATGATTTTTCTTTAAGTTGATTGTATGGAAAGATATTTGAGAAGCTTTATAAGGTACTTTGTCATCATGCCAGTGTAAAAGCTATGAAAACAACTAACTAGCCCTGCTTTTTGGCAAAATGGTAGGAGCAGTAGATAGAAGTAGTAGATTGGAACATTTTAGGCAGGAGCATTAGGTAGAAACATTAAGTAGAAGTAGTAGGTAGGAGCATTAGATAGGAGTAGTCATTTGGAACATTAGGTAGGAGCCTCTGCAAACACTGCCAGTGGCCTGTTAAGCGTCATGTAGTAAAGGCTGAGAAGCAGCATTGGAGTTCTTTAGTTGTGGGGATTCAGCTGCCGTGGCCATCCTTTTGAGGGAGTTCCAATTGGAACAGGTGTCAGAGATAAAGATAGATAGATAGCAAGCTTCATGATAGATATAGTAAACTGCTGGTACTATACTTTGTTGCTGAGGCTTGGTAACATCATCAAAGTGTCCAGGGATTCTTGATTGCAATTTTACATGTGTACCTCCAATGAGTTCCATTGCTTTATTATAAACACAAAAGTTAACTACATTTTTTTTTAGATATGAGAGACAGACAGAAGTATCACTTATAGTTGGGCTGGGTATGACTTTGCAACCTGACCATATATTTCAAACATGCATTTTGATTTCACATCGAATTAATCGAAGGCCTGGTTGATGCAGCTAGTATTAATTTTTAATTGAACTGATTGCTGTGACAGTGTATATTCTTTCTCTACTCCCTCTGCAAGATTTGATCATTATCCTTAGACATCTTTGTGATATTTTTAGATGGCATCCTTGTTTAACGTTCAAAATTTATGATTAGTGGTTTCAGCCAGTGTGCTATGAGCACAGAAAGCAGTTTTTTAGTTTTATTATATATTTTTTATCAGTTCTTGAGATCCTAACATTAATGATAATTGAATGTAGGTGACTGTTTTCTGGGCTTTAAGGAGATTTGGGTTCACCTAACAAAACAAGTGTATAAATTTGTCTTTTTAATAACATTTTGCATTGGGAACCACGAATGTTCATGTTTCCACTGAAGGTCATACGAAAGATGTGAATACTAATGAATATTACTGGATAGCTGACTTTTTTGTAGTGTGATCAATTTGCTGTACTTGATTAACAGTAACTGAAACTCTTTTATATGTATACTAAATGTGGTACAAAATTGGACATAACATACATCCATGTTCTGACTGCACGAGATTGCTTCTACTCCTCTGGTAAAGAGAAAAGTGATTGTGTGTCATTTTGTGATGTGTTTTTGATAAGCGACCATTGTTTGACTTTTTTTTTATTTCAACTTTCTCATGACATCTGTTTTAAAAGCAAGTACAGTAATGACTTTTACATAGAAATTATATTAGTAAAGTATTTTAATTAACAAAGTAAACATATAGCTAAAAGAAAAATATAGTTTCTTAATACAACTCTTGTGGGATTGTTATGTGATTGTTTTATGTTATGCCTGTTTTGTTTATATATACAGTAAACACAATATTGATAAACATAGTTTGTATTGCCTCTCACTTTGTTGCCCTTTTCTTATTTTCAGTTTTTATATGATGAAATAAGATGTTTTTTTAATGTCAACATTAAACGAATTAGTGGAATGGTTTAGAACTGATTGATGGAGCTGCACTGAGACAGTATTCAAATAGTCCAACCTGTCTTCATTCATTTTATCCATATCTGTGTATACAGTATGTGAATATGTTGAGGTGAAACACAGATTATTTGTATCGGCTTATTTGATTAATAGTTCATTAACTTCATTAGTATCAGCTTTACCTTCAAAAAGTTATAACACTTAATCTGTGGTGGTTACTGGACTCCCCAGCTGTTAAATTGTAAATAAACAATTGCTGCCTGCATAATAATTGTTTTTCACATCTTACATTTAACCTGTCTTGTAGAAGGTTTATCCATTCAACATCACATCATTTTTGTATTCAGTCGAAGATATATGCTCCAACATGTTAGGTGCACATACACAGTTTGGTTGAGTACCTGTGAGTTAAAGAGAAGCTTTTGGATAAGATGAGATGCTTATAAAGAGATAGAAGGTATATCATTCAACCAAACATTATCAGGTTAGTGAAGATAGAATTTGAAAGGGACACACTGAATATGGAAGGGTAGATTTCTAAAGAGAAAATAAGGATGCTAGAAATTTCTTAGACCATAATTGTAAAAGAATTAGCTTCAAGGAATGTTATGTAGGTAGACAGAATGCTCTCCTCCCCTACAGCAGTAAAAGTTTGGCCTACACAAATGGTAAATTTTCAGTATGAAATATTTTGAGAAAGGATTTTCATGACTAAAATGTCATTGATGAAATAGTTTTATTCATCCTGTCTGTACTACAGTTAAGTCTCATGCTTTAATATGCTCTGCTTACTATACACATAGGTTGTATAACTTGGACTTCTACCATACAATGTTGGTATCTTAAAAACTACAATGTTCAGTAGACTGTGGTCCATTACATCCAGAAGAAAGCATAGAGGTACAGATCCAAGGCAGGAGAATCCACCAAATTAAATCAAGACCTAATATTCCCCTGCAAGGGAACTGATCATCTTAGAGACTCTCCCTCATATGACTTGATCAGTTTAACATTTCTTGAAGTACCAATCTTCTTGTGTCAGTAATAGTTCCTTTACCTTACTAGTTGAGAAGTACAAGTTGTTTCAAGTGTATGTTACAATCTGTTTTTCATCAATAAAGGTGTAGCAGTCCCTGCAAGTTTGTTACAGTGTATTGTCTCTTTCTGCTTTGCAATACAGTGAACCCTGATCAATTCATTGTAATGGGAGAAGGTTGTCGAATTAACCAAGAGATCAAATTAACTGAGGCCCCACTTTGGAATAAAAAACCCCACTACCACAAAAACAGTAGGGTAAATTGTATGCATGTCATTCACTAAGGAAGTGATGAAGGTGCTTTCTTTTCAGCATTACTGAAATAACATACATTGTGTACAGTGATCAGGTCTGGGTAAGGGAGCTAGGACCGCGTGACTTATCAGTCATGTATGCACAGGCTCCATAATTTCAGTAATTTTATCCGAAAATATTTAAGCTCATGTTCAAATTGGCAAGGATCAGACTGTCAGATGTTCCCTGTACCAATCCTTATGTGTGTATATTACAAAGTCTATCTTCTGACAATTACCAATCTTTTTAAATATACTTTAAAAACTTGGAAGCCTTAGACATGATGTGAGACATATTCTTTTCCTCATTTTACATTTTTGCAGTACGCATCAGCTTTTATGCCCTTAACTATTAAGCATTCAAACGATAACTACATTCATCCTAAAAGTTAGTTATGTGTACTTAACATTAAAAAGGGTAATGGCTACTGTAATTTTCTATTGTTAGTAAATATTTTTTCTTGGCAATTAACACGTGCTGCTATCCTTTTGACCCAAACTGAATATGATAACAGAGTTTGGAGATAGAAACTAAGGGAAAATATATATTGGTCTTTTCCTTGCTTAAAAATGCTGTAGATCTTATAATGTATAACTTGGGAGGAAGGTCACTTGGTCAGAGGACACGACATATAAAGATCACTCCATCTTTACCGAAGGCGTAGTTCCTGACCACTTTCTTTGTCTCCTGCAAAGGAAAATGACAATATATTTACTTTGATCAGAGCATCCAAAGTTAGATTCTAGTGATAAGACAATTGTATGAAATGTTTTTTTTAAAGGAACATTGTAAAGTCAAAAAATTGACATTTTTCAAACTGTGGTGAAGACCAGCCTCTTTTATGAATCTCCCATAACTTCAAAGCTGCAGTCTTTGTAAGAGCTGGGTAAAGTGGGCTTTTCTGGGATGGGAAGGTCATACACCCATCTGTTTGACAAAAGTGCCACCTTGTTGAAGGTGTTGAATTAGCAATTGTAGGTTGAGTCTCAGAACACACACCAGTATGTGCTCGGGACAAAATTACTCATCAGTAATCATAAAACAAATCTAAACTCCAAACAACACCATTACCAACCTAATTCTTGAAAAGCAAACAGCATGCTAGCACTTTTTCTACGACACTATGAACCACAAAACCAAGAGCAACTAACTCTGATGAACAATGTAGAAAATCCAAACCTCCTGAACCATTCTATCTCATACACGTGAATTTCACTTAACCCACAAATACATTCTCCCAATAACATGCTTCCCCTCAAAGAATACACAGACATACTCATGAAGCATTCCCAAAATTTGGCCACATGCCTATCACACCTCTAATAAAATCAGACACGAAAAACCTGCTTACAATCCACCTTGTAATAATTGCTCGCCCACCCTTCACTGCCACAAGCACTCGCAACACAATAGAAACATGAAAGAACTTCCTAGCAACAGAACTTGACACTTTATCAAATTTCCATATAAAACTCTTTGGCCCAGATGTAATGCCAATATATAAAGATATCTTCAACCAGTCTTGGTTACACAACAAAATCCCATGTAAGTCTTCAATCACTTGCAAGACCTTCACTGCTCCCAAGACATTATCCCCCTTATGCACCTTATGACTCCCTGTAGCTCCCCTGGTTCCATCCATTCATAGCCATGTCCACTCTTTCATTTCACTTTCTTCAAATTTTCTCCATTTCACACACTCTTCCAAGCTTAGACACCAATTTCTGCTGTTTATCACTCAAATCTGCCACCAGCTCTGCATCATCAGCAAGCAGCTGACTCATCCCTTAGGTCCACTTCATCTATACAAACTGCACATCTGCCCTTCTCTTCAAGACCCTTCCATTTACCTACTTGGGAAAGATGCATGTGTGAAGAGATATCAGGAGAGATTGAGTGTAGAATGGCTAAAGGTGAGAGTAAATGAAGCCAGGGCAGTGGGTAAGGAATTGGAGTTATTTATGGAAACAGTGTTAACACCTGAAAAGTGGGAGAGAAGTGTGTTGCATATGGTTAGTGGGTATGTAAGATATATGGTGGGACAACGATTTTTAGTTGCAAGTGAAAGAAAAAAGAGAGGTGTATTGATATTTCTTACTGTGAAGGAATGGAATGACTGGAAGATATACAAAAGAAAGCAGCAGAGGCTTAAAAAGAGGGCGAATAAGAGTTGTGGTGAGTGAGTATCAGCAAGTTTCAGGAAGAATGAGAAAATGTTTAGGAAGTCTGTGAGAGAAAGTGAGAAAACCAGTGAAGGGAGAAAATGGGGAAGTGATAACAGACAGATATGAAGTCAAGAGAATATGGAGTGAGTACTTTGAATGTACTTGATCGGGTGACAGGTATGTGGGCTGGCTAGATCAAGGAAAGAGAAGAGAAGAGTTGGTGAAAGCATTGCGTAAGATGAATAGGAGATTAATTTTAGGAAAATTGTTTCTCGTACTAAGGAAGAAGAGGGTATTATGGACATCTGTAACAGATTCTGTCTACATTGCATTTTGAATCTTTCAGTTTTTTCGTTTCTCCATCTCAGTTGATTTCAGTTACCTTAGAACCTAAGGGTGCAGTAAGTAGAATGGTGTTTACCAGGTTAATATGTGAAGTTCATGGCAGTAACACAGATAAGGTGTCACAAGTCTTCGGTGGAGGTGTTGATCTCACATTGGGAAAGTCAAGGATCTTTGTTGACTTTTTTTAGGAGGTACGAGTATTTACTGGGAGTAAAATGAGGGACTGCTTTCAGCACATGAGAAAGAGTTCTGGAAGATATAGCCTTAATGGAAGGCAACAGCCTGTCTGATGAGATGAACTCTGGGGGGTAATTTGACCTTGGCCCAAGGGTTGGGAACCTGATGGATATCATACCACCAAGGACCTTCTAGAGCTCAGAGAGCTCTGAGGGTGATAATTGCATCTGTAGAGCAGGCCATCAAAATAGATTCACTGAAAGGTGTTACAGTGAGCATATATATCTCTCCTGCAACTACCCCACTGGTTCCTTTGTATGGAAGGATCCAACTGTAGGAAGCGCTGCTGGGAGATACTTTGCACCTCCCATGAGGACTCTGTTCTCCCTATGTTAGAACAAATATCCTTTCTGGTGAAGACAGGGTTTGGTTTGGGCCAGCAAATCCATTTCTTTTGCTTGGCAGTGGATGACATTCTCCTGTATCAGCACCATAACATCTCTGCACAGGCATTTTTTGGTTTAGCAAAATCATGGGGATTACACTGGAGGAATCACTGGGTCATTATTTCCAAGCCAAGTGCTTAACATCCTGGGCCTCTGAAATGTGTCCTTTGTTCCTTACCACAGAGGCAATCCTCAACCAAGCAAAGGAGTTTATCACTTATTCCTGCCTGTATCTCTAGCTTCTTATTTATCCTCAGATGCTGTACACTGTCAGTCCAGCAATCTATGAACTCAGTTTACTTATCCATCTAAGACCAAGCTCACACTGTCATAAAAGGCTAACAGGTTCATGACACAGGACATTCTATCTTTAAAACCCTATTGTCTCCCACTTAAGAAATTTCTCCTCTGTAGGTAATCATTCTAGGTAATCATTCATATGTTTTTTTATTTTCCAGTGTTTTACGAACAACACTTGTCAGTGAATCAGGCCTGTAGTTCATTGCAATTTCTTGGTCTCCTTTCTTAAAGACAAGCACAAAATTTGCCTTTTTGTGCATCTTTGTATCTATCCCTTTCTGTAATGTCCTACTGAAGAGAATTTTGAGAGGCCTAGGAAGTGCATCAGTGATGTCCTTCAGTACACATGGAAAGACTTCATCAGATATAAGTACCTTGTAGGAGTCAAGGTATTTGAATGGTCTGATTATTTAATTTCTGCTAGTATGTATACTTTCCAAGACTTCTCCCCTCTCCCACCTTTTTAATACTGGAGTAGTATTATCCTCCACTGTGGAAGCACTTTTGAATTTGTTCATGGGTTCCTCACATATATTGTAGACTTCTTCGAGAGTTCTTCCCTTTGAATCCCTTAACCTAATTAGTTATTCTTTAACTAATAGTTTGCTTCTGATGAACTTAAGGAAAAGTTTTGGGTTGTCTTTTGCCTGTATACAGTACTCTTCTCAAAACCCTTTTGCTTCCCTTTCCTTACCCTGCAATACTCATTTCCTGTCTTCCTGTATCTTTCTAATGCTGGCCAACTACAATGATATTTGTACCATAGCATATCCTTGAGTTTTTTGCTTTTTGACATTTCATGTTGACCCATGTTTCTTTCCATTTCATTCCTCCTCTTCCTTTAGTATTCCGTGGCAATAATGGCCTGAGTCTGTAGTACATTTCACAGAACTTTGTATAGCACTGGTCTGTGGTCTTGTTGCAAAACTCTTTTAACTCAGTCTACCTTCTTAAAGAACATTATAACCTCTATGTAGTTTTCTTGACTGTATTTCCTCTGAGGGCCCTGTGCATTTCTTTTTTTCATATGTTAGCTGAGACACCACGAGCAGCAATCCTCATTTTGTATTCTCCACCACATAGTCAAAATCAAGTACTACATGTCACTGTTTCCCAAAGGTGGTTCATGTCTGATATGTCCTATATCCATGCTGTTTTGTGTGAGGACAAGGTCAAGCAATGATGATGTGTCATTCCTGTAGGGTCTATGATGTGTAGTTAAAGGAAGTTCTCCTGTAGACATTAGAGGGACTTTTATATTCATATCGCCCCATTTCCATGATCATCCAAGTTTTCTTGTTTTCCTGTAGCTAAAGTCCCATATTACTGTATCGGTGATTTGCTACCTTCATTAAGGGAGTCTCGCTGCTCCCTCACCATTGTAGACATTCCTTCTTTGTTATTAATGTACATCTGCTCAGGGTTACTGTAGTTCCATAAAGGGCTGTAGACTATCAAAACCATAGTGCACTTTCTTCCCACTGTGATTTTTCCAGTTATGTACAGTTTGAGGATGCCATCCATGTCTCTCTCTTTGAATTCCATGTTAACCCGTATTCAGAAACCCTTTACCACTTCTATATCTTCTTTGTCTCTTCTTGTTATCATATATCCCTCGGGACATTTTTTTTTATTAGGGTGGTTAGAGGAGAGGAAGAAGAGTTGGGACAGGAGAAAGTTATTTACTTTATCATTCCTTGGCTCCAGTTCCTTAGGTTTAGGGCTTTTCTTCATTCTTCGGATCAGCTCTAAACCTTTGCCTGTTATCCCATACCTTGTCTAATTAAGCTCCCCATAGGTTACAGCATCTCTCAGTTCTGTGATTTTGTCATCAAGTTACCTAGCTATATCTTCAGTCTGTTCACCTTTTCCTCCAGGTGGCATATTCTCTGTTCTCTCTCTAGCTACCCACTGACTCCTTTAAGAATCTCTCAAATTCATAATTATCATCACCTCTCTTACTTTCCATTTCCATTTTTTCCTTCTGTTTCCTTCCATGTTATTATTTGTTCAAAGCTGGAATAGATATGGCTGTCCAGGATTTATTGGTTGCCCCTTAAAGTCACCTTAGTGGCTTATTTATTATTTTCTGCTCTGGCTTTTCAAAATCAATTAATTTTCCAGATTCACCATGTAACTTGGTTCTCTTTTGCTCCTCTAAAGTCTTTGAATAGTGTTCAATTTACTTCAAGGATTCATTCAATAAAGGTAAAATTTCTCCACCCTTTCCAAACCATTACTTGTTGCCAGACTGTTTTGCTATATCTTACTTGATTTTCTCACATAGGGGTGTTCCTATGCTGTACTAAAGGCACAAAGATTTTCAAGGACAGTGATTTATTTAACTTTGGCTCAAAACTAAACAAGGGAATCTCTACAGCCATGGTGACAGTTGCCAGTTTGCACTAAATCAGGTCAAATTTTCACTCTGATTTTCCTCTAAACTTCTGCTTATAAGTACTGTCACTTTCCTATTTCCTAAGGGTTAATGGTCTTAGAATGCTCCCCATATTCTAGGAATGATTCTTGAATTCCTTAAGGCTCCTAATGAAGAAAAACATTTTCCTTGTTTGCAAACCAAAAGTTCCCTTCCTTTCATTTGCCTGTTAGCTTATTTTCATGTTTTCTTTGCCTTCTAAATGAATCTTGCTTAAAGTTTTTATCATGTTACTTGTTATATTACTTACATGCCTTCTTTAGTGAATGAGCTGTGGATGGACTGCCTTTCATGGCAGTATAAACAGAAGCCATTTGAAAGGCCTATTGCTATATTTCTCCCTTTCTAATCCTCAGTATTCTGCAGCCGAGAAAAACTTCATCTCTGGACCCCACTGTTTAATGTTCTCCCTCCTTACTTTTACAAAAGACTTTAGACTATCTCTTTATTTCTGCTGCCCTGCTGCTGTTCTTCCAGTGTGTTTATGGTTACTGTTTGTGTGTTATGGGGAGAGAATACGATGCTAATGTTGCCCCTTCTCTAAACTACATGTATTTGTATCCTATCCTTACTCCTATGTATGTATGCACAATCCAGCCTAAGCCAGCCGCACATTAATCGACCAGCCCAGAGGAGAGGATGAACACCTGGCAAGCTTCCATGCCCAGTATGTGTGTATGTGTGTGTGCATGTGATTACTATTTGTTACAAGAAGAATACCTGGTTTAAAAAGAGAGATATACATAAGTATACGTATGTGAGTAGGAGAAATGGTCAAAAGGCATTATTGGATATTGTATTAATTGATAGGCATGTAAAAGAGAGACTTTTGGAAGTTAGTGTGCTGAGAGGGGCAGCTGGAGGGATGCCTGATCACTATCTTGTGGAGGTCAAGATTTGTAGAGGTTTTCAAAAAAAAGAAGAGAAAATATTGGGGAGAAGAAAGTGGTGAGAGAGAGTGAGCATGGAAAGGAGACTTACAATTGTAAGAGTAAGTACCAGGAAAGATTGAGTGTAGAATTGCAAAAGGTGAGAGCAGATGACATGAGGGGAGTGAGTGAGGAATGGGATGTATTTAGGCAAGCAGTGATGGCATGTGCAAAAGATGCATGTGGCATGAGAAAGAAGGGAGATGGGCAGATTAAAAAGGGTAGTGAGTGATGGAATAAGGAAGTAAGGTTGTTAGTGAAAGAGAAAAGAGAGGCAGTTGGATGATGCTTGCAAGGAAGGATTGCAAATGACTGAGAGAATATCAAGAGAAAGGTGCAAAGGTTGAAAAAGAGGGCAAATGAGAGTTGGGGTGAGAGAGTATCATTAAACCTTAGGGAGGATAAAAAGATGTTTTAGAAGGAGGTGAATAATGTGTAAGACAAGAGAACAAGTGGGAACATCGGTAATAACAGGTAGTGATGAAGTGAGAAGGAGATGGAGTGAGTATTTTGAAGGTTTGTTGAATGTGTTTGATGATAGAGTGGCAGATATAGGGTGTTTTGATTGGGATGGTGTGCGAATTGAGAGGGGCAGGGAAAATGGTTTGGGTAAGAGAGAAGAGGTAGTGAAAGCTTTGTGGAAAATGAAATCCAGCAAGGCAGTGAGTTTGGAAGGTATTGCAGTAGAATTTATTAAGATAGGGGGTGACTGTGTTGTTGATTGGTTGGTAAGGATATTCCTGTATGTATGGATTATGGTGAGGCGCCTGAAGCTTGGCAGAATGCAATAGTGCCATTGTACAAAGGCAAAGGGGATAAAGGTGATTGTTCAAACTACAGAGGTGTAACTTTGTTGAGTATTCCTGGGAAATTATAAGGGAGGGTATTGATTGAGAAGGTGAAGGCATGTACAGAGCATCAGATTGGGGAAGAGGAGTGTGGTTTCAGAAGTAGCAGAGGATGTGTGGATCAGGTGTATACTTCGAAGAATGTGTGTGAGAAATACTTAGAAAAACAGATGGATTTGTATGTAGCATTTATGGATCTGGAGAAGGCATATGATAGGGTTGATAGAGATGCTTTTTTGGAAGGTCTTAAGAGTATATGGTGTGGGAGGTAAGTTGCTAGAAGCAGTGAAAAGTTTTTACCATGGATGTAAGGCATGTGTACAAGTAGGAAGAGAGGAGAGTGATTAGATCCTAGTGAATGTCAGTCTGCAGCGGGGATATGTGATGTTCCCATGGTCGTTTGAATTGTTTATGGATTGGGTGGTTATGGAAGTAAATGCAGTCCGTTGGGGATGAGAGGGCCTGTGAAGTGAGTTAGTTGTTGTTTGCCAATTTTACAGCTCTAGTGGCTGATTCTAGTAAGAAACTGCAGAGGTTGGTGACTGAGTTTGGAAAAGTGTGTGAGAGGAGAAAGTTGAGAGTAAATGTGAATAATAGCAAGGTTGTTAGGTTCAGTAGGGTTGAGTGACAAGTTAATTGGGATGTAAGTTTGAATGAAGAAAGATTGGAGGAGGTGAAGTGTTTTAGATATCTAGGAGTGGAATTAGCAGGGAATGGAACCATGGAAGTGAAAGTGCGTCACAGGGTGGGGTTGGGAGTGAAGGTTCTGGGGGCGATGAAGAATGTATGGAAGGAGTGAAAGTTATCTTGGGGAGCAAAAATGGGTGTTTGAAGGAATAGTAGTTCCAACTGATTGCGAGGCATGGGCTATAGATAGGGTTGTACGGAGGAGGGTGGATGTGTTGGAAATGAAATGTTTTAGGACAATATGTGGTGTGAGGTGGTTTGATCAAGTAAGTACCGAAAGGGTAAGAGAGATGAGTGGAAATAAAAAAGTATGTTAAGAGGGCAGAAGAGGGTGTATTGAAATGATTTGGACATATGGAGAGAATGAGTGACGAAAGTTTGACAAAGAGAATACATATGTCAGAGGTGGAGGGAACAAGGAGAAGCAGGAGACCAAATTGGAGATGGAAGGTTGGAATGAAAAAGATTTTGAACTATCGGGCCCTGAACATACAGGAGGGTGAAAGGTGTGGAAGGAATAGAGTGAATTGGAATGATGTGGTATAATGGGGTTGATGTGTTGTCAATGGGCTGAACCAGGGCATGTGAAGTGCCTGGGGTAATCCAGGAAAAGGTCTGTGGGGCCTGGATGTGGATAGGGAGCTGTGGTTTCGTTGCATTACACATGACAGCTAGAGACTGAGTGAGATTAAATATGGCCTTTTGTCTTTTCCTGGCACTACCTGAATGAAGGGGTGGGGATGCTATTTCCTGTGTGGCAGGGTAGTGACAGGTATGGATGAAGGCAAGCAAGCATGAATATGTACTTGTGTATATATGTGTATATGTTGGAAGGGATCACAATTGTGTACGTGATCAAAAAATATGTGTATATATGTATATGTCTATGTATGGATGCATGTGTGTGTATGGGCATTTATATATATATATATATATATATATATATATATATATATATATATATATATATATATATATATATATGTGTGTGTATATGAGTGGATTGGCCATTCTTTGTTTCGTGGTGCTACCTCACTGACTCGGGAAACAGCGATTAAGTATAGTTTTAGGAAGAATAAAAAGATGTTTTGGAAGGAAGTAAATAAAGTGCGTAAGACAAGAGAACAAATGGGACATCGGTGAAGGCGGCTAATGGGGAGGTAATAATGAGTAGTGGTGATGTGAGGAGATGGAGTGAGTATTTTGAAGGTTTTTTGAATGCATTTGATGATACAGTGGCAGATATAGGGTGTTTTGGTCAAGGTGGTGTACGAAGTGAGAGGGTCAGGGAGAATGATTTGATAAACAGAGAAGAGGTAGTGAAAGCTTTGTGTAAGATGAAAGCCAGTAAGGTGGCAGGTTTGGACGGTATTGCGGTGGAATTCATTAAAAAAGGGGGTGACTGTGTTGTTGACTGGTTGGTAAGGATATTCACTGTATGTATGTATGGCTCATGGTGAAGTGCCTGAGGATTGGTGGACTGCATGCATAGTGCCATTGTACAAAGGCAAAGGGGATAAAGGTGAGTGTTCAAATTACAGAGGTATAAGTTTGTTGAATATTCCTGGGAAATTAAATGAGAGGATATTGATTGAGAGGGTGAAGACATCTACAAAGCATCAGATTGGGGAAGAGCAGTGTGGTTTCAGAAGTTGTAGAGGATTTTTGGATCAGGTGCTTGCTTTGAAGAATGTATGTGAGAAATACATAGCAAAACAAATGAATTTGTATGTAGCATTTATGGATATGGAGAAGGCATATGATAGAGTTGATAGAGATGCTCTGTGGAAGGTATTAAGAGTATATGATGTGGGAGGTAAGTTGTTAGAAGCAGTGAAAAGTTTTTATTGAGGATGTAAGGCATGTGTACAAGTAGGAAGAGAGGAAAGTGATTGGTTTTCAGTGAATGTCGGTTTGTGGCAGGAGTGTGTGATATCTCCATGGTTGTTTAATATGTTTATGGATGGGGTTGTTAGGGAGGTGAATGCAAGAGTTTTGGAGAGAGGGGCAAGTATGCAGTCTGTTGTTGATGAGAGAGCTTGGGAAGTGAGTAGGTTTTTGTTCACTGATGATACAGTGCTGGTGGCTGATTTGGTGAGAAACTGCAGAAGCTGGTGACTGAGTTTGGTAAAGTGTGTGAAAGAAGAAAGCTGAGAGTAAATGTGAATAAGAGCAATGTTTTTAGGTACAGTAGGGTTGAGGGACAAACCAATTGGGAGGTAAGTTTGAATGGAGAAAAACTGGAAGAAGTGAAGTGTTTTAGATATCTGGGAGTGGATTAGGCAGCGGATGGAACCATGGAAGCGGAAGTGAGTCACAGGGTGGGGGAGGGGGCAAAAATTCTGGGAGCATTGAAAAATGTGTGGAAGGCGAAAACATTTTCTCAGAAGCAAAAATGGGTATGTTTGAAGGAATAGTGGTTCCAACGATGTTATATAGATGCAAGGAGTGGGCTATAGATAGGGTTGTGCGGAGGAGGATGGATGTGTTGAAATGAGATGTTTGAGGACAATATGTGGTGTGAGGTGGTTTGATCGATTAGGTAATGAAAGGGTAAGAGAGATGTGTGGTCATAAAAAGAGTGTGGTTAGAGAGCAAAAGAGGGTGTATTGAAATGGTTTGGTCACATGGAGAGAATGAGTGAGGAAAGATTGACAAAGAGGATATATGTGAGGTGGAGGGAACGAGGAGAAGTGGGAATAGAGTGAATTGGAACGATGTGGAACGATGGGGAAAGGGGGTGTCATTTCATGTGTAGCTGGGTGGCAACGGGAGTGAATAAAGGCAGCAAGAATGAATTATGTACATGTGTATATATGTATATGTCTGTGTATGTATATGTATGTATACATTGACGTGTATGTATATGCATATGTATGTGGGTGGGTTGGGCCATTCTTTTGTCTGTTTCCTTGCACTACCTCGCTAGTGCGGGAGACAGCGACAAAGTATAAAAGATATAATGATTATATTTACATGTACACCATTTCTCACATTAACGAGAGGATGAACACTTAGGTTGGGTGTAGGCTGACTGCCATGCCCAGGATTTGAATCCATGTAGGTCCAACTCCAGGCTGGCCTAGTCATGGTTAGTAACACTAACCACTGTACCACAGAATCCTGTATATGTGTGTGTGATTATTATTTGCTTGTTAAAGGAAGAGAGCTCTACACTCACGTTGCCCTATCTCTTAACCTTGTATGTGTGTACCATGTCTTTATTCCTGTTTTAGTATGTACACATATGCACCCCATCCTGTGTATGTGAGTATATGACATTTCTGGACTTTACCTGCATATGGTTATGCCAAAAGTGAAGTCATCTTGGATGCTGCTCTATCATCATCATTGGAGAAAAAGGAGTACAGTCTCATTGAGGAACTCACCTCAAAGGAGTCTAGATATTTCCTTGCTGCTGGATGTAAGGCAGCCTTAAGATTATGCCCCATAAGAGTGTCATAGAGTTATATAATTGTGATTTTTTAATGCCTCATTGTAGTTATGTCAGTAACAACAAACAATAGCCGTATTTGCACACTTTCACTCTCTAACTGCTGTGTGTGATGTACTGAAACCAAAACCCATCATCTGCAACCTAGCCCCAGATGCTATTTCATGATTTGCTTATCTTATATTTATGTATTTATTATACTTTGTCGCTGTCTCCTGCGTTAGCGAGGTAGCGCAAGGAAACTGATAAAACAAATGGCCGAGCCCACCCACATACACATGTATATACATACACGTCCACACACGCACATGTACATACCAATACATCTCAACATATACATATACACACACAGACATATACATATATACACATGTACATAGTTCATACTGTCTGCCTTTATTCATTCATGCCGCCACACATGAAATTACAACCCCCTCCCCCTGCATGTGTGCGAGGCAGCGCTAGGAAAAGACAACAAAGGCCGCATTTGTTCACACTCAGTCTCTAGCTGTCATGTATAATGCACCAAAACCACAGCTCCCTTTCCACATCCAGGCCCCACAAAACATTCCATGGTTTACCCCAGACACTTCACATGCCCTGGTTCAGTCCATTGACAGCACGTCGACCCCGGTATACCACATCGTTCCAATTCACTCTATTCCTTACACGCCTTTCACCCTCCTGCATGTTCAGGCCCCGATCACTCAAAATCTTTTTCACTCCATCTTTTCACCTCCAATTTGGTCTCCCACTTCTCCTCGTTCCCTCCACCTCTGACACATATCCTCTTTGTCAATCTTCCTCACTCATTCTCTCCATGTGACCAAACCATTTCAAAACACCCTCTTCTGCTCTCTCAAGCACACTCTTTATATTACCACACATCTCTCTTACCCTTTCATTACTGACTTGGTCGAACCACTTCACACCACATATTGTCCTCAAACATCTCATTTCCAGCACATCCACCCTCCTCCACACAACTCTACCTATAGCCCATGCCTCGCAACCATATAACATTGTTGGAACCACTATTCCTTCAAACATACCCATTTTTGCTTTCCAAGATAACGTTCTCGACTTCCACACATTTTTCAATGCTCCCAGAACTTTTGCCAACTCCCCACCCAATGATTCACCTCCACTTCCTTGGTTCCATCCGCTGCCAAATCCACTCCCAGATATCTAAAACACTTCACTTCCTCCAGTTTTTCTCCATTCAAACTTATCTCCCAATTGACTTGTCCCTCAACCCTACTGTACCTAATAACCTTGCTCTTATTCACATTTACTCTCAGCTTTCTTCTTTCACACACTTTACCAAACTCAGTCACCAGCTTCTGCAGTTTCTCACCCGAATCAGCCACCAGCACTGTATCATCAGCGAACAACAACTGACTCACTTCCCAAGCTCTCTCATCCACAACAGACTGCATACTTGCCCCTCTTTCCAAAACTCTTGCATTCACCTCCCTAACAACCCCATCCATAAACAAATTAAACAACCATGGAGACATCACACACCCCTGCCGCAAACCAACATTCACTGAAAACCAATCACTTTCCTCTCTTCCTACACGTACACATGCCTTACATCCTCTATAAAAACTTTTCACTGCCTCTAACAACTTGCCTCCCACACCAAATATTCTTAATACCTTCCACAGAGCATCTCTATCAACTCTTATCATATTGCCTTCTCCAGATCCATAAATGCTACATACAAATCCATTTGTTTTTCTAAGTATTTCTCACATACATTCTTCAAAGCAAACACCTGATCCGCACATCCTCTACCACTTCTGAAACCACACTGCTCTTCCCCAATCTGATGCTCTGTACATGCCTTCACCCTCTCAATCATTACCCTCCCATATATTTTCCCAGGAATACTCAACAATCTTATACCTCTGTAATTTGAGCACTCACTTTTATCCCCTTTGCCTTTGTACAATGGCACTATGCAAGCATTCTGCCAATCCTCAGGCACCTCACCATGAGTCATACATACATTAAATAACCTTACCAACCAGTCAACAATACAGTCTCCCCTTTTTTGATAAATTCCACTACAATACCATCCAAACCCACTGCCTTGCCAGCTTTCATCTTCTGCAAAGCTTTTACTACCTCCTTTCTGTTTACCAAATCATTCTCCCTAACCTTTGCACACAACCTCGACTAAAACACCCTATATCTGCCTCTCTATCATCAAACACATTCAACAGACCTTCAAAATATTCACTCCATCTCCTTCTCACATCACCACTACTTGTTATCACCTCCCCATTAGCCCCCTTCACTGATGTTCCTTCCAAAACATCTTTTTATTCTCCCTAAAATTTAATGATACTCTCTCACCTCAACTCTCATATGCCCTCTTTTTCACCTCTTGCACCTTTCTCTTGACGTCCTGCTACTTTCTTTTATACACCTCCCCGTCATCTGCATTATTTTCCTGCAAAAATTGTCCAAGTGCCTCTCTCTTCTCTTTCACTAATAATCTTACTTCTTCAACCCACCACTCACTACCCTTTCTAATCTGATTTGCTTATGTATCAATTATTATTAGTAGTAGTAGTAGTATCATTATTATTATTATTATTGTTATTATTATCATTATAGAACTCCAGGACTCCTTTTATGAAGCTCCTTTAGCTTCAAAGCTGACTCCATTCAGAAGGATGAAAATGCTGGGCACCACTAGGGTGATAAGGGCCTGACGGAGACTGTACTCATATCCACTGGTTGACAGTGAGACTTCCTTACAGAAAGTGGCTTCTCACTCATGGTCTTATCACTTGCTCCATAACACTATATATCACCTTTGGCAAACAACAAAGAAAACCCACTTGTTCCACACCACCAAACCCTTGCAAAATTTAAGTTTAATGAAAAGGATTCAAGAGGCTTATAATCAGAGGGGAAAGGAATCAATTTATTAAAAGACAAAGGTCTGAAGGATCTTTTCAAAATGTCCTACAAGCTGTTTAGCTGGAGGTAAGGATTGAAATGCACACAGAATCAGCTGCCAATAATGGGGAATGAGGTGCAGTTTTGGTAGCTGATCAACAGACATAGAGTATGAAGAATAATATAGTGGAACAAATACCTGGGTCCTTACTAACAGAGGTCAACAAGGGATTGAAAGAGATGTAAATGAAGATGTGAGGATGGAGTTATCAAGGAAGTTGATGGCTTGATTAATGCAAGGTTTAGGAAAGTGCAGAGCATACAAAACCAGAGCTTGTTAGCTAATAGGAAGATTTTAGAGAAAGTTAGAGACACAGAGGTTAACAATTAAATACTGAAGGATCTAGCTGAAAAGTGGATGGCACCAAGACTAATAATTATGATTAGTGAAAAAAGAGGTTGAGAGAAGCATATCACTTCTTTTTTGTGGCTGGAAGATTCATACACTGGATAGGGAAGAAAGAGGGAAAGACAGAAAAAATGCTAATTGAAAACCTAATGAAAGCTAGAGAATTGCTGGATGCAATTTTGGTAATAAAAGAAAGAATTGATAGTTATAATCAAGAAGGTAATGGATGACCAGTAACAGTAACAGTTACATTTGCCGTGAGGTCATCAAGCTAATGGTTACAAAGACTAGCAAAGCAACTTAAAAACAAGGTGGAATTCAGCAGGAGAGAAGAGGTAGTGAAAGCTTTGCGGAAGATGAAAGCCGGCAAGGCAGCGGGTTTGGATGGTATTGCAATGGAATTTATTAAAAAAGGGGGTGACTGTATTGTTGACTGGTTGATGAGCATATTCAGTGTATGTATGGCTCATGGTGAAGTGCCTGAGGATTGTAGGAATGCGTGTATAGTGCCATTGTACAAAGGTGAAGGGAATAAAGGTGAGTGTTCAAATTACAGAGGTATAAGTTTGTTGAGTATTTCTGGGAAATTATATGGGAGGGTATTGATTGAGAGGGTGAAAGCATGCACAGAGCATCAGATTGGGGAAGAGCAGTGTGGTTTCAGAAGTGGTAGAGGATGTGTGGATCAGTTGTTTGCTTTGAAGAATGTATGTGAGAAATACTTAGAAAAACAAATGGATTTGTATGTAGCATTTATGGATCTGGAGAAGGCATATGACAGAGTTGATAGAGATGCTCTGTGGAAGGTATTAAGAGTATATAGTGTGGGAAGCAAGTTTCTAGAAGCAGTGAAGTTTTTATAGAGGATGTAAGGCATATGTACGAGTAGGAAGAGAGGAAAGTGATTGGTTCCCAGTGAATGTCAGTTTGAGGAAGGGGTGTGTGATGTCTCCATGGTTGCTTAATTTGTTTATGGATGGGGTTGTTAGGGAGGTGAATGCAAGAGAAATTGGAAAGCGGGGCAAGAATACAGTCTGTTGTGGATGAGAGGGCTTGGGAAGTGAGTCAGTTGTTTGCTGATGATACAGCGCTGGTGGCTGATTCGGGTGAGAAACTGCAGAAGCTGGTGACTGAGTTTGGTAGAGTGTGTGAAAGAAGAAAGCTGAGAGTGAATGTGAATAAAAGCAAGGTTATTAGGTACATTAGGGTTGAGGAACAAGTCAGTTGGGAGGTAAGTTTGAATGGAGAAAAACTGGAAGTGAAGTGTTTTAGATATCTGGGAGTGGATTTGGCAGCAGATGGAACCATGGAAGTGGAAGTGAGTCACAGGGTTGGGGAGGGGGCAGAAGTTCTGGGAGCGTTGAAAACTGTGTGGAAGGCGAGAATATTATCTCGGAAAGCAAAAAAGGTGAAGGTTTATATGGTTGCGAGGCATGGGCGGGTTGTGCGGAGGAGGATGGATGTGTTGGAAATGAGATGTTTGAGGACAATATGTGGTGTGAGGTGGTTTGATCAAGTAAAATAATTAAAGGGTAAGAGAGATGTGTGGTAATAAAAAGAGAGTGTGCTTGAGAGAGCAGAAGAGGGTGTATTGAAATGGTTGGTCACATGGAAAGAATGAGTGAGGAAAGATCGACAAAGAGGATATATGTGTCAGAGGTAGAGGGAATGAGGAGAAGTGGGAGACCAAATTGGAGGTGGAAGGATGGAGTGAAAAAGATTTTGAGAGATCAGGGCCTGAACATGCAGGAGGGTGAAAGGCGTGCAAGGAATAGAGTGAATTGGTTCGATGTGGTATACTGGGATCAACGTGTTGTCACTGGATTGAACCAGGACATGTGAAGCGTCTGTGGTAAACCATGGAAAATTTTGTGGAGCCTGGAAGTGGAAAGGGAGCTGTGGTTTTGGTGCATTATACATGACAGCTAGAAACTGAGTGTGAACGAATGTGGCCTTTTGTTTTCTTTTCCTAGTGCTGTCTTGCGCGTGTGCGGGGGGGGGTCATTTGATGTGTGGCGAGGTGATGACAGGAATGAATAAAGGCAGCAAGTACGAATTCTGTGCATGTGTATATATGTATATGTCTATATATATATATATATATATATATATATATATATATATATATATATATATATATATATATAAGTAAACCAAGGCAAGTGTTTTGGGAGCAGCTGAATGAGTGTGTTAGTGGTTTTGATGCACGAGACCGGGTCATAGTGATGGGTGATTTGAATGCAAAGGTGAGTAATGTGGCAGTTGAGGGAATAATTGGTATACATGGGGTGTTCAGTGTTGTAAATGGAAATGGTGAAGAGCTTGTAGATTTATGTGCTGAAAAAGGACTGATGATTGGGAATACCTGGTTTAAAAAGCGAGATATACATAAGTATACTTATGTAAGTAGGAGAGATGGCCAGAGAGCGTTATTGGATTACGTGTTAATTGACAGGCGTGCGAAAGAGAGACTTTTGGATGTTAATGTGCTGAGAGGTGCAACTGGAGGGATGTCTGATCATTATCTTGTGGAGGCTAAGGTGAAGATTTGTATGGGTTTTCAGAAAAGAAGAGTGAATGTTGGGGTGAAGAGGGTGGAGAGAGTAAGTGAGCTTGAGAAGGAGACCTGTGTGAGGAAGTACCAGGAGAGACTGAGTACAGAATGGAAAAAGGTGAGAACAATGGAAGTAAGGGGAGTGGGGGAGGAAGGGGATGTATTTAGGGAATCAGTGATGGATTGCGCAAAAGATGCTTGTGGCATGAGAAGAGTGGGAGGTGGGTTGATTAGAAAGGGTAGTGAGTGGTGGGATGAAGAAGTAAGAGTATTAGTGAAAGAGAAGAGAGAGGCATTTGGACGATTTTTGCAGGGAAAAAATGCAATTGAGTGGGAGATGTATAAAAGAAAGAGACAGGAGGTCAAGAGAAAGGTGCAAGAGGTGAAAAAAAGGGCAAATGAGAGTTGGGGTGAGAGAGTATCATTAAATTTTAGGGAGAATAAAAAGATGTTCTGGAAGGAGGTAAATAAAGTGCGTAAGACAAGGGAGCAAATGGGAACTTCGGAGAAGGGCGCAAGTGGGGAGGTGATAACAAGTAGTGGTGATGTGAGAAGGAGATGGAGTGAGTATTTTGAAGGTTTGTTGAATGTGTTTGATGATAGAGTGGCAGATATAAGGTGTTTTGGTCGAGGTGGTGTGCAAAGTGAGAGGGTTAGGGAAAATGATTTGGTAAACAGAGAAGAGGTAGTGAAAGCTTTGCGGAAGATGAAAGCCGGCAAGGCAGCAGGTTTGGATGGTATTGCAGTGGAATTTATTAAAAAAGGGGGTGACTGTATTGTTGACTGGTTGGTAAGGTTATTTAATGTATGTATGACTCATGGTGAGGTGCCTTAGGATTGGCGGAATGCGTGCATAGTGCCATTGTACAAAGGCAAAGGGGATAAGAGTGAGTGCTCAAATTACAGAGGTATAAGTTTGTTGAGTATTCCTGGTAAATTATATGGGAGGGTATTGATTGAGAGGGTGAAGGCATGTACAGAGCATCAGATTGGGGAAGAGCAGTGTGGTTTCAGAAGTGGTAGAGGATGTGTGGATCAGGTGTTTGCTTTGAAGAATGTATGTGAGAAATACTTAGAAAAGCAAATGGATTTGTATGTAGCATTTATGGATCTGGAGAAGGCATATGATAGAGTTCATAGAGATGCTCTGTGGAAGGTATTAAGAATATATGGTGTGGGAGGAAAGTTCTTAGAAGCAGTGAAAAGTTTTTATCGAGGATGTAAGGCATGTGTACGTGTAGGAAGAGAGGAAAGTGATTGGTTCTCAGTGAATGTAGGTTTGCGGCAGGGGTGTGTGATGTCTCCATGGTTGTTTAATTTGTTTATGGATGGGGTTGTTAGGGAGGTAAATGCAAGAGTTTTGGAAAGAGGGGCAAGTATGAAGTCTGTTGGGGATGAGAGAGCTTGGGAAGTGAGTCAGTTGTTGTTCGCTGATGATACAGCGCTGGTGGTTGATTCATGTGAGAAACTGCAGAAGCTGGTGACTGAGTTTGGAAAAGTGTGTGGAAGAAGAAAGTTAAGAGTAAATGTGAATAAGAGCAAGGTTATTAGGTACAGTAGGGTTGAGGATCAAGTCAATTGGGAGGTGAGTTTGAATGGAGAAAAACTGGAGGAAGTGAAGTGTTTTAGATATCTGGGAGTGGATCTGGCAGCGGATGGAACCATGGAAGCGGAAGTGGATCATAGGGTGGGGGAGGGGGCGAAAATCCTGGGGGCCTTGAAGAATGTGTGGAAGTCGAGAACATTATCTCGGAAAGCAAAAATGGGTATATTTGAAGGAATAGTGGTTCCAACAATGTTGTATGGTTGCGAGGCGTGGGCTATGGATAGAGTTGTGCGCAGGAGGATGGATGTGTTGGAAATGAGTTTGTTTGAGGACAATATGTGGTGTGAGGTGGTTTGATCAAGTAAAATAATTAAAGGGTAAGAGAGATGTGTGGTAATAAAAAGAGAGTGTGCTTGAGAGAGCAGAAGAGGGTGTATTGAAATGGTTGGTCACATGGAAAGAATGAGTGGGAAAGATCGACAAAGAGGATATATGTGTCAGAGGTAGAGGGAATGAGGAGAAGTGGGAGACCAAATTGGAGGTGGAAGGATGGAGTGAAAAAGATTTTGAGAGATCAGGGCCTGAACATGCAGGAGGGTGAAAGGCGTGCAAGGAATAGAGTGAATTGGTTCGATGTGGTATACTGGGATCACGTGTTGTCACTGGATTGAACCAGGACATGTGAAGCGTCTGTGTAAAACCATGGAAAATTTTGTGGAGCCTGGAAGTGGAAAGGGAGCTGTGGTTTTGGTGCATTATACATGACAGCTAGAAACTGAGTGTGAACGAATGTGGCCTTTTGTTTCTTTTCCTAGTGCTGTCTTGCGCGTGTGCGGGGGGGGGTCATTTGATGTGTGGCGAGGTGATGACAGGAATGAATAAAGGCAGCAAGTACGAATTCTGTGCATGTGTATATATGTATATGTCTATATATATATATATATATATATATATATATATATATATATATATATATATATATATAAGTAAACCAAGGCAAGTGTTTTGGGAGCAGCTGAATGAGTGTGTTAGTGGTTTTGATGCACGAGACCGGGTCATAGTGATGGGTGATTTGAATGCAAAGGTGAGTAATGTGGCAGTTGAGGGAATAATTGGTATACATGGGGTGTTCAGTGTTGTAAATGGAAATGGTGAAGAGCTTGTAGATTTATGTGCTGAAAAAGGACTGATGATTGGGAATACCTGGTTTAAAAAGCGAGATATACATAAGTATACTTATGTAAGTAGGAGAGATGGCCAGAGAGCGTTATTGGATTACGTGTTAATTGACAGGCGTGCGAAAGAGAGACTTTTGGATGTTAATGTGCTGAGAGGTGCAACTGGAGGGATGTCTGATCATTATCTTGTGGAGGCTAAGGTGAAGATTTGTATGGGTTTTCAGAAAAGAAGAGTGAATGTTGGGGTGAAGAGGGTGGAGAGAGTAAGTGAGCTTGAGAAGGAGACCTGTGTGAGGAAGTACCAGGAGAGACTGAGTACAGAATGGAAAAAGGTGAGAACAATGGAAGTAAGGGGAGTGGGGGAGGAAGGGGATGTATTTAGGGAATCAGTGATGGATTGCGCAAAAGATGCTTGTGGCATGAGAAGAGTGGGAGGTGGGTTGATTAGAAAGGGTAGTGAGTGGTGGGATGAAGAAGTAAGAGTATTAGTGAAAGAGAAGAGAGAGGCATTTGGACGATTTTTGCAGGGAAAAAATGCAATTGAGTGGGAGATGTATAAAAGAAAGAGACAGGAGGTCAAGAGAAAGGTGCAAGAGGTGAAAAAAAGGGCAAATGAGAGTTGGGGTGAGAGAGTATCATTAAATTTTAGGGAGAATAAAAAGATGTTCTGGAAGGAGGTAAATAAAGTGCGTAAGACAAGGGAGCAAATGGGAACTTCGGAGAAGGGCGCAAGTGGGGAGGTGATAACAAGTAGTGGTGATGTGAGAAGGAGATGGAGTGAGTATTTTGAAGGTTTGTTGAATGTGTTTGATGATAGAGTGGCAGATATAGGGTGTTTTGGTCGAGGTGGTGTGCAAAGTGAGAGGGTTAGGGAAAATGATTTGGTAAACAGAGAAGAGGTAGTGAAAGCTTTGCGGAAGATGAAAGCCGGCAAGGCAGCAGGTTTGGATGGTATTGCAGTGGAATTTATTAAAAAAGGGGGTGACTGTATTGTTGACTGGTTGGTAAGGTTATTTAATGTATGTATGACTCATGGTGAGGTGCCTTAGGATTGGCGGAATGCGTGCATAGTGCCATTGTACAAAGGCAAAGGGGATAAGAGTGAGTGCTCAAATTACAGAGGTATAAGTTTGTTGAGTATTCCTGGTAAATTATATGGGAGGGTATTGATTGAGAGGGTGAAGGCATGTACAGAGCATCAGATTGGGGAAGAGCAGTGTGGTTTCAGAAGTGGTAGAGGATGTGTGGATCAGGTGTTTGCTTTGAAGAATGTATGTGAGAAATACTTAGAAAAGCAAATGGATTTGTATGTAGCATTTATGGATCTGGAGAAGGCATATGATAGAGTTCATAGAGATGCTCTGTGGAAGGTATTAAGAATATATGGTGTGGGAGGAAAGTTCTTAGAAGCAGTGAAAAGTTTTTATCGAGGATGTAAGGCATGTGTACGTGTAGGAAGAGAGGAAAGTGATTGGTTCTCAGTGAATGTAGGTTTGCGGCAGGGGTGTGTGATGTCTCCATGGTTGTTTAATTTGTTTATGGATGGGGTTGTTAGGGAGGTAAATGCAAGAGTTTTGGAAAGAGGGGCAAGTATGAAGTCTGTTGGGGATGAGAGAGCTTGGGAAGTGAGTCAGTTGTTGTTCGCTGATGATACAGCGCTGGTGGCTGATTCATGTGAGAAACTGCAGAAGCTGGTGACTGAGTTTGGAAAAGTGTGTGGAAGAAGAAAGTTAAGAGTAAATGTGAATAAGAGCAAGGTTATTAGGTACAGTAGGGTTGAGGATCAAGTCAATTGGGAGGTGAGTTTGAATGGAGAAAAACTGGAGGAAGTGAAGTGTTTTAGATATCTGGGAGTGGATCTGGCAGCGGATGGAACCATGGAAGCGGAAGTGGATCATAGGGTGGGGGAGGGGGCGAAAATCCTGGGGGCCTTGAAGAATGTGTGGAAGTCGAGAACATTATCTCGGAAAGCAAAAATGGGTATATTTGAAGGAATAGTGGTTCCAACAATGTTGTATGGTTGCGAGGCGTGGGCTATGGATAGAGTTGTGCGCAGGAGGATGGATGTGCTGGAAATGAGATGTTTGAGGACAATGTGTGGTGTGAGGTGGTTTGATCGAGTGAGTAACGTAAGGGTAAGAGAGATGTGTGGAAATAAAAAGAGCGTGGTTGAGAGAGCAGAAGAGGGTGTTTTGAAGTGGTTTGGGCACATGGAGAGGATGAGTGAGGAAAGATTGACCAAGAGGATATATGTGTCGGAGGTGGAGGGAACAAGGAGAAGAGGGAGACCAAATTGGAGGTGGAAAGATGGAGTGAAAAAGATTTTGTGTGATCGGGGCCTGAACATGCAGGAGGGTGAAAGGAGGGCAAGGAATAGAGTGAATTGGAGCGATGTGGTATACCGGGGTTGACGTGCTGTCAGTGGATTGAAGCAGGGCATGTGAAGCGTCTGGGGTAAACCATGGAAAGCTGTGTAGGTATGTATATTTGCGTGTGTGGACGTATGTATATACATGTGTATGGGGGGGGGTTGGGCCATTTCTTTCGTCTGTTTCCTTGCGCTACCTCGCAAACGCGGGAGACAGCGACAAAGTATAATAAATAAATAAAAATATAAGTATATATATATATATATATATATATATATATATATTATTTATTTATTTTGCTTTGTCGCTGTCTCCTGCGTTTGCGAGGTAGCGCAAGGAAACAGACGAAAGGAATGGGGCAACCCACCCCCATACACATGTATATACATACACGTCCACACACGCAAATATACATACCCATACATCTCAATGTACACATATATAATATATACACACACAGACACATACATATATACACATGCACACAATTCACACTGCCTTTATTCATTTCCATCGCCACCTCGCCACACATGGGATAACATCCCCCTCCCCCCTCATGTGAGCGAGATAGCGCTAGGAAAAGACAACAAAGGCCTCATTTGTTCACACTCAGTCTCTAGCTGTCATGTAATAATGCCTGAAACCACAGCTCCCTTTCCACATCCAGGCCCCACAGAACTTTCCATGGTTTACCCCAGACGCTTCACATGCCCTGATTCAATCCATTGACAGCACGTCTACCCCGGTATACCACATCGATCCAATTCACTCTATTCCTTGCCCTCCTTTCACCCTCCTGCATGTTCAGGCCCCGATCACTCAAAATCTTTTTCACTCCATCTTTCCACCTCCAATTTGGTCTCCCACTTCTCCTCTTTCCCTCCACCTCTGACACATATATCCTCTTGGTCAATCTTTCCTCACTCATTCTCTCCATGTGCCCAAACCATTTCAAAAAACCCTCTTCTGCTCTCTCAACCACACTCTTTTTATTTCCATACATCTCTCTTACCCTTACATTACTTACTCAATCAAACCACCTCACACCAAATATTGTCCTCAAACATCTCATTTCCAGCACATCCACCCTCCTGCGCACAACTCTATCCATAGCCCACGCCTCGCAACCATACAACATTGTTGGAACCACTATTCCTTCAAACATAGCCATTTTTGCCTTCGGAGATAATGTACCCGACTTCCACACATTCTTCAAGGATCCCAGGACTTTCGCCCCCTCCCCCACCCTATGATTCACTTCCGCTTCCATGGTTCCATCTGCTGCCAGATCCACTCCCAGATATCTAAAACACTTTACTTCCTCCAGTTTTTCTCTATTCAAACTTACCTCCCAATTGACTTGACCCTCAACCCTACTGTACCTAATAACCTTGCTCTTATTCACATTTACTCTTAACTTTCTTCTTTCACACTCTTTGCCAAACTCAGTCACCAGCTTCTGCACTTCTCTTCCCCAATCTGATGCTCTGTACATGCCTTCACCCTCTCAATCAATACCCTCCCATATAATTTACCAGGAATACTCAACAAACTTAAACCTCTGTAATTTGAGCACTCACTCTTATCCCCTTTGCCTTTGTACAATGGCACTATGCACGCATTCCGCCAATCCTCAGGCACCTCACCATGAATCATACATACATTAAATAACCTTACCAACCAGTCAACAGTACAGTCACCCCCTTTTTTAATAAATTCCACTGCAATACCATCCAAACCCACTGCCTTGCCGGCTTTCATCTTCTGCAAAGCTTTTACTACCTCTTCTCTGTTTACCAGATCATTTTCCCTAACCCTCTCACTTTGCACACCACCTCAACCAAAACACCCTATATCTGCCACTCTATCATCAAACACATTCAACAGACCTTCAAAGTACTCTCTCCATCTCCTTCTCACATCACCAGTACTTGTTATCACCTCCCCATTAGCCCCCTTCACTGAAGTTCCCATTTGCTCCCTTGTCTTACGCACTTCATTTACCTCATTCCGGAACATCTTTTTATTCTCCCTAAAATTTAATGATACTCTCTCACCCCAACTCTCATTTGCCCTCTTTTTCACCTCTTGCACCTTTCTCTTGACCTCCTGTCTCTTTCTTTTATACATCTCCCACTCATTTGCATTTTTTCCCTGCAAAAATTGTCCAAATGCCTCTCTCTTCTCTTTCACTAATAATCTTACTTCTTCATCCCACCACTCACTACCCTTTCTAATCAACCCACCTCCCACGCTTCTCATGCCACAAGCATCTTTTGCGCAAGCCATCACTGCTTCCCTAAATACATCCCATTCCTCCCCCACTCCTCTTACCTCCTTTGTTCTCACCTTTTTGCATTCTGTACTCAGTCTCTCCTGGTACTTCCTCACACAAGTCTCCTTCCCAAGCTAACTTACTCTCACCACCCTCTTCACCTCAACATTCTCTCTTCTTTTCTGAAAACCCATACAAATCTTCACCTTCACCTCCACAAGATAATGATCAGACATCCCTCCAGTTGCACCTCTCAGCACATTAACATCCAAAAGTCTCTCTTTCGCACACCTGTCAATTATATATATATATATATATATATATATATATATATATATATATATATATATATATTTTCTTTTTTTTTTTTTTTTGCTTTGTCGCTGTCTCCCGCGTTTGCGAGGTAGCGCAAGGAAATAGAGGAAGGAATGGCCCAACCCACCCCCATACACATGTATATACATACGTCCACACACGCAAATATACATACCTACACAGCTTTCCATGGTTTACTCCAGACGCTTCACATGCCCTGATTCAATCCACTGACAGCACGTCAACCCCGGTATATCACATCGCTCCAATTCACTCTATTCCTTGCCCTCCTTTCACCCTCCTGCATGTTCAGGCCCCGATCACACAAAATCTTTTTCACTCCATCTTTCCACCTCCAATTTGGTCTCCCTCTTCTACTCGTTCCCTCCACCTCCGACACATATATCCTCTTGGTCAATCTTTCCTCACTCATTCTCTCCATGTGCCCAAACCATTTCAAAACACCCTCTTCTGCTCTCTCAACCACGCTCTTTTTATTTCCACACATCTCTCTTACCCTTACGTTACTTACTCGATCAAACCACCTCACACCACACATTGTCCTCAAACATCTCATTTCCAGCACATCCATCTTCCTGCGCACAACTCTATCCATAGCCCATGCCTCGCAACCATACAACATTGTTAGAACCACTATTCCTTCAAACATACCCATTTTTGCTTTCCGAGATAATGTTCTCGACTTCCACACATTCTTCAAGGCTCCCAGAATTTTCGCCCCCTCCCCCACCCTATGATCCACTTCCGCTTCCATGGTTCCATCCGCTGCCAGATCCACTCCCAGGTATCTAAAACACTTCACTTCCTCCAGTTTTTCTCCATTCAAACTCACCTCCCAATTGACTTGACCCTCAACCCTACTGTACCTAATAACCTTGCTCTTCTTCACATTTACTCTTAACTTTCTTCTTTCACACACTTTACCAAACTCAGTCACCAGCTTCTGCAGTTTCTCACATGAATCAGCCACCAGCGCTGTATCATCAGCGAACAACAACTGACTCACTTCCCAAGCTCTCTCATCCCCAACAGACTTCATACTTGCCCCTTTTTCCAAAAGTCTTGCATTCACCTCCCTAACAACCCCATCCATAAACAAATTAAACAACCATGGAGACATCACACACCCCTGCCGCAAACCTACATTCACTGAGAACCAATCACTTTCCTCTCTTCCTACACGTACACATGCCTTACATCCTCGATAAAAACTTTTCACTGCTTTTAACAACTTGCCTCCCACACCATATATTCTTAATACCTTCCACAGAGCATCTCTATCAACTCTATCATATGCCTTCTCCAGATCCATTAATGCTACATACATATCCATTTGCTTTTCTAAGTATTTCTCACATACATTCTTCAAAGCAAACACCTGATCCACACATCCTCTACCACTTCTGAAACCACACTGCTCTTCCCCAATCTGATGCTCTGTACATGCCTTCACCCTCTCAATCAATATCCTCCCATATAATTTACCAGGAATACTGAACAAACTTATACCTCTGTAATTTGAGCACTCACTCTTATCCCCTTTGCCTTTGTACAATGGCACTATGCACGCATTCCGCCAATCCTCAGGCACCTCACCATGAGTCATACATACATTAAATAACCTTACCAACCAGTCAACAATACAGTCACCCCCTTTTTTAATAAATTCCACTGCAATACCATCCAAACCCGCTGCCTTGCCGGCTTTCATCTTCCGCAAAGCTTTTACTACCTCTTCTCTGTTTACCAAATCATTTTCCCTAACCCTCTCACTTTGCACACCACCTCGACCAAAACACCCTATATCTGCCACTCTATCATCAAACACATTCAACAAACCTTCAAAATACTCACTCCATCTTCTTCTCACATCACCACTACTTGTTCTCACCTCCCCATTTGCGCCCTTCACTGAAGTTCGCATTTGCTCCCTTGTCTTACGCACTTTATTTACCTCCTTCCAGAACATCTTTTTATTCTCCCTAAAATTTAATAATACTCTCTCACCCCAACTCTCATTTGCCCTCTTTTTCACCTCTTGCACCTTTCTCTTGACCTCCTGTCTCTTTCTTTTATACATCTCCCACTCGATTGCATTTTTTCCCTGCAAAAATCGTCCAAATGCCTCTCTCTTCTCTTTCACTAATACTCTTACTTCTTCATCCCACCACTCACTACCCTTTCTAATCAACCCACCTCCCACTCTTCTCATGCCATAAGCATCTTTTGCGCAATCCATCACTGATTCCCTAAATACATCCCATTCCTCCCCCACTCCCCTTACTTCCATTGTTCTCACCTTTTTCCATTCTGTACTCAGTCTCTCCTGGTACTTCCTCACACAAGTCTCCTTCCCAAGCTCACTTACTCTCACCACCCTCTTCACCCCAACATTCACTCTTCTTTTCTGAAAACCCATACAAATCTTCATCTTAGCCTCCACAAGATAATGATCAGACATCCCTCCAGTTGCACCTCTCAGCACATTAACATCCAAAAGTCTCTCTTTCGCACGTCTGTCAATTAACACGTAATCCAATAACGCTCTCTGGCCATCTCTCCTACTTACATAAGTATACTTATGTATATCTCGCTTTTTAAACCAGGTATTCCCAATCATCAGTCCTTTTTCAGCACATAAATCTACAAGCTCTTCACCATTTCCATTTACAACACTGAACACCCCATGTATACCAATTATTCCCTCAACTGCCACATTACTCACCTTTGCATTCAAATCACCCATCACTATAACCCGGTCTCGTGCATCAAAACCACTAACACACTCATTCAGCTGCTCCCAAAACACTTGCCTCTCATGATCTTTCTTCTCATGCCCAGGTGCATATGCACCAATAATCACCCATCTCTCTCCATCAACTTTCAGTTTTACCCATATTAATCGAGAATTTACTTTCTTACATTCTATCACATACTCCCACAACTCCTGTTTCAGGAGTACTGCTACTCCTTCCCTTGCTCTTGTCCTCTCACTAACCCCTGACTTTACTCCCAAGACATTCCCAAACCACTCTTCCCCTTTACCCTTGAGCTTCGTTTCACTCAGAGCCAAAACATCTAGGTTCCTTTCCTCAAACATACTACCTATCTCTCCTTTTTTCACATCTTGGTTACATCCACACACATTTAGGCACCCCAATCTGAGCCTTCAAGGAGGATGAGCACTCCCCGCGTGACTCCTCCTGTTTCCCATTTTAGAAAGTTAAAAAAAAATACAATGAGGGGAGGATTTCTGGCCCCCCGCTCCCGTCCCCTCTAGTCGCTTTCTACGACACGCGAGGAATGCGTGGGAAGTATTCTTTCACCCCTATATATATATATATATATATATATATATATATATATATATATATATATATATATATATATACACATACACACACATACACATACATACGCACATATACACACACACACACATACATATATATACATATGAAAAATGTAAGAAACAATTTAGAAAACTGAAACTTCTAGCTTGAAATGAAATGAAAAATGAATGTCACATAATGGTTCAACCTCTGGCTATGGAAAAAGGAAATGTATAATTTATATATATATATATATATATATATATATATATGCTCTGTACATGCCTTCACCCTCTCAATCAATACCCTCCCATATAATTGAGGAAGAGCAGTGTGGTTTCAGAAGTGGTAGAGGATATGTGGATCAGGTGTTTGCTTTGAAGAATGTATGTGAGAAATACTTAGAAAAGCAAATGGATATGTATGTAGGATTTATGGTGGAGAAGGCATATGATAGAGTTGATAGAGATGCTCTGTGGAAGGTACTAAGAATATATGGTGTGGGAGGCAAGTTGTTAGAAGCAGTGAAAAGTTTTTATCGAGGATGTAAGGCATGTGTACGTGTAGGAAGAGAGGAAAGTGATTGGTTCTCAGTGAATGTAGGTTTGCGGCAGGGGCGTGTGATGTTTCCATGGTTGTTTAATTTGTTTATGGATGGGGTTGTTAGGGAGGTGAATGCAAGAGTTTTGGAAAGAGGGGCAAGTATGCAGTCTGTTGTGGATGAGAGAGCTTGGGAAGTGAGTCAGTTGTTGTTCGCTGATGATACAGCGCTGGTGGCCGATTCATGTGAGAAGCTGCAGAAGCTGGTGACTGAGTTTGGTAAAGTGTGTGAAAGAAGAAAGATAAGAGTAAATGTGAATAAGAGCAAGGTTATTAGGTACAGTAGGGTTGAGGGTCAAGTCAATTGGGAGGTAAGTTTGAATGGAGAAAAACTGGAGGAAGTAAAGTGTTTTAGATATCTGGGAGTGGATCTGGCGGCGGATGGAACTATGGAAGCGGAAGTGAATCATAGGGTGAGGGAGGGGGCGAAAATCCTGGGAGCCTTGAAGAATGTTTGGAAGTGGAGAACATTTTCTCGGAAAGCAAAAATGGGTATGTTTGAAGGAATAGTGGTTCCAA
Source organism: Panulirus ornatus (assembly GCF_036320965.1). NCBI lineage: Eukaryota > Metazoa > Arthropoda > Malacostraca > Decapoda > Palinuridae > Panulirus > Panulirus ornatus. Next base: position 30,834,473 of record NC_092269.1, read on the forward strand.
CAATGTTGTATGGTTGCGAGGTGTGGGCTATGGATAGAATTGTGCGCAGGAGGGTGGATGTGCTGGAAATGAGATGTTTGAGGACAATATGTGGTGTGAGGTGGTTTGATCACGTAAGTAATGTAAGGGTAAGAGAGATGTGTGGTAATAAAAAGAGCGTGGTTGAGAGAGCAGAAGAGGGTGTTTTGAAATGGTTTGGGCACATGGAGAGAATGAGTGAGGAAAGATTGACCAAGAGGATATATGTGTCGGAGGTAGAGGGAACGAGGAGAAGTGGGAGACCAAATTGGAGGTGGAAAGATGGAGTGAAAAAGATTTTGAGTGATTGGGGCCTGAACATGCAGGAGGGTGAAAGGCTGACAAGGAATAGAGTGAATTGGATCAATGTGGTACACCGGGGTTGACGTGCTGTCAATGGATTGAATCAGGGCATGTGAAGCATCTGGGGTAAACCATGGAAAGTTCTGTAGGGCCTGGATGTGGAAAGGGAGCTGTGGTTTAGGGCATTATTGCATGACAGGTAGAGACTGAGTGTGAACGAATGGGGCGTTTGTTGTCTTTTCCTAGCGCTACCTCGAACACATGAGGGGGGAGGGGGATGTTATTCCATGTGTGGCAAGGTGGCGATGGGAATGAATAAAGGCAGACAGTGTGAATTGTGTGCATGTGTATATATGTATATGTCTGTGTGTGTCTATATATGTGTACATTGAGATGTATGGGTATGTATATGTGCGTGTGGATGTGTATGTATGTACCTGTGTTCGTGGGTGGGTTTGGTCATTCTTTCGTCTGTTTCCTTGCACTACCTCGCAAAAGTGGGAGACAGCAACAAAGTATAATATGAAAAATAATAATAATATTCATCACATGTGACAGATCAAAGGCAAAGGGAGAGAAAAGCAAAGAATAGTGTCAGAAGGCAAAAAATTGGAGATACCAACTGAGGCAAGAGGATGGAATGATCCTTACAAAACCACAGAGAGAGCAGGTGTTAGACTGAAAGTATTGTATACAAATGTTGATGGAACAGAAGTTGATGGGAAAGAGCTGGAATTCTAGGATCATATAAGGGAAAGTGCACTTGATGATATTGGAGTCATGGAAATAAGGAGTACTTCTTTCTTCAACCCTTTTCAATCTCTTCTTACATGATTTCCCCCTCACCTCCTTCAGACCACAGTATAAAACTTTTCTCATATGTAAATGATATCGGCATCACATCATAGCATCCAGACACTATCCAAGCAACAGCAAACATGCAACACTACATTGCACAATTAGAATACAGACTTGTTCAAAACAGATTGTCTCGACCACCACAAAAAATTTTAATTACCCTCGTGACATTTGATAAACATGAATCCAACCTGCACCTTCCCATTACCCAGAATGTTAACCACTTTCACTCAACAAAACTCCAACTATGCTGTGTATAAAATATATGTCACACAAAAGACATTCACTTCCCACACCACAAACCTCAACACAAAGGCCATTCACAAACTTAACACCTTCAGAACACTTGTTGGTACCAGACTTGGATAAACAGAAAATTCCTTGGTATCCTCTACAAATAACTGATCCACTGAAATCCTAATGTACAGCTCCCCTGCCTAATCTTCTTCCCTGTCCATATCTAATATAAGAAAGCTGCAAATCACACAACACAAAGCACTTAGAACGGTCACTGGGTGCACATATCTTGCTTAAGGTTGAAAGAAAATGCATTAATCACCTTATCATTTGCATGACAAAACCAGGCCCTTCCCATAGCCAAACAGAAATAAAAAGCTCACCCTTACTTCACACTTCAGCAACCTGTCCTAACAGATTCCTTTCCTCCAACAAACATCACTCTGACAATATCTGCAAATACTGTCATATAGCAGCTAACACTTCTGTATTATATAAAGTTCTTTAGAATTATTGCTCTTCTTTTTATCACTTACTGTATTTTCCTGAAAGATTGCAAGGATTTTTAAACTCAAACACTTCTCTATTATATAAAGTTCTTTAGAATTATTGCTCTTCTTTTTATCACTTACTGTATTTTCCTGAAAGATTGCAAGGATTTTTAAACTCATAAGTTGTTGGAAAAATGCCATATGAATTATTCCATCAAAATAAACAGATTGCCTCTAGTTCAAACTTGCCACATGTATTTACTTATCCTCCACACTTACGCATTATACCTCATATACTATCATCTGTAACAATGCACATATGAACTAAAGGGTAAAATGTCTTTCTCCAGGATGTAGTTCAGTAAATTAATTACAACCTTTACTGATTACTATAAATAGTATTGTTGACCTTTGTGCCTCTTGGCGTGACATGTCTACTCACTTTTCGCCACCATCCTTGCTGCTGAAGTAGGTCCATGTGAGGCTCAAGTCTGTTCTTGTACTCCTTCACAACTTCAAGATATTCCAGCCGCATAACAATCACCACAAAGCCTCCTATGAAGGATGTAGCAGTTAGAACAATTAGAAAGTTCAGTCCATTAGAACCTGTGAATCCTAACTCGCTGAAGCTAGAACCTTATATGGAATGACTAGTACATCTTACAAAAATAGTAGACATTTTCAAGGTTCATTTTAGTTGTACCTTGTTTCTATGTGCATATTCATCAAAAGATACACAGGATAGATTGGGTTCTCTGGGCCCCTTAGTACTGCAAGGAAACCAAAATCCATCCAATAGAGGTTATTTTGCTGTAGTGATTTTCTACCAACACTGTTTATATATTCATATCATGAGTCCTGCCCTCCTTTGTCTAGGTTTTTAAGATTATTATCTGTGATGTACACAAATGATGGTGGTAATTATAGAAAACAGCAACTTTTCACTGAAAATTAGGTTAATTGATAGCTGAGCATTTTTCTAAAAGAAATAGATTTGCTGACAAAAATTTAAGATGTGCACTAAAGATGTACACAGATGAAAAATATGTAAAAAAAAAATAATCACCCCAAATTAGATGCACCTTCCTAAAATCGACTGAAGAAAAAACAAAAAACAAACATAAAGCTAACAAAGAAATCACAAAACTGACACAAAATAAAGGTTACAACTACAAAATATATAAGAACAGACAAAAGTTGTAACAGACAAAACAATACAGAATTCCCACCTTTAGGCAACACTGACACAGAGGCAAGAAAACTATGGTAAATCTTGCATATCTTACTTGATTAACAATGGACGACTTGGGTTGAGCCCCAGGACCTATTACCCACTTCCATCCCTTCTCTTTTCCTTAATTTTTCCTCCTCATCCTCCACTCCAAAGCACCCTTCAACAAACCCCTTCCAAATCTCTCCCTCTAGTCATCAACAGTTAAGAAAGATATTCATAGATTTATGTCCAGCCAACAACTACCAAGCCCATCCTGGTTCCATTTCCATATATCAAGGGCTGAAAAGAAAAATTTGTACTCACAGTGGTCATCCTCAGTTGAGATGTATCTATCAGGTATAATGGAATGATCTTGCTTCTCTCTGAGGCTATTGTCTGGTTTATTCATCATATTTATTTTCTAATCCCATGCCATTATTATCTGTAGTCTCGCTGAGCCAAGCTTGTTGATTAAGTTGCAGATGTGACCAAAGTTAGCATGCCACACCTGACTAGTTAATACAGTTAGGGATCTCACCTGGTTTAGTGATCCTAATCATGTCATCGACACCTTGAATGGGAACATGGCCCTCACCCATGCCACCAACAATCACCACCACATCGTAAGTATCTGTTAGGATGAGGAAAAACAAGATGATTTTGAGCAAAAGTAAGCTGCCATGAAAGAGCAGGCAACTTCATGAAGTTAGTATATTTATAATACATGTGAAATCAAGATCCTACTTAAATTCTAAATTTGAAAAATAATGATGAACCGCAGATGTATTATTATGTGTTCAGGAAATGAACAGACTTGTACCAAGCATTTTCTCACCAGGAGGAACTGTGTTCTGGCCAATGCCGAGGAACTCCTGGTACTTTACAGAGTAGACACCAGTGTCTCTTAGGATGTTCATCATCCCCTCTGAAGGCTCCAGTGCATCTATATTCCTGCAGGAAAGGACATATACATCATTACTTCCCTCTCATGTCTCCCATTCCTCTGCTACACAGTTAAAATATGACAATAGATATTTATATGTGATAATTTGTTCAAAGTCAGCTGTTGAGTCTGTCCTATCCAGTTGATGACATTGTCCACCAGTTTTTTAGCTCTAAGAACTTGCACTCAAAGTGCTAATAATTTGGGAACATTTCCAGTAGAGGTGATTAATGCATCTTCTTCCATCCTTAATCAAGATCCAAGTACTTATTGTGCTCATGAGTGACAAGTAAAACCATTAGGTGAATAAATCATATAGATACCATTGAATGGCACATTTAGAGAAGTACGAATCAAGAAATTCCAATCACCTCTGCAAAAGTTTGATATACAGCATATCATTCTACATAGATGTCACCATTCTTATGCCAGAATATACCAATGACTACCAATTCCTTGCCAGATAACTTCAGCAATTACCAATCTCCTGTGAGAGTACAGAGTACATAAACGACCATCATTCCCATGCTGGATGACATCATTGACCACCATTCCCAATGCAGATAACATCGATAACATCAGAAACATTTTGCATTGCATTGAATTTGTATGATATACAAGATGGCTTATGTTTTTATGCCTAAAAATTATTTTCATTTTGCCTGTAAAAATGATTGTATAAGGCAGCAATGATGGCAGCCCAGTTTTCTCCCTTTCGCTCAGTGATGCAGTTTGAAAATTACTGGAGAGATTCTTTTCTCTTGATGAAAAATGGTTAATTCACTGGCTGTTAGTATCTTTCATGTTTTAAAGAAATTATTTGTATACTGACCAGTCTTTTAATGGGAAACTCAACTCCTGCTAACTTGCACTGGATGAAAACCATGTTGGCCAAGAATTTTTGCATCCTCTGTGTAATGTGAGATTTTTATAGTGTTTTATTATGTTTCATTATGCAAAAAGGAAAAGCCAGTTGATTACGAATTTCCAGTACCAGCAACCAAAGTGCTTGGACTAAGTCAGAATGAAATCTATTTTTGTTTAATTACCGAGACTTTTGATGGGTCATACCCTCCTTATGGGGACTTGTTTGGGTTATATCCACCTCAAGGGAACTTTTGCAGGTCTCCTCCATTTCAAAGGGATTTGTGCAAGTCACAAACACCTTAGGGAGACTTGCAACTACTCACACCCTCCACATGGGGACTTGCAATAGGTCATACTCACACAAAGCCCCTCTTGTGTAGTTCAAGGCCGACCTTCCCTGTGCCAGCGGCAATATCAAGGACCCGCACCTTCTGACGACGCTCCTCAGGCACCAGCCTGGCTACCTCTTCTGCTCCCATCAGTGGCCCATTGTATGTCCCCAAACACATCATCTGGGGTGAAAGAAAAAGAAATGTTCGTTGAAGGAGTTTGAGATCGGCACTTTCTTAAGAAGTAACATTTTTATGTCCAGTACTCCAGCACCTGACAAAAGTTTTTGTGAAAACCAGGCCTTAAGTGAAATATGAAAAGGGCTAAGTAGACAGAAAAGTGATGGGGAAAGAGAGAAAATAAAGTCACATTTAAGGAAGAAGTGGAAAACCTACCTTTGTTTCAAAGAGGCAGGTTGTAGCTGTTAGGGATGACATGAGAAGGTGAAGCTTAGCAGAGTAGGAAAAGAGACATCTTATTGGTATGGATGGTTGAATTATTAACAAAATGAAAATTTTGAATTTTGGTCTAAAGAAATCTTGGCTGGCACTCACAACGATAACTTCTCTCATTGTGATCACTGTTAATTTGAGTCAGTAGGAAAAAATGAATAACTACCAGATGACAATATACATTGAAAGGGTTAATCAAGAATTAGAGGAACTCTAGTAATAGCCCTTCATGAAAACCCTCTTACAAAATTTACCTTCTAGCATTATATAGAAAATGCACCCCACATTGAAATTCCTGTAAAGAGCAAATTAAAAGGAGACGTGGACTGACCTTATCATAGTTCCTGGACCAGTTGGAATAGTTGCCGATAACCTGTGAGGGTTCCAGGCCAGGGGTGAAGCATTTTGCATTCTCCTTATATACCGTTTGGTATTCCTGGGCCACACCTTCCATCTGTAACACATGAGGCAAGCAGTAAAGTGTGGGGCACAGACAAGGCACTCATCTTAAGCAGTTCCCAAATGGAGCTCCTTAGGAATTTATTCTTTCCCCCACTATCTTCAACCTGTTCCTCAATGATCTACCTAACTAAAGTACAGACCAGGTAATCTGGTTGAGCTTGTGACTCAAGGTCTTCTGTGCCTTTAAGGAACAAAATAGTGCCAGCTCAGGACAGTGAAGACACACACCTGTAAGTCATGGATAAGAGTAAAACAGTACAGACCCTGGTATGTAAATAACATGCAGGGTTAAATGGAAAATAATAGATACTACCAGATGAATGTCCTTGTCTATTCACTCCTGTGGAGGGCAGTGCCTTCAGAGGTATAACCACTTGTCCCTGCCATTTTTCCTCTTTATATCTTCCATATCACTGACACAACCTTCATGACCCATACTAGCATATATGACTAAAAGTATATCACCCTTGCCTCCAGCAATTTCTCTCTTGCCAAGGAAATAATGAATTATTGGCAGTCGTGTATGGTGCTTATTTGTCATGCATTTGGGAATACCCTTCATATGTCTACAGAAAGAACACAGGATTATCTGTGTGTGTGTGTGTGTGTATATATATACACAGGTATAAGTTTGTTGAGTATTCCTGGTAAATTATATGGGAGGGTATTGATTGAGAGGGTGAAGGCATGTACAGAGCATCAGATTGGGGAAGAGCAGTGTGATTTCAGAAGTGGTAGAGGATGTGTGGATCAGGTGTTTGCTTTGAAGAATGTATGTGAGAAATACTTAGAAAAGCAATTGGATTTGTATGTAGCATTTATGGATCTGGAGAAGGCATATGATAGAGATGATAGAGATGCTCTGTGGAAGGTATTAAGAATATATGGTGTGGGAGGCAAGTTGTTAGAAGCAGTGAAAAGTTTTTATCGAGGATGTAAGGCATGTGTACGTGTAGGAAGAGAGGAAAGTGATTGGTTCTCGGTGAATGTAGGTTTGCAGCAGGGGTGTGTGATGTCTCCATGGTTGTTTAATTTGTTTATGGATGGGGTTGTTAGGGAGGTGAATGCAAGAGTTTTGGAAAGAGGGGCAAGTATGCAGTCTGTTGTGGATGAGAGAGCTTGGGAAGTGAGTCAGTTGTTGTTCGCTGATGATACAGCGCTGGTGGCTGATTCATGCGAGAAACTGCAGAAGCTAGTGACTGAGTTTGGTAAAGTATGCGAAAGAAGAAAGTTGAGAGTAAATGTGAATAAGAGTAAGGTTATTAGGTACAGTAGGGTTAAGGGTCAAGTAAATTGGGATAGGGGAGCAAGAATACTTCCCACGTATTCCCTGCGTGTCGTAGAAGGCGACTAAAAGGGGAGGGAGCGGGGGGCTGGAAATCCTCCCCTCTCGTTTTTTTTTTAATTTTCCAAAAGAAGGAACAGAGAATTGGGCCAGGTGGGGGTGGTCCCTCAAAGGCTCAGTCCTCTGTTCTTAACGCTACCTCGCTGATGCGGGAAGTGGCGAGTAGTTTGAAAGAAAAGAAAAGAAGTTTGAATGGAGAAAAACTGGAGGAAGTAAAGTGTTTTAGATATCTGGGAGTGGATCTGGCAGCAGTTGGAACCATGGAAGCGGAAGTGAATCATAGGGTGGGGGAGGGGGCGAAAATTCTGGGAGCCTTGAAGAATGTGTGGAAGTCGAAAACGTTATCTCGGAAAGCAAAAATGGGTATGTTTGAAGGAATAGTGGTTCCAACAATGTTGTATGGTTGCGAGGCATGGGCTATGGATAGAGTTGTGCGCAGGAGGGTGGATGTGCTGGAAATGAGATGTTTAAGGACAATATGTGGTGTGAGGTGGTTTGATTGAGTAAGTAATAATAGGGTAAGAGAGATGTGTAGGAATAAAAAGAGTGTGGTTGAGGGAGCAGAAGAGGGTGTATTGAAATGGTTTAGTCACATGGAGAGATTGAGTGAGGAAAGATTGACCAAGAGGATATATGTGTCAGAGGTGGAGGGAACGAGAAGTGGGAGACCAAATTGGAGGTGGAAGGAAGGAGTGATAAAGATTTTGAGTGATTGGGGCCTGAACATGCAGGAGGGTGAAAGGCATGCAAGGAATAGAGTGAATTGGAACATTGTGGTATACCGGGGTCGACGTGCTGTCAATGGATTGAACCAGGGCATGTGAAGCATCTGGGGTAAACCATGGAAAGTTCTGTAGGGCCTGGATGTGGAAAGGGAGCTGTGTTTCGGTGCATTATTACATGACAGGTAGAGACTGAGTGTGAATGAATGGGGCCTTTGTTGTCTTCTCCTAGTGCTACCTCGCACACATGAGGGGGAGGGTGTTGTTATTCCATGTGTGGCAGAGTGGCGATGGGAATGAATAAAGGCAGACAGTATTAATTATGTACATGGATATATATGTATATGTCTGTGTGTGTATATATATGTATACATTGAGATGTATAGGTATGTATATGTGCTGTGTGTGGACGTGCATGTATATACATGTGTATGTGGGTGGGTTGGGCCTTTCTTTCGTCTGTTTCCTTGCGCTACCTCGCTAACGCAGGAGACAGCGACAAAGCAAAATAAGAAAATGAAATATATATATATATATATATATATATATATATATATATATATATATATATATATATATATATATATATAGTTGTAGTTGTTAGAAGCAGTGAAAAGTTTTTACCAAGGATGTAAGGCATGTGTACGTGTAGGAAGAGAGGAAAGTGATTGGTTCTCAGTGAATGTAGGTTTGCAGCAGGGGTGTGTGATGTCTCCATGGTTGTTTAATTTGTTTATGGATGGGGTTGTTAGGGAGGTGAATGCAAGAGTTTTGGAAAGAGGGGAAAGTATGAAGTCTGTTGGGGATGAGAGAGCTTGGGAAGTGAGTCAGTTGTTGTTCACTGATGATACGGCACTGGTGGCTGATTCATGTGAGAAACTGCAGAAGCTGGTGACTGAGTTTGGTAAAGTGTGTGAAAGAAGAAAGTTTAGAGTAAATGTGAATAAGAGCAAGGTTATTAGGTACAGTAGGGTTGAGGGTCAAGTCAATTGGGAGGTAAGTTTGAATGGAGAAAAACTGGAGGAAGTAAAGTGTTTTAGATATCTGGGAGTGGATCTGGCAGCGGATGGAACCATGGAAGTGGAAGTGGATCATAGAGTGGGTGAGGGGGCGAAAATTCTGGGAGCCTTGAAGAATGTGTGGAAGTCTAGAACGTTATCTCGGAAAGCAAAAATGGGTATGTTTGAAGGAATAGTGGTTCCAACAATGTTGTATGGTTGCGAGGCGTGGGCTATGGATAGAGTTGTGCGCAGGAGGATGGATGTGCTGGAAATGAGATGTTTGAGGACAATGTGTGGTGTGAGGTGGTTTGATCGAGTGAGTAACGTAAGGGTAAGAGAGATGTGTGGAAATAAAAAGAGCGTGGTTGAGAGAGCAGAAGAGGGTGTTTTGAAGTGGTTTGGGCACATGGAGAGGATGAGTGAGGAAAGATTGACCAAGAGGATATATGTGTCGGAGGTGGAGGGAACAAGGAGAAGAGGGAGACCAAATTGGAGGTGGAAAGATGGAGTGAAAAAGATTTTGTGTGATCGGGGCCTGAACATGCAGGGGGGTGAAAGGAGGGCAAGGAATAGAGTGAATTGGAGCGATGTGGTATACCGGGGTTGACGTGCTGTCAGTGGATTGAATCAAGGCATGTGAAGCGTCTGGGGTAAGCCATGGAAAGCTGTGTAGGTATGTATATTTGCGTGTGTGGATGTATGTCTATACATGTGTATGGGGGGGGTTGGGCCATTTCTTTCGTCTGTTTCCTTGCGCTACCTCGCAAACGCGGGAGACAGCGACAAAGTATAAAAAAAAAAAAAAAAAAAAAAAAAAAAAAATATATATATAGGGGATAAGGGAGAAAGAATACTTCCTATGCATTCCTCACGTGTTGTAGAAGGCGACCAAAGGGGATGGAAGTGGAGGACTGGAAACCCATCCCTCCTTGTATTTTAACTTTCTAAAAGGGGAAACAGAAGAAGAGTCATGCGGGGAGTGCTTATCCTCCAAGAAGGCTCAGATTGGGGTGTATGTGGGTGTAACCAAGATGAGAAAAAAGGAGAGATAGGTGGTGTGTTTGAGGAAAGGAACCTGGATGTTTTGGCTCTGAGTGAAACGAAGCTCAAGGGTAAAGGGGAAGAGTGGTTTGGGAATGTCTTGGGAGTAAAGTCAGGGGTTAGTGAGAGGACAAGAGCAAGGGAAGGAGTAGCACTACTCCTGAAACATAAGTAGTGGGAGTATGTGATAGAGTGTAAGAAATTAAACTCTAGATTGATATGGGTAACACTGAAAGTGGATGGAGAGAGATGGGTGATTATTAGTGCATATGCACCTGGGCATGAGATGAAAGATCATGAGAGGCAAGTGTTTTGGGAACAGCTGAGTGAATGTGTTAGTAGTTTTGATGCACGAGACCAGGTTATAGTGATGGGTGATTTGAATGCAAAGGTGAGTAATGTGGCAGTTGAGGGAATAATTGGTGTACATGGGGTGTTCAGTGTTGTAAATGGAAATGGTGAAGAGCTTGTAGATTTATGTGCTGAAAAAGGACTGGTGATTGGGAATACCTGGTTTAAAAAGAGAGATATGCATAAGTATACATATGTAAGTAGGAGAGATGGCCAGAGAGCGTTATTGGATTACAAGTTAATTGATAGGTGCGCGAAAGAGAGACTTTTGGATGGGATGTTAATGTGCTGAGAGGTGCAACTGGAGGGATGTCTGATCATTATCTTGTGGAGGCGAAGGTGAAGATTTGTAGAGGTTTTCAGAGAAGAAGAGAGAATGTTGGGGTGAAGAGAGTGGTGAGAGTAAGTGAGTTAGGAAGACTTTTGTGAGGAAGTACCAGGAGAGACTGAGTACAGCATGGAAAAAGGTGAGAACAAAGGACGTAAGGGGAGTGGGGGAGGAATGGGATGTATTTAGGGAAGCAGTGATGGCTTGCGCAAAAGATGCTTGTGGCATGAGAAGCGTGGGAGGTGGGCAGATTAGAAAGGGTAGTGAGTGGTGGGATGAAGAACTAAGATTATTAGTGAAAGAGAAGAGAGTGGCATTTGGACAATTGTAGAATGTGTTTGATGATAGAGTGGCAGATATAGGGTGCTTTGGTCGAGGTGGTGTGCAAAGTGAGAGGGTTAGGGAGAATGATTTGGTAAACAGAGAAGAGGTAGTAAAAGCTTTGCGGAAGATGAAAGCCGGCAAGGCAGCGGGTTTGGATGGTATTGCAGTGGAATTCATTAAAAAAAGGGGGTGACTGTATTGTTGACTGGTTGGTAGGGTTATTCAGTGTATATAAGACTCATGGTGAGGTGCCTGAGGATTGGCGGAATGCTTGCATAGTGCCATTGTACAAAGGCAAAGGGGATAAAAGTGAGTGCTCAAATTACAGATGTATAAGTTTGTTGAGTATTCCTGGGAAATTATATGGGAGGGTATTGATTGAGAGGGTGAAGGCATGTACAGAGCATCAGATTGGGGAAGAGCAGTGTGGTTTCAGAAGTGGTAGAGGATGTGTGGATCAGGTTTTTGCTTTGAAGAATGTATGTGAGAAATACTTAGAAAAGCAAATGCAGCATTTATGGATCTGGAGAAGGCATATGATAGAGTTAATAGAGATGCTCTGTGGAAGGTATTAAGAATATATGGTGTGGGAGGCAAGTTGTTAGAAGCAGTGAAAAGCTCATATTGAGGATGTAAGGCATGTGTACGTGTAGGAAGAGAGGAAAGTGATTGGTTCTCAGTGAATGTTGGTTTGTGGGAGCACATCCACCCTCCTCTTCACAACTCTATGGCCCATGCCTCGCAACCTTATACCATTGTTGGAACCACTATTCCTTCAAACATACCCATTTTTGCTTTCCAAGATAACGTTCTCGACTTCCACACATTCTTCAACGCTCCCAGAACTTTCGCCCCCTCCCCCACCCATGATCCACTTCCACTTCCATGGTTCCATCCGCTGCCAAATCCACTCCCAGATATCTAAAACACTTCACTTCCACCAGTTTTTCTCCATTCAAACTTACCTCCCAAGTGACTTGTCCCACAACCCTACTGTACCTAATAACCTTGCTCTTATTCACATTTACTCTCAGCTTTTTTCTTTCACACACTTTACCAAACTCAGTCACCAGCTTCTGCAGTTTCTCACCCGAATCAGCCACCAGCGCTGTATCATCAGTGAACAACAACTGACTCACTTCCCAAGCTCTCTCATCCACAACAGACTGCATACTTGCCCCTCTTTCCAAAACTCTTGCATTCACTTCCCTAACAACCCCATCCATAAACAAATTAAACAACCATGGAGACATCACACACTCCTGCCGCAAACCAACATTCACTGAGAATCAATCACTTTCCTCTCTTCCTACACGTACACATGCCTTACATCCTCGATAAAAACTTTTCACTGCTTCTAACAACTTGCCTCCTACACCATATATTCTTAATACCTTCCACAGAGCATCTGTATCAACTCTATCATATGCCTTCTCCAGATCCATAAATGCTACATACAAATCCAATTGCTTTTCTGAGTATTTCTCACATACATTCTTCAAAGCAAACACCTGATCCACACATCCTCTACCACTTCTGAAACCATACTGCTCTTCCCCAATCTGATGCTCTGTACATGCCTTCACCCTCTCAATCAATACCCTCCCATATAATTTCCCAGGAACACGCAACACATTTATACCTCTGTAATTTGAGCACTCACTTTCATCCCCTTTGCCTTTGTACAATGTCACTATGCAAGCATTCCACCAATATTCAGGCACCGCACCATGAGTTATACATACATTAAATGACCTTACCAACCAATCTACAATACAGTCACCCCCTTTTTTAATAAATTCCATTGCAATACCATCGAAACCCGCTGCCTTTCCGGATCTCATCTTCCGCAAAGTTTTTACTACCTCTTCTCTGTTTACCAAATCATTCTCCCAAACCCTCTCACTTTGCACACCACCTCGACCAAAACACCCTATATCTGCCACTCTATCATCAAACACATTCAACAAACCTTCAAAATACTCACTCCATCTCCTTCTCACATCACCACTACTTGTTATCACCTCCCCATTAGCCCCCTTCCCTGATGTTCCCATTTGTTCCCTTGTCTTACGCACTTTATTTACCTCGTTCCAAAACATCTTTTTATTCTCCCTATAATCTAATGATACTCTTTCACCCCAACTCTCTTTTGCCCTCTTTTTCACCTCTTGCACCCTTCTCTTGACCTCCTGCCTCTTTCTTTTATACATTTCCCAGTCATTTGCATTATTTTCCTGCAAAAATCATCCAAATATATATATATATATATATATATATATATATATATATATATATATATATATATATATATATATATTGGGCAGTAAGTTTGAATGGAGAAAAACTGGAGGAAGTAAAGTGTTTTAGATATCTGGGAGTGGATCTGGCAGCGGATGGAACCATGGAAGCGGAAGTGGATCATAGGGTGGGGGAGGGGGCAAAAATCCTGGGAGCCTTGAAGAATGTGTGGAAGTCGAGAACATTATCTCGGAAAGCAAAAATGGGTATGTTTGAAGGAATAGTGGTTCCAACAATGTTGTATGGTTGCGAGGCGTGGGCTATGGATAGAGTTGTGCGCAGGAGGATGGATGTGCTGGAAATGAGATGTTTGAGGACAATGTATGGTGTGAGGTGGTTTGATCGAGTAAGTAATGTAAGGGTAAGAGAGATGTGTGGAAATAAAAAGAGTGTGGTTGAGAGAGCAGAAGAGGGTGTTTTGAAATGGTTTGGGCACATGGAGAGAATGAGTGAGGAAAGATTGACCAAGAGGAGGTGGAGGGAACGAGGAGAAGTGGGAGACCAAATTGGAGGTGGAAAGATGGTGTGAAAAAGATTTTGTGTGATCGGGGCCTGAACATGCAGGAGGGTGAAAGGAGGGCAAGGAATAGAGTGAATTGGATCGATGTGGTATACCGGGGTTGAAGTGCTGTCAGTGGATTGAGTCAGGGCATGTGAAGCGTCTGGGGTAAACCATAGAAAGATGTGTAGGTATGTATATTTGCGTGTGTGGATGTATGTATATACATGTGTATGGGGGTGGGTTGGGCCATTTCTTTCGTCTGTTTCCTTGCGCTACCTCGCAAACGCGGGAGACAGCGACAAAGCAAAAAATATATATATATATATATATATATATATATATATATATATATATATATATATATATATTTTTTTTTTTTTTTTTTTTTTATACTTTGTCGCTGTCTCCCGCGTTTGCGAGGTAGCGCAAGGAAACAGACGAAAGAAATGGCCCAACCCCCCCCCCCCATACACATGTACATACACACGTCCACACACGCAAATATACATACCTACACAGCCTTCCATGGTTTACCCCAGACGCTTCACATGCCTTGCTTCAATCCACTGACAGCACGTCAACCCCTGTATACCACATGACTCCAATTCACTCTATTTCTTGCCCTCCTTTCACCCTCCTGCATGTTCAGGCCCCGATCACACAAAATCCTTTTCACTCCATCTTTCCACCTCCAATTTGGTCTCCCTCTTCTCCTCGTTCCCTCCACCTCCGACACATATATCCTCTTGGTCAATCTCTCCTCACTCATTCTCTCCATGTGCCCAAACCATTTCAAAACACCCTCTTCTGCTCTCTCAACCACGCTCTTTTTATTTCCACACATCTCTCTTACCCTTACGTTACTTACTCGATCAAACCACCTCACACCACACATTGTCCTCAAACATCTCATTTCCAGCACATCCATCCTCCTGCGCACATCTCTATCCATAGCCCACGCCTCGCAACCATACAACATTGTTGGAACCACTATTCCCTCAAACATACCCATTTTTGCTTTCCGAGATAATGTTCTCGACTTCCACACATTTTTCAAGGCTCCCAAAATTTTCGCCCCCTCCCCCACCCTATGATCCACTTCCGCTTCCATGGTTCCATCCGCTGACAGATCCACTCCCAGATATCTAAAACACTTCACTTCCTCCAGTTTTTCTCCATTCAAACTCACCTCCCAATTGACTATATATATTGACTATATATATATATATATATATATATATATATATATATATACATTTCAACGTATACATACATATACATACACAGACATATACATATGTGCATATTTACATAATTATACTTGCTGCCTTCATCCTTCCTCGTCGCCACCCCACCACACTTGAAACAGCATCCCCCTTCCCCTTGCGTGCATGAGGTAGCAATAGGAAAAGACAACAAAGATAATATTCGTTCACACTCAGTCTTTAACTGTCATGTGTATTGTACCGAAACCACAGCTCCCTTTCCATATCCAGGTCCCACAAAATTTTGCATCATTTACCCCAGACGCTTCACATGCCCTGGTTCAATCCATTGACGGCATGTCCACCCTGGTATACCACATCGTTCCAATTCCCTCTATTCCTTGCATGCCTTTCACCCTCCTGTATGTTCGGGCCCCAATTGCTCAAAATCTTTTTCACTCTATCCTTCCACCTCCAATTTGGTCTCCCACTTCTCCTCATTCCCTCCACCTCTGACACATATATCTTCTTTGTCAATCTTTCCTCACTCATTCTCTCCATGTAATGAAACCATTTCAATACACCATCTACTGCTATCTCAACCACACTCTTTATGTTACCACACATCTCTCTTACCCTTTCATTACTTAATCAAACCACTCTCACCACATATTGCCTAAAAACATTTCATTTCCAACACATCCACCCTCCTCCGCACAAACTTATCTATAGCCCATGCCTTGCAACCATATAACATACCTTCAAACATACCCATTTTTGCTCCGAGATAATGTTCTCGCCTCCCACAAATTTTTCAACGCTCCCAAAACCTTCGCCCCATCCCCCACCCTGTAACTCACTTCTGCTTCCATTGTTCCATCCACTGCCATCCACTCCCAGATATGTAAAACACTTCACTTCCTCCAGTTTTTCTCCATTCAAACTTACCTCCCATTTAACTTGTCCCTCAAACTTACTGAACATAATAACCTTGCTCTTATTCACATTTACTCTCGGCTTTCTTCTTTCATACACTTTACCAAACTCAGTCACCAGCTTCTACAGTTTCTCACACGAATCAGCCACCAGTGCTGTATCATCAGCGAACAACTACTGACTCACTTCCCAAGCTCTCTCATCCACAACAGACTGCATACTTGCCCCTCTCTCCAAAACTCTTGCATTCACCTCCCTAACAACCCCATCCATAAACAAATTAAACAACCATGGAGATATCACGCACCCCTGGCGCAAACCAACATTCACTGAGAACCAATCACTTTCCTCTCTTCCTACACGTACACAGGCCTTACATCCTTGATACAAACTTTTCACTGCTTCTAACAACTTGCCTCACACACCATATACTCTTAATACCTTCCACAGAGCATCTCGATCAACTCTATCATATGCCTTCTCCAGATCCATAAATGCTACATACAAATCCAATTGCTTCTGTAATTCTCACATACATTCTTCAAAGCAAACACCTGATCCACACATCCTCTACCACTTCTGAAACCATACTGCTCTTCCCCAATCTGATGCTCTGTACATGCCTTCACCCTCTCAATCAATACCCTCCCATATAATTTCCCAGGAACACGCAACACATTTATACCTCTGTAATTTGAGCACTCACTTTCATCCCCTTTGCCTTTGTACAATGTCACTATGCAAGCATTCCACCAATATTCAGGCACCGCACCATGAGTTATACATACATTAAATGACCTTACCAACCAATCTACAATACAGTCACCCCCTTTTTTAATAAATTCCATTGCAATACCATCGAAACCCGCTGCCTTTCCGGATCTCATCTTCCGCAAAGTTTTTACTACCTCTTCTCTGTTTACCAAATCATTCTCCCAAACCCTCTCACTTTGCACACCACCTCGACCAAAACACCCTATATCTGCCACTCTATCATCAAACACATTCAACAAACCTTCAAAATACTCACTCCATCTCCTTCTCACATCACCACTACTTGTTATCACCTCCCCATTAGCCCCCTTCCCTGATGTTCCCATTTGTTCCCTTGTCTTACGCACTTTATTTACCTCGTTCCAAAACATCTTTTTATTCTCCCTATAATCTAATGATACTCTTTCACCCCAACTCTCTTTTGCCCTCTTTTTCACCTCTTGCACCCTTCTCTTGACCTCCTGCCTCTTTCTTTTATACATTTCCCAGTCATTTGCATTATTTTCCTGCAAAAATCATCCAAATATATATATATATATATATATATATATATATATATAATATATATATATATATATATATATATATATATATATTGGGCAGTAAGTTTGAATGGAGAAAAACTGGAGGAAGTAAAGTGTTTTAGATATCTGGGAGTGGATCTGGCAGCGGATGGAACCATGGAAGCGGAAGTGGATCATAGGTGGGGAGGGGGCAAAAATCCTGGGAGCCTTGAAGAATGTGTGGAAGTCGAGAACATTATCTCGGAAAGCAAAAATGGTATGTTTGAAGGAATAGTGGTTCCAACAATGTTGTATGGTTGCGAGGCGTGGGCTATGGATAGAGTTGTGCGCAGGAGGATGGATGTGCTGGAAATGAGATGTTTGAGGACAATGTATGGTGTGAGGTGGTTTGATCGAGTAAGTAATGTAAGGGTAAGAGAGATGTGTGGAAATAAAAAGAGTGTGGTTGAGAGAGCAGAAGAGGGTGTTTTGAAATGGTTTGGCACATGGAGAGAATGAGTGAGGAAAGATTGACCAAGAGGAGGTGGAGGGAACGAGGAGAAGTGGAGACCAAATTGGAGGTGGAAAGATGTGTGAAAAAGATTTTGTGTGATCGGGGCCTGAACATGCAGGAGGGTGAAAGGAGGGCAAGGAATAGAGTGAATTGGATCGATGTGGTATACCGGGTTGAAGTGCTGTCAGTGGATTGAGTCAGGGCATGTGAAGCGTCTGGGGTAAACCATAGAAAGATGTGTAGGTATGTATATTTGCGTGTGTGGATGTATGTATATACATGTGTATGGGGTGGGTTGGGCCATTTCTTTCGTCTGTTTCCTTGCGCTACCTCGCAAACGCGGGAGACAGCGACAAAGCAAAAAATATATAATATATATAATATATATATATATATATATATATATATATATATATATATTTTTTTTTTTTTTTTTTTTTTTATACTTTGTCGCTGTCTCCCCGCGTTTGCGAGGTAGCGCAAGGAAACAGACGAAAGAAATGGCCCAACCCCCCCCCCCCATACACATGTACATACACACGTCCACACACGCAAATATACATACCTACACAGCCTTCCATGGTTTACCCCAGACGCTTCACATGCCTTGCTTCAATCCACTGACAGCACGTCAACCCCTGTATACCACATGACTCCAATTCACTCTATTTCTTGCCCTCCTTTCACCCTCCTGCATGTTCAGGCCCCGATCACACAAAATCTTTTTCACTCCATCTTTCCACCTCCAATTTGGTCTCCCTCTTCTCCTTGTTCCCTCCACCTCCGACACATATATCCTCTTGGTCAATCTTTCCTCACTCATCCTCTCCATGTGCCCAAACCACTTCAAAACACCCTCTTCTGCTCTCTCAACCACGCTCTTTTTCACATCTCTCTTACCCTTACGTTACTCACTCGATCAAACCACCTCACACCACACATTGTCCTCAAACTTCTCATTTCCAGCACATCCATCCTCCTGCGCACATCTCTATCCATAGCCCACGCCTCGCAACCATACAACATTGTTGGAACCACTATTCCTTCAAACATACCCATTTTTGCTTTCCGAGATAATGTTCTCGACTTCCACACATTTTCAAGGCTCCCAGAATTTTCGCCCCCTCCCCCACCCTATGATCCACTTCCGCTTCCATGGTTCCATCCGCTGACAGATCCACTCCCAGATATCTAAAACACTTCACTTCCTCCAGTTTTTCTCCATTCAAACTCACCTCCCAATTGACTATATATATTGACTATATATATATATATATATATAATATATATATATATATACATTTCAACGTATACATACATATACATACACAGACATATACATATGTGCATATTTACATAATTATACTTGCTGCCTTCATCCTTCCTCGTCGCCACCCCACCACACTTGAAACAGCATCCCCCTTCCCCTTGCGTGCATGAGGTAGCAATAGGAAAAGACAACAAAGATAATATTCGTTCACACTCAGTCTCTAACTGTCATGTGTATTGTACCGAAACCACAGCTCCCTTTCCATATCCAGGTCCCACAAAATTTTGCATCATTTACCCCAGACGCTTCACATGCCCTGGTTCAATCCATTGACGGCATGTCCACCCTGGTATACCACATCGTTCCAATTCCCTCTATTCCTTGCATGCCTTTCACCCTCCTGTATGTTCGGGCCCCAATTGCTCAAAATCTTTTTCACTCTATCCTTCCACCTCCAATTTGGTCTCCCACTTCTCCTCATTCCCTCCACCTCTGACACATATATCTTCTTTGTCAATCTTTCCTCACTCATTCTCTCCATGTAACGAAACCATTTCAATACACCATCTACTGCTATCTCAACCACACTCTTTATGTTACCACACATCTCTCTTACCCTTTCATTACTTAATCAAACCACTCTCACCACATATTGCCTAAAAACATTTCATTTCCAACACATCCACCCTCCTCCGCACAAACTTATCTATAGCCCATGCCTTGCAACCATATAACATACCTTCAAACATACCCATTTTTGCTCCGAGATAATGTTCTCGCCTCCCACAAATTTTTCAACGCTCCCAAAACCTTCGCCCCATCCCCCACCCTGTAACTCACTTCTGCTTCCATTGTTCCATCCACTGCCATCCGCTCCCAGATATGTAAAACACTTCACTTCCTCCAGTTTTTCTCCATTCAAACTTACCTCCCATTTAACTTGTCCCTCAAACTTACTGAACATAATAACCTTGCTCTTATTCACATTTACTCTCGGCTTTCTTCTTTCATACACTTTACCAAACTCAGTCACCAGCTTCTACAGTTTCTCACACGAATCAGCCACCAGTGCTGTATCATCAGCGAACAACTACTGACTCACTTCCCAAGCTCTTTCATCCACAACAGACTGCATACTTGCCCCTCTCTCCAAAACTCTTGCATTCACCTCCCTAACAACCCCATCCATAAACAAATTAAACAACCATGGAGATATCACGCACCCCTGGCGCAAACCAACATTCACTGAGAACCAATCACTTTCCTCTCTTCCTACACGTACACAGGCCTTACATCCTTGATACAAACTTTTCACTGCTTCTAACAACTTGCCTCACACACCATATACTCTTAATACCTTCCACAGAGCATCTCGATCAACTATATCATATGCCTTCTCCAGATCCATAAATGCTACATACAAATGCATCTGTTTTTCCAAGTATATCTCACATACACTGTTCTTTCCCAATCTGATGCTCTTTTATTAGGTAGGGAAGAAAGAATTTTACGTCCATATTTCCTGCCTGTTGTTGAAGGCGGCTAAAGGGGGTCGGAGTGGGAGGCTGGAAACCCTCCCCTTGTTGTATTAAAGTTTCTAAAAGAGGGAACAGAAGGAACCAGGCGGGGAGTGCTTATCCTCCTTGAAAGCTCAGACTGGGGTGTCTGAATGTGTGTGGAATTAACCAGGATGAGAAGAGAGGAGAGATTGGTAATATGCCTTAGGAACGAAACCTGGATGTTCTGCTCTGAGTGAAACAAAGTTCAAGGGTAAAAGGGAAGAATGGTTTGGAAATGTTTTTGAAGCAATGTCAGGGGTTGATGAAGGGACAAGAAATAAGGAAGGAGTAGCAATACTCCTGAAGCAAGAATTGTTGGAGTGTGTGACGTAGTGTAAGGAAGTAGATTCTAGATTGATGTGAATAACATTGAAAATGGATGGGTAGGGATGGATGATTATTGGTGCTTATACTCCTTGCCATGAGAAGATAGATCATAAGAGGCAAGTGTTTTGGGAGCAGCTGAATGAGTGTGTCATCAGTTTCAGCGCACGAGAACAGGCGTTAATGATGGATGATTTAAATGCAAGGGTAAGTAATGCGGCAGTTGAGGGTATGTTAAGGCCTGTCTACACGAGCGGGCCTGATCGGCGGGTTAGCCCGTTAACGGGCAAATTCTGGCGGGCCTGCCCGTGAATGTTGTCCTCACGACCGAAGTGATGAACAGCCGGGCCTGCCCGACGATGTTGCCAGTAGCGGGTGGAGTGCGGTACGAGAACCATGGTGCCTTGCATTGCCAAGAAAAAGATTTTGTGCTCTATGATAATAGCTTTGTGTCTCAAGAAGAAAAGGATATGGTGTAAAGATTGGTTAAAGAAAAGAAGTATGTTTGGAAGCACTGCACAATACTTCATGAACTACAAAGTAGTGAGGAACACGACTTCAGAAATTACCTGAGGATGAGTGTAAGCACTCTTTACTTCCTGTTATCAAAGGTGGAGCCATACATAGTGAAGAAAGACACAGTTATGAGAAACAGCATTACAGCAGAAGCTCGTCTGGAAGCAACTCTGCGATTTTTAGCAAGTGGATCTACTTATTCGGAGTTGCAGTACAGTACACGCATATCAAAACAAAGCTTGTCCCGCATTACGATCAAGGTCAATCAAAGTACTAGTAAGTGCTTTAGACCAAAAAATTGTTGGTGGCTCACTAGAGTTATCCTGGGCTGCCATCGTTAAATGTTCACTGTGCTACAATGCCGTGGGAAGGCCCGCTGTGGGTTTACGAAATTATCTTGCGTCTGGCAGGGTAGAAACTCCAGCTACCGGGCACCAGCTCAGTGATTTCGCTCGGCGGGCTTTCGGGCAATTTGATCGTTTGCCTGTCAAATATGCCCGTTAACGGGCAAGCCCGCCGATCAGGCCCGCTCGTGTAGACAGGCCTTTAGGGGCGCATGATGCATTCAGTGTTATGAATGGAAACAGTGAAGAGGTTGTGGAGCTGTGTGCTGAAAAATGACTGTTGATTGGGAATATCTGGTCTAAAAACAGAGAGATATGCACAATTATACTTATGTGACTAGTAGAGGCTGGTCAACGGACATTATTAGATTCCATTTGGATTGACAGGTGTGTAAGAGAGAGACTTTTGGATGTAAATTTGCTGAGAGAGGCAGCTGGTGGGATGTCTGATCGTTATCTTGTGGAGGCGAGAGAGATTTGTAAGGTTTTACAGGGAGAAGAGAGTGGTGAGAGTAAATGAGCTTGAAAAGGAGACTTGTCTGAAAAAGTACCAGGAGAGATTGAGTGTAAAATTGTAAAAGGTAAGAGCAAATGAAGCGAGGAGAGTTGGTGAGGAATGGGAGGTATTTAGGGAAGCAGTGATGGCATGTATAAGACATGGATGTGGCAAGCAACAGGTGGAAGGTGGGTGGATTAGAAAGGGTCATGATTGGTGAGATGAAGAAGTAAAGTTGCCAGTGAAAGAGAAGAGATGCATTTGGGCGTTATGTATAGGAAGAGTTCAATTTATTGGGAGATATATATAAAAGAAAGCAGGAGGTAAAGAGAAAGGTGCAAGGGTTCTAAAATAGGGCAAATGAGAGTTGGGTTGAGAGTATCATTAAACTTTAGGGAAAATGGAAAGATGTTTTTGAAGGAGGTAAGTAATGAACGAAAGAGATCAAATGGGAACATCGGTAAAGAGGGCAAAAGAAGTGATAACAGGTAGTGATGAAGTGAGGAGATGGAGTGAGTATTTTGAAGGATTGTTAAATGTGTTTGATGATAGAGTGGCAGATGTAGGGTGTTTTGGTTGGGGTGGTATGCACAGTGAGAGTCATGGAGAGTGGCTTGGTGAAGAGAGAAGTGGTGAAAGCCTTGAGGAAGATGAAATCCAGCAAGACGGCGGGATTGGATGGTATTGCAGTTGAATTTATTAATATAGGCAGTGACTGTGTTGTTGATTTGTTGGTAAGGATATTCATTGTATGTATGGATCTTGGTGCAGTGCCTGAAGATTGGACGAATGCTTGCATAGTGCCACTGTATAAAGGCAAAGGGGATAAAGGTGAGTGCTCAAATTTCAGAGGTATAAGATTGTTGAGTATTCCTGGGAAATTATATAGGAGGGTATTGATTGAGAGGGTGAAGGCAGGTACAGAGCATCAGACTGGGGAAGAGCAGTGTGGTTTCAGAAGTTGTAGAGGATGTGTGGCTTAGATGTTTGCTTTCATGAATGTGTGTAAGAAATATTTAGAAAAACAGTTGGATTTGTATGTAGCATTTATGGATCTGGAGATAGCATATGATAGGGTTGACAGAGATGCTTTGTGGAAGGTCTTAAGAATATATGATGTGGGATGTAGGCTGCTAGAAGCAGTGGGAAGTTTTTACTACGGATATAAGTCGCGTGTGCGAGTAGGAAGAGAGGAGAATGAATGGTTCCCAGTGAAGGTTGGTCTGTGGCAGGGGTGTGTGATGTCATCATAGAGGATATGACCCCCTAGGCTGGGGAAGGGAAGGAGGATATTGACCTCTTGGCTGGGGAAGAGACTGAGGATAATGACCTCTGGGCCGGGGGAGGGAAGGAGGACACTGACCTCTGGGCTGGGGGAGGGTGGGGCGGGTAAGGAGGCTTCTGACCTTTGGGCTGGGGCAGGGTACTGACCCCCTGGGATTGGGAGGGACGGAGGATACTGACCTTTGGGGGAGGGAAGGAGGACACTGACCCATAAGCTGGGGGAGTGAGTATAAAGGGAGGGCAAGGTGTCCACTCCTGACTCACAGGCAGGGAGTTGCCTCATACAAGACACCCTCGCAAGGTGACCCACAGTACATCGGGGTAAGTACCTAGGTCTGTTGAAACACACTCTCGACTTGGAGTGACATTTTTTTTGAACTCCTACTGCCACTCGCCACAGAAATCGATGACATAGCGCGGGATGATGATCATCTCTAATCATGGAACCCCCAATAGAATGCCACCTGTGTCGTGGAATGACTCAGAGCCAAAGTCTTTATACAAGAAACTGTGAAATGGGGTTGGGAGGAATGAAATGTTATCTGATACCTTCTCCCAGCACGCGCTGTCTCCTAGTGTAGTTTAGGCCTAATATACTGAACTAGACAGTTTGGTATAGATCCTAACATGGTGCGTGCATATATATATATATATATATATATATATATATATATATATATATATATATATATATATATATAGCCTTTTTGGGGGACCTGACACCTTCACTATAGACGATATGAGCCTAGCTAAACATGTTAAGGGTACTGGAATTTGTTAAAGTGGTTCAGATCGCTTTACAGCAGCCATCACAGCTGGATGATGTCATTATTAGAACCCGACTTCACCTAAATTACTTCTGTCGATCTTCAGATAACCGTGTTATGTAGTGGAAGTGATCAATGATGCTAACCTTTTTTTGTTATCATTATTCTCCCCCTTATTAATGTCAGTCATCCGAAGGCGTCAAGTTACTCAAGACGTGAAACTTCAGCTGTTTTTTTTCTGTCTTCTTATTTTAAACTTTCCCTGGGTCAAGGTTCCAGCTTTGGGTGTAGTCATATGACTTACTGGAAGTTTTCGTCAATTTTTGTTTTGAAAAGAATAATGTTTGAAAAAGAAAACTTACTTTTCTTTCAGATGAAATATTTATTTACATTTCAGTGCAACTTCAGATTCAGTGAGTGTGGACCTACGACTTAACTTCATGAATTAGCTGCTCTTCTAATTCAGCAACAACTAACTTAAGGTAGGCTGCTCTTATTCAAGTTACGTAGGGATGAGAAATCTCATTTTCTGGAGGGAGATATTCTTGGAAAACTCCTGAATCATAGAGTAAAATCTCTATCCTAAAGATAGGATAGAGATGAGAACAAATGGGAACATCGGTGAAGGGGGCAAGAGGGGAAGTGATAACGGATAGTAATGGAGTGAGGAGGAGATGGAATGAGAATTTTGAAGGTTTGCTGAACATGTTTGATAGATCGGCAGATGTTGGGTATTTTGGTCGGCTGGTGTGCGAAGTAAGAGAGTCATGGGGAGTGGTTTGGTGAAGAGAAGAGGTGTTGAAAGCCTTGTGGAAGATGAAATGCGGCAAGGTGGCAGGAGTGGATGGTATTGCAGTTGAATTCATTAAGGGGGTGACTGTGCTGTTGATTGGTTAGTAAGGATATTCATTGTATGTATGGATCAGTGAAGTGCCTGAGGATTAACGGAAAGCATGTGTAATACCATTGTACATAGGCAAAGGGGACACAGGTGAATGTTCAAACTAAAGAGGCATAAGTTTGTTGAGTATTCCTGGAAAATTGTATGGGAGGGTATTGATTGAGAGGGTGAAGGTACGCACAGAGCATCAGATTGGGGAAGAGCAGTGTGGTTTCAGAAGTGCTAGAGGATGTGTGGATCAGATGTTTACTTTGAAGAATGTATGTGAGAAATACTTAGAAAAACAAATGGATTTATATGTGGCATTTATGGATCTGGAGAAGGTATATGATAGGGTGGATAGAGATGCTTTGTGGAAGGTCTTGATAATATTTGGTGTCGGAGGTAAGCTACTAGAAGCAGTGAGAAATTTTATCAAGGGTGTTAGGCATGTGTAGGAGTAGGAAGAGAGGAGAGTGATTGGTTTTCAGTGTAGGTTGGTCTCCAGCAGGGATGTGTGATATCACCATGGTTGTTTAATTCATTTATGGATGGGGTGATTAAAGAGGTAAATGCAAGAGTTTTGGAGAGAGGGGCAAGTATACAGTCTGTTGGGGATGAGAAGGCCTGAGAAGTGAGTCAATTATTGTTCGCGGATGATATAGACCTGGTGGCTTATTCGAGTGAGAAACTGCAGAAGATGGTGATTGAATTTGGAAAAGTGTGTGAAAGAGGAATGTTGAGGGTAAACGTGAATAAGAGCAAGGTTATTAGGTTAGGGTTGAGAGACAAGTTATTTGGGATGTAAGTCTGAATGAAGAAAATTGTAGGAAGTAAAGTGTTTTCGATATCTGGGAGTGGCCTTGGCAGTGAATGGAACCATGGAAGTGGAAGTGAGTCACAGGTTGGGGGAGGGGTCGAAGGTCTTGGGAAAGATGAGAATGTGTGGAAAGAGATAATGTTATGTCGGTTGCGCGGCATGGGCTATACATAGGGTTGTACGGAGGAGGGTGGATGTGTTGGAAATGAAATGTTTTAGGACAATATGTGGTGTGAGGTGGTTTGATCGAGTAAGTAATAATAGGGTAAGAGAGAAGTGTGGTAATAAAAAGAGTGTGGTTGAGAGAGCAGAAGAGGATGTATTGAAATGGTTTGGTCACATGGAGAGAATGAGCGAGGAAAGATTGACAAAGAGGATATATATGTCGGAGGTGGAGGGAACGAGGAAAAGTGGGAGACCAGATTAGAGGTGGAAGGATGGAGTGACAAAGATTTTGAACGATTAGGACCTGAACATGCAGGAGGGTGAAAGGCATGCACGGAATAGAGTGAATTGGAACGATGTGGTATACTGGTGTCGACGTGCTGTCAATGGACTGAAGTAGGGCACGTGAAACGCCAGGGATAAACCATGGTAAGGTCTGTGGGGCTTGGATGTGGATAGTGAGCTGAGGTTTCGGTGCATTGCACATGACAGCTAGAGACTGAGTGTGAGCGGATGTAGCATTTTTTTCGTGTATCCTGGCGCAACCTCGCCGATGCGGGGGGATGGCAATGCTGTTTCCTGTGGCGTGAGGTGGCGCCGAGAACGGATGAAGGCAAGCAAGTATGAATAGGAGTAAGTGTAAATGTGTATGGATGGGTCTTTCTTCGTCTGTTTCCTGGCGCTACCTCGCTAGCGTTGAAAACGGCGATCCAGTATACTAGATAGATAAACAAAGTAATGTAGGTAGAGGACAGAGTCACTCCTCATTTTTCTGACTGGCGAGACATCAGTTATCAAATCCATCCTTTGATATCTTTGTTATGACATTTTTCTCGCAAAATTGACCCCTATTGTCTTAACATCATTGTTTACATTTCATATATAGTTTACATATATCTTCTCTGAGGTCAACAACCAACCCACCCCCCTCCTGTTGTTTTTACATTGTTTACATCTGTTCCTGATCAACTCCTCAACTGTACTTTCCTATTGTTTTCATATCTTTGTTTATCTGTTCCTCCTCACAGACCCTTCTCCCCCTTCCGTTTTATTATTGTTTATACCGTTCTGTTTTGTTGATATCATCATTAACGTCTGTCTCCTTGTCTTGATAGGATTGTCTGCATCTTTCTCCTCAGAAATCTTCCATGTTAAATCAAACAGCTTTGTTTACGTAGCCCCCCCATGTTAAACCTAACAGCTTTGTTTACGTAGCCCCCCCATGTTAAACCTAACAGCTTTGTTTACGTAGCCCCCCCATGTTAAACCTAACAGCTTTGTTTACGTAGCCCCACCCCCCCATGTTAAATCTAACTGCTTTGTTTACGTAGCCTCCCCATGTTAAACCTAACAGCTTTATTTACGTAGCCTCCCCTCCCCATGCTCACCACATTGCTCAAGGCCATCTCTTGTCGTAGGAGGCCTAGGATACGTTCGTTCCATGATCAACGAATCCTATATCCTAGTCTTCCTCTCCGAAGGTAAGACCTGAGTGCAATTGCTTCATTGGG
Source organism: Panulirus ornatus (assembly GCF_036320965.1). Classification (NCBI taxonomy): domain Eukaryota; kingdom Metazoa; phylum Arthropoda; class Malacostraca; order Decapoda; family Palinuridae; genus Panulirus; species Panulirus ornatus. Next base: position 30,862,430 of record NC_092269.1, read on the forward strand.
TGTGGCGTTGTCGTAAGGATCACTCGCACTCAGGACCCGGTGGTCTTGAGAGAGAGAGACTCTCTCTCTCTCTCTCTCTCTCTCTCTCTCTCTCTCTCTCTCTCTCTCTCTCTCTCTCTCTCTCTCTCTCTCTCTCTAGGACGGGGGTAACTCTAGGAGGAGGAGGAGGAGGGAGGGAGGGAGGAGCAGCAAGAGGAGGAGGAGGTAGCAGCAGCGCTTGCCTCATCTACTTAGCTGGGGCAAACACAAGAGATGGTGTTCCCTGCTCGCCTCCAGGTCATGGTGGGGTGGGGTGGGTGAGGTGTGGTGTGTTAGGTGAGGAGGAGGGAGGTGGGAGGTGGGTGGCTGTGTGTGTGTGTGTGTGTAAAAACTAGAATGAACCCAGACACGCAACTCATCACTCGTCCAGTATCTGTGTATCTAACATTTGCATTGACGAAGTGCTTACGTTTCCCTTCTTTCTTTCTTTCTTTTTTTCTTTTCTTTTCTTCTGTTATGGAAGAGAGAGAAGGTATGAGAGGAGGTTCTTGAACGGAAAGCGATAGGGGATTGTGGCGTCTTCAGTGAGGTTGAATTTGCCAGTGTGTGTGTGTGTGTGTGTGTGTGTGTGTGTGTGTGTGTGTGTGTGTGTGTGTGTGTGTGTGTGTGTGTTCCCCCCAACGGCGTTGAATCAGAATAATCGTATTGTATTATGATATTCGATTGTTGATCGTGGTTTTATATGTATATAAACAAAAATAGTACAATTATCATTGTTACACCAGGTTCGGTTAACACATCCCCGTCTGCTTCTTGTGTTGTTTTCTCCTCCACAACATGGGGTATAAACGCGGGATATATCACACTTAACAACACTTAAAAACAAAAAAAAGAAAAAAAAGAGAAAAGATTAACTCTCTCTCTCTCTCTCTCTCTCTCTCTCTCTCTCTCTCTCTCTCTCTCTCTCTCTCTCTCTCCTCAGCTCCGATGTCCCTGGACAGGTGAACATCGACATCATCATCATCATCATCTTGTACCCCAAGCTACCACCAGAGGAGCGACGGCACATGCCCGGTTCCATCAACCACCCTACCCCACCCCACTACACACACACACACACACACACACGAGAGTCAGGCCAGACCAGTTCAATATATTCCACGACTACAGTGTAGTGACTTAACGAGCCGCTCTGAGCTAGTAATAGCTGTACTCCTTCAGCCGCTCCAAACGTGGGACACTCAGCAAGACGACCTGACCTTACGAGATTAGGTGGTGGTGGTGGGGAGGGTTGAGTTCAGGTCAGAGTAGGTTACAGAAGTGTTGAAACGCCGAGGTGCAGGAGAGAAAAAAAAACAAACGAGAGTTACCTGGCGTATATAATGTCTGGGGTTTAGGTACGATTGCTGGAGCCAGGGAGGGAGGTGTACCCTCGCTGGAGCCAGGGAGGGAGGTGTACCCTCGCCGGAGCCAGGGAGGGAGGTGTACCCTCGCTGGAGCCAGGGAGGGAGGTGTACCCTCGCCGGAACCAGGGAGGGAGGTGTACCCTCGCTGGAGCCAGGGAGGGAGGTGTACCCTCGTCGGAGCCAGGGAGGGAGCTGTACCCTCGTCGGAGCCAGGGAGGGAGGTGTAACCTCGCTGGAGCCAGGGAGGGAGCTGTACCCTCGCTGGAGCCAGGGAGGGAGCTGTACCCTCGCCGGAGCCAGGGAGGGAGGTGTACCCTCGCTGGAGCCAGGGAGGGAGCTGTACCCTCGCCGGAGCCAGGGAGGGAGCTGTACCCTCGCCGGAGCCAGGGAGGGAGCTGTACCCCTTAAAAAAAAGACGACGGTGCGACCCTGGGTTACAACAACAGTGTGGCCATAGAGCAGCATCGTCGCGCTCAAAGTGAGGAGGAGGAGGAGGAGGAGGAGGAGGAGGAGGAGGGAAGGATGAGCGGTGTAGGAGGAGGGAGAGGGAGAGGGAGGGAGGAGTTAAATGTACCATCCTAACAGGTCTTTAACCCCTGTCGTCCCTGGGCAGCGCCTTCTACAACAGCAGTCTCCCTGAGTCTTGATGGGGCGCGCGCGCGCGCCGTCATCTACCAAGACTCCAAGCGTCTCTCTCTCTCTCTCTCTCTCTCTCTCTCTCTCTCTCTCTCTCTCTCTCTCTGGTGTTAGTGAGAATGTCATGCACCAACAGGCCCAGATAAGTGGCGCAGCTCATGCGCGTCGTGACTTTTAATGTATTCTTGTCGCGTTGGGTGATTTGACTTAGGCTGTGTTGACAAGGGTTTCCCTGTAATGCTACCGGTGTGTGTGTGTGTGTGTGTGTGTGTGTGTGGGGTGTGTGTGTGTGTGTGTGTGTGTTTGTGTGTGTGTGTGTTTGTGTGTGTGTGTGTTTGTGTGTGTGTGTGTGGGGTGTGTGTGTGTGTGTGTGTGTGTGTGTGTGTGTGTTGAGATGTATCTTTAGGTTTGATATCATCCATTATCATGTTTATCTCATCGGTCTTCGGATGTTTGTGTGGGTTGTGAGGTGTATATTTACGGTTCAAAAGATCAGTTATAATCATTTATCTCAACGAGAATCTTTCATGGACGGCGCAGTAGGTCAAAGGTTATTGCCTGGTTACGAAAAAAAAAAAAATGAAAAAAAGAATATCTTAGAAAATACTTGAGTGTGGCTTGGCACACACACAATTGGTCACACGAAGAAGTGTTGTTTGTGCCAGAGCATAAATGTGAGTGTGAGAATCAGGGGGGAAGATTTTTATAATGTTTGGAGTTTTGAAAAGTGTTTGATGACCCTGAAGACTTATGACATGAAAGGCACCGATCTATTTCCCCGTGTGTGATCATCTTCAAGGCTGGGTTATGGGGTTAGGGAATGATGAAGTGTAGTGTGGGGGTGTTGTGGATGTGGGGTGGATAGTATGAGTGTAGTGTAGATGATATGGGTGAAGTGTAGATGTTGTGGGTGTAGTCTGGGTGGTATGGGTGTGGTGTGGATGTTGTGGGTGTACTGTGGATGGTATGACTGTGGTGTGGATGTTGTGGGTGTAGTGTGGGTGGTATGGGTGTAATGTGGATGTTGTGGGTGTAGTGTGGATTGTATGGGTGTAGTGTGGATGTTGTGGGCGTAGTATGGATGGTATGGGTGTAGTGTGGATGTTGTGGGTGAAGTGTGGATGATATGAGTGTAGTGTGGATGATATGGATGAAGTGTGGATGATATGAGTGTAGTGTGGATGGTATGGGTGTAGTGTGGATGTTGTGGGTGAAGTGTGGATGATATGAGTGTAGTGTAGGTGGTATGGGTGTAGTGTGGATGATATGGGTGTAGGTAATAAGACGAACACAATGTAAACATCCTCCATGTCTTATCATAACGTCTTCGTATATACATCATACCCATAATGTCCTCTCCTTTTCTTCTTCTTCTTCTCCTTCTTCATCCCTCCTATTTCTCACTATAAATCGACAAATACAAACTTGGAAGGGACTACCATCATCAAGGCAACACGCATACATTAACAGTGATATTACAAACACACATACCGACGGTAAATACAGGCAAATTTTGTACAGAAATCAACTCAAAAGAAAATAAGTTTGATATACGCATATACCCCGGAGGATCATTACGAAACGCGATGAACTTATATCTTATGATGAACTTATATCTGACGTAGTTACTGAAAAACCGAGCATTATTGCAATCTCACGTACGTGGGTAAACTCTGAGAATTAAACACTTCGTCAAGTTAACAGTATACAAATACGAGCTGTTTACGAAAGATGGCTTGTACATGATAGATGTTGGAGTTGTGATCTACGTTGATAACAATGTAAGTGCTATTATGATAAGCGGACACACACACACACACACACACACACACCACACACACACACACACACACACACACACACACACACACACACACACAACTCTCTGTTGACATTACCGACAATTTCCAAAGTAAACTATGTCTCGGCGTTATTTCCCGACCTCCTCAGCAAAATGAAGAAGACGATGTTATACAGTGAAATCAAAACTATAATTAACAGTAAAGAGGTAATAATTGTAGGAGACTTCAACAGTCCAAACATAAAATCGAACATGTTAACTGGTGACCGAGAGGGAACGAGTCTTAATGGGACTGATTGAAGATGCTATTCTAGAACAGTGGATTAAAAAAAACCCAACCAGAGGTCAAAACATTGTAGATCTTGTTGTCCTCACCAGTGACACAAAACTTATTCAACTCTTGCGAAGTGGGCGAGAGTTCGTCAAACAGCGATCACAGTTGGATTAGAGAGAGATTTAGATTATGAAATATATGACAAGAAACTCTTGATCCCAGATTACAGGCGAGCAGATTTTGAAAACATTAGACAAGAACTTCGCAGTACCAGTTGGTCAAAACTTCTTCACGTTTATAGAGAAAATGTGGAATGATATTAAAAACGTATTCCTCAAAATTGAAACAAAACATATTCCACGAATTAAAGAGACAATTTGCGATATTCCAAAACCATCATAGATGAATGGGAGAACAGAAGGACTGATGCGCCAGAAGAAGAGAGCAGATTGGAAATTCAAGTCAATGGGAAACGATGAAAATCACCAGGAATTAATCAAAATCCTAGAGAGAGTGTAAGATCATAAGACAAAGTAAACGAAAGAGGAAGAAAAAGAATTTCCTTCAAAGTTGAGAATAATCCTAAGGAATTCTTCAAATATATATATATGACAAAGGAAGACGGTCAAAGAAGGAATTGGACCATTACGAAACGAACATGACACACTAACTACTGCCCACAAGGAAATAGTTACCATACTGAATCATTCGTTTAACTCCGTATTCACAAGTGAAGAAACATCTCGAATACCACAACCAATGAAAATGTTTCAAGGATCTGATGAAGAAGAAGAGTTGAAGGTTAGAGGTATAAAGAACTCTGAAGTACTTAAATACCTGGATCAATTAAAACCTAACAGATCCAACGGCCCAGATAACTTAAGCTCCAAGAAATTTTGATGGAGATCAGGGGACAGCTGATATACTCCATAACAAAAATATTCAACACATCTCTATCGGATGGTTAGGTGCCAAATGACTGGAAACTTAGCAAATGTTACTCCTATGTATAAAATAGGAAAGAGAAAGTTTGCCTTGAACTACCGCCCAATTAGCATTACGTTAGTGTTAGGGAAAATGATGGAAAAAATAATACGAGATGAAATTGTCTTGTTTCTAGAACACAAAATCATATCAGACAACCAACATGGTTTCCATAATACAAGTGCCTGACTGACGAGTCTCTTGGAAGTTTGTAATGTTATTTTATCAGAATTGGGACGAAAAAGTACAGTCTGATGGAGTATATTTAGATTTCCAAAAAGGCTTTCGATAAAGTCCCTCACAAGAGACTTTAACACAAACTCAAAGCACACACACGGAATCGGTGAAGAACTCTGTTACATGGATCAGAGATTGGCTTACTGGAAGAAAGCAACGTGTGGTATTAAACGGCTAATTAGCCTCTCAGATTGGCAAGACTTCACGAGTGGTGTGCCACAGGGGTCGGTCGTAGGCCCAATTCTTTTCCTAGAACTCGGTCTTATATCTAAGATCTAATTCTAATTGGCTGACGATACTAAACTAGGAGGTAGAGCTGTAAACAGGCGGGACTGCGAAATGATTCAAAGAAATCTTAACTTACTAGCAGAGTGGTCAGACAGATGGCAAATGAAGTTTATTGTAGACAAGTGTAAAGTCATACACTTTGGAGACAAGAATATACGTTACGACTACCAACTATTCGGAAACTCTCTAATTAAAGTAAATGAAGAAAAGGAACTTGGAGTTGTCATTAGCAACAATTTGAAATACACTAAACAGTGTCATGCAGCACGTAAAAAAGGTAACCAAATGTTAGGTTTCATAGCCACGAACATAGTTTATTAAACACCAGAAACAATTCTCACACTTTATAATTCTCTAGTAAGACCACACCTTGAATCTGCAGTCCAGATTTGGTCCCAAACTATAAAAAAAGAGGTAAAATTAGAGCGAGTACAAAGACGCGCAACAAAGTTGATCTCATCCTTTATAAATCTGGCATATGAAGAGAGGCTAAAAAGACTGGATCTCTTCTCTCTTAAAAAAACGTAGACTTCGCGGCGACTTAATCCAATTGTTCAAACATCTGAACAAGTTCGATACAGTCAACGTCGAGCATCTTGTCGAAATACAAGAAAATACGGTTACCAGGACAAATGGAATAAAACTCAAAGCTAAAAGATGTAGTACGGACGTGGGAAAAAGTTTTTTTTTTCTATAGGTGTGTTGAGCTCTGAAATATGTTACCGTCAGACGTAGTGAATGCTAAGACTATAAATACCTTCAAAAGTCATTTAGACAAATATTTTCTAAATTCAGGTATACTTTGAGAAGAAAAAATACCAGAAATAAACGTATAAACGACAGCGGTAACGGGGACACCAGAAGGCTAATGTGCAGCAGCAGAGAGTCGGTGATGGCTTTAAAAAGTTACTGAGTGAAAATAGATTTTTCTTGTCAAGTTAAATCATTTATTTTTTCATTTCAGACAACATAGTTGTGGGCCAGTCAGGCCTCCCGTTGTTTGTTTTTCTCATGCAAACTCACGTGTAAACTCTCATGTAAACTCATGCAAACTCACGTGTAAACTCTCATGTAAACTCACGTATCCTTGGATGCCAACGAGAAGGCAGTTATCATTACGACCCCAGACTAGACCGAAGCCCATTACTACACCAACATTTTTGGTCTTCTTACTGACCTTCCCTCCACTGAACTCCACCCATATAGATCGTCTTTCCCATGGCCTTGCCAGTGTCGAAAAGAATGAACCCTCTCATATTTTTCACTCATATTCTGCCCCCCTTCACATCTCCATCTCTCATCTATAGTTACGGTGCCGTTCCATTGGAGGAGTATATGTTTATTCCAGCCTATTGCACGCCTCCTGGACTTTGAATCTTAAGATTATTACCATCATTTCATCTGGGAGTTGTGTGTCTCCCCGTCAACAACATTGTATATTCTCCTAACTCTACAGACTTCCTCTAGTGATCTTTTGACTTTCTAACTTCCTGCCATGGGAGTGTGACATCCTCTCATCCTCAAGCTAAGATCCCATCCTTCAGAGATGCTACGAAGTCGTTGAACCCAAGCTGAGGATGGGGGAGGTTGAGGCCCAAGGCCCATTCCCTCCTTCCGTCCTGTCTCCCTGAGGATGGGGAAGGTTGAGGCCCAAGGCCCATTCCCTCCTTCCGTCCTCTCCCAATTTTTTTTTTTTAATCTACAAGAAACCATCGAGCACCTTACTCGTGTTCCAGACCGTTGTGGCGACTTGATTAAAACACTGAGCGTCTGTTTTTGCCCGTCATGATCACAAGAACCTCATGAAAATCGGGTGCACCTCCCAAGACACGTCTATCCCCTGACCCAAATCCCAACAGGGTTCGTATCTCACAAAATCTTCAACCAGTTGAGATACCAAGACGTAGATTCGAACCCGAACACCAGTCCTACATTTTTTTGAAGCCAGAAATGATTCACCGTTTCAAAAAGCATCATCAGACGACCTACCGTAATGAGTGGTGAGGAACCTTTTCGCGTCTGTTAGTGACCTCTTCAAAACACGCTGATGGTCGTTAAGTGGGTTGTTCGTTGCGTCGCTCTCCCTCCCCCTCACAACACAAGATCTCTCACTTGGGAGTGTTCGACCGGTGTGTAGCATCAACAGGTCAGACCAGAGTGTGCGAGCCAGCGTCCGAACCTTGGGGCGGAAGGACCACGAGTGTTGATCAGATCATCAAGTGACCCCACGCTCGCCGACCCGCTGAGTCAGGAGACAAGTGGTGTGTGTGTGTGTGTGTGTCTCGACCGATTCGAATCGTCGGCATTGACGAGACTTTCTAACCGAAGCGAAGCTCTCGGGGGGTATCTCTCGTAACGAAGCTTCAAATTATCGATACGAAGGTTCGTAAATATATGACTGACACTCAGTCTCTCTCAATGCAAGAACACTATTGAAGCCTTTTTTTTTTTTTTGCAGTGTGTCAAGATTCATTTATCCGCTGCATTATGTATGTTTATCGTTTATTGTCCTTTGTCCTCTGTCCACCCACCCCCCAAGTGACACCTCCTCAAGTATATCTCGAACGGCAGTGCTTCGCTGTGTCGGAACAGTTAGGCTCCGACACAGAAACCGCCTGGAGCTGCATCCTGTTCATCTCTCTCTCTCTCTCTCTCTCTCTCTCTCTCTCTCTCTCTCTCTCTCTCTCTCTCTCTCTCTCTCCTACCCGAGGCAAGCCTGGTGTACTTGCTGCCACCTTGGCTAGAACAGCTAGACTTAAGAATATGCGTTGGCTCTGCCTGCCAGCCAGCCAGGATGGTCAGTTTTTACTGTGAGTTGTCCGCTGGAGATGTGAAGCTGAGGTTTGACACCGTCGACTGTAACATACATCACTAGTTTTACTAGTTGCCTTGCTCCCGTTGTCCCCATCCACCCTGTCAGGCTGTGTGTGTTAGGGACTGGGGTGTACCAGGGTGTTTACTCCCCCCCATGAACGAGGTGTAGGCCCGTGGCTAACTCTATCGTCTGGCCCCTGCCACGGGAAGGCGCAGCGTGGTGACACCTCTCCTCCTTCAGATCAAAATCTGAGTTCCAGGCTTTGGATATACGGTTGTCAATGGCCTCCTTCTGTCCTCCGCTTACCAAGGAGGTTGTGTAGACGGGTGGAGGAGATGAGGAGTATCACTGTGGAAATTGAAATGACCTCCCTCGCCTGCGTAACTGTCATGAAGATGATGCACTTGCCTCTCTTTCCTGCAGTGTTTGGCGTCGGTCGGGGTCGCATGAGCAAGGAAAATGACATGGTTGAAGGAATGAGGACATCATGGTTCGTCCCGGTTCGTTCCTCCATCAAGGAGTGAAAACTTAGGACATCATAGTCGTCCCGGTTCGTTCCTTTATCAAGGAATGAAAACTTAGGACATCATAGTCGTCCCGGTTCGTTCCTCCATCAAAGAATGAAATCTCAAGACATCATGGTTCGTCCCGGTTCGTTCCTTCATCAAGGAATGAAAACTTAGGACATCATAGTCGTCCCGGTTCGTTCCTCCATCAAAGAATGAAATCTCAAGACATCATGGTTCGTCCCGGTTCGTTCCTTCATCAAGGAATGAAAACTCCGGACATCATGGTTCGTCCCGGTTCGTTCCTCGTCTTGAGCTGACGATGAACGAAGGTACACTCCCCTGAACTAGTCTCGAACCCTTTGATAAGTCTATCTCCTTAAGAGCAATGGGGCTTGAACTCTTGTCTTGTTTATCCCCTTCCTCTTGATCCCTTCTTAAAGCATTTTGTTTATTGTTTTGTTTTACGGCCATCGACCTATGAGGAGGGTCATTAGGGCTGCAATGTGACTTAAGATCGGGGTACTCATGATTTCTCTGGACGCGTTCACTTCTCGACCTGGTCTTGTCATTCACGTCCCCATGCCCCACCTCCGTCCCTCACCCAGATTGCGTGAAAGAGATGAGTCACTTCTCGTAAAAGGATGACGAGTGTAGGTCTATTTCTGATAGCACTAGTTGTGAAACAGGAAATTTGTAACAGTCGACTGTCCTGGTCACGAAGATTCGTGTAGTTGACGTGTTCGTGGTGTGAGGGTAACTGTCCTGGCCACGAAGATTCGTGTGGTTAACGTGTTCGTGGTGGTTACCAGATTGCCGAAGATTTTTGACTAAGATAACCGAACAAAAAGGAGAAACTTTTGGCAAAGCCATCAAAAAAAACACATCGCTCCCGCAGGCCTGGACCCCACTATGCAAATGATATCGTTAAAAAAAAAAAATAATGTCGTTGTGTCGACTCCTCCTACCCTGCGCCTCGTCTTAGACGAAGATCAACCTCACCACGACGCCCTTGGAGACACGATACCTAACGCTATCTCCCAGAGCTTGTCGCAAGCTCGACCAACCAACGCGGGGCCCCCAAGATCACAGTAGCGGAGGGCCGGGGCTGGTCTCTGCTGACTGGAACACCAAGACCAGCTTCAGTACGACGAATATATTACCCCCAGACCACTCCTCCTTGCCCTAAAATCCGGTAAAAGCCAGTAGCCCCCCCCGCTCCGCTCCCTCAAGCAACGCCATCTGGAGAACCCGTTTCCAGTCGCCAGCGACGTTCAGTGACCAATCTTGAGTAGGTAGAAAGTTTCTCGACACCCGTGGCACTCAGCGTGAATCGTTTCTCCCCCCCTGATTCCTCCCCCGAAAAAGGTGGGGCACCATGTGATGCCATTTTCTTCCTAGTTCGTCGTTTACGCCTTGCCTTATTAATACGGTCGTAGGAGGCATGATAAACAGGTGGCTCCCATTCTTCTTTCGCTGAGTCGTAAAGTTTTCTGAAGGGATGGTCAATGTTGGGGGGGTTGTGGGGGAGAGGGGAGGTGGGCAGCGTTAAGGGCCAGACTACCCCATGTAGTCAAGGACGAGCGTCCTGTTTGGGAAGAGGTTCTTTCAAAGAGGCATTTTGAATTGGCGTCTTTCACTGAATAGTGTGAAAGCTTGCAACAGTAGTAGAAGAAGCGGTGAGCCAATGAAACTGAAAGCCTTATTTTTGGTTTGAAGAGATGAATGATTGACAAATACTTCTTTGCTGTTCGAACCTTTTGCTGGTCAGAGTAGATTCCTCCTTCTCCGTCGTCAAAAATCACAAACCTTTTGTCCAAGAAAACGGCGTCCTTCAGGGATACGCGTTTGGCCCGTTGCCACCAGATAATAATGGTTAAGTAGGATTGCGTCGTGAGTATGCGGCGTGGTTTGCCAAGTGAGGCAACCTTGTCGATGGCTGGATGTGTTGAGGAATTCTTTCTTTTTTTGGTTCTCAACGCTTGATCCTGAGTTACACGTACAGGAATCTGACGCACACAGGCCCTGGGGCGATTAGGCCAACCCACTCCGTGTTAATGATGAGAATAAAAAAGGGGGAATTGAGCTCTAATGGGAGGAGTAAATACGCGCACGACGAGAAACAAGATGATAACGTCTTGGGTGTAAATTGCCTTCTTCTCCAACATGAAAGTGTTGTGGTAGTGCGGCGTTAGCTCACACTGAACCTGGTCCCATATTCCCTCCTGTAGCCACACGGACGACAGGGATAAGCCAGGGATGTAGGGGGGGAGAGTGTATTGTCTAGGGATGGATGGACGACTGAGAACCATCTCCCACGTCAAACAAGATGATGGTCAGCAGAATTCACAATGCCTCTCTCCCACACACACACACACCAAACCACATGAGGGGGTTGGGGGCGCTGCTGAAAGGGTAGGAGGTTCTACCAGCGTCTACATCAACCAACTTGGCCACCTCCACTCCCATCTGGGCCATGAGATCGCAATGAGCCAAGTCATTACATTCCTTCGTGGTGTTTTACTAGCCACATGGACGGCGTCATGGGAGCCCCAAAGCAAGCAGGCAGGTTTAGCCTGCCTTCAGCTTGTGTGTGTATGTGGGTATAAGCGACCACTAGACTCCTGCGTCAAGCGAGGTCAAACAGCTCCATATGCTCAGCAACATTCAGTCTGTACAACAGATCCAACATCACTTCCATCAGAGTTTCTGTTTACTGTCCTTGGTGCCGGGTCACATACCCGTGCACCTCGTTACGCATCAGCGGGCCTGGTTATTGATCAGGTTAATTGACTATTGATCAAGGTACCTGGTTATTGATCAGGTTAATTGACTATTGATCAGAGTGCCTGGCTATTGATCAGGGTGTCTGACTATTGATCAGAGTGCCTGGTTATTGATGAAGTTGCTTGGTTATTGATCAGGGTGTCTGACTATTGATGAGAGTGCCTGGTTATTGATGAAGTTGCCTGGTCATTGATCAGGGTATCTGGTCATTGATCAGGGTATCTAGTCATTGATCAGGGTATCTGATCATTGATCAGGGTATCTAGTCATTGATCAGGGTATCTGATCATTGATCAGGGTACCTGATCATTGATCAGGGTATCTGATCATTGATCAGGGTATCTGGTCATTGATCAGGGGACCTGATCATTGATCAGGGTACCTGGTCATTGATCAGGGTACCTGATCATTGATCAGGGTATCTGATCATTGATCAGGGTACCTGATCATTGATCAGGGTATCTGATCATTGATCAGGGTATCTGGTCATTGATCAGGGGACCTGATCATTGATCAGGGTATCTGATCATTGATCAGGGTACCTGGTCATTGATCAGGGGACCTGATCATTGATCAGGGTACCTGGTCATTGATCAGGGGACCTGATCATTGATCAGGTATCTGGTCATTGATCAGGGGACCTGATCATTGATCAGGGTACCTGATCATTGATCAGGGTATCTGATCATTGATCAGGTATCTGGTCATTGATCAGGGTATCTGATCATTGATCAGGTATCTGGTCATTGATCAGGGTATCTGATCATTGATCAGGTATCTGGTCATTGATCAGGGTATCTGATCATTGATCAGGTATCTGGTCATTGATCAGGGGACCTGATCATTGATCAGGGTACCTGGTCATTGATCAGGGTACCTGGTCATTGATCAGGGTATCTGGTCATTGATCAGGGTACCTGGTCATTGATCAGGGTATCTGGTCATTGATCAGGGGACCTGATCATTGATCAGGGTATCTGGTCATTGATCAGGGGACCTGATCATTGATCAGGGTACCTGGTCATTGATCAGGGTATCTGATCATTGATCAGGGTATCTGGTCATTGATCAGGGGACCTGATCATTGATCAGGGTATCTGGTCATTGATCAGGGTACCTGGTCATTGATCAGGGGACCTGATCATTGATCAGGTATCTGGTCATTGATCAGGGGACCTGATCATTGATCAGGGTATCTGGTCATTGATCAGGGGACCTGATCATTGATCAGGGTATCTGGTCATTGATCAGGGGACCTGATCATTGATCAGGTATCTGGTCATTGATCAGGGGACCTGATCATTGATCAGGGTATCTGGTCATTGATCAGGGTATCTGGTCATTGATCAGGGGACCTGATCATTGATCAGGTATCTGGTCATTGATCAGGGGACCTGATCATTGATCAGGTATCTGGTCATTGATCAGGGGACCTGATCATTGATCAGGGTATCTGGTCATTGATCAGGGTATCTGGTCATTGATCAGGGGACCTGATCATTGATCAGGGTATCTGATCATTGATCAGGTATCTGGTCATTGATCAGGGGACCTGATCATTGATCAGGGTATCTGGTCATTGATCAGGGTACCTGGTCATTGATCAGGGGACCTGATCATTGATCAGGGTATCTGGTCATTGATCAGGGTATCTGGTCATTGATCAGGGGACCTGATCATTGATCAGGGTATCTGGTCATTGATCAGGGTATCTGGTCATTGATCAGGGGACCTGATCATTGATCAGGGTATCTGGTCATTGATCAGGGTATCTGGTCATTGATCAGGGTATCTGGTCATTGATCAGGGTATCTGATCATTGATCAGGGTATCTGGTCATTGATCAGGGGACCTGATCATTGATCAGGGTACCTGGTCATTGATCAGGGGACCTGATCATTGATCAGGGTACCTGGTCATTGATCAGGGGACCTGATCATTGATCAGGGTATCTGGTCATTGATCAGGGGACCTGATCATTGATCAGGGTACCTGGTCATTGATCAGGGGACCTGATCATTGATCAGGGTATCTGGTCATTGATCAGGGGACCTGATCATTGATCAGGGTATCTGGTCATTGATCAGGGTATCTGGTCATTGATCAGGGGACCTGATCATTGATCAGGGTATCTGGTCATTGATCAGGGTATCTGGTCATTGATCAGGGGACCTGATCATTGATCAGGTATCTGGTCATTGATCAGGGTATCTGGTCATTGATCAGGGGACCTGATCATTGATCAGGTATCTGGTCATTGATCAGGGGACCTGATCATTGATCAGGGTATCTGGTCATTGATCAGGGTATCTGGTCATTGATCAGGGGACCTGATCATTGATCAGGGTATCTGGTCATTGATCAGGGGACCTGATCATTGATCAGGGTATCTGGTCATTGATCAGGGTATCTGGTCATTGATCAGGGTACCTGGTCATTGATCAGGGTATCTGGTCATTGATCAGGGTACCTGGTCATTGATCAGGGTATCTGATCATTGATCAGGGTATCTGGTCATTGATCAGGGGACCTGATCATTGATCAGGGTATCTGGTCATTGATCAGGGTACCTGATCATTGATCAGGGTATCTGGTCATTGATCAGGGTATCTGGTCATTGATCAGGGGACCTGATCATTGATCAGGGTATCTGGTCATTGATCAGGGTACCTGGTCATTGATCAGGGTACCTGGTCATTGATCAGGGTATCTGGTCATTGATCAGGGGACCTGATCATTGATCAGGTATCTGGTCATTGATCAGGGGACCTGATCATTGATCAGGTATCTGGTCATTGATCAGGGTATCTGGTCATTGATCAGGGTATCTGGTCATTGATCAGGGGACCTGATCATTGATCAGGGTATCTGGTCATTGATCAGGGGACCTGATCATTGATCAGGGTATCTGGTCATTGATCAGGGTACCTGGTCATTGATCAGGGGACCTGATCATTGATCAGGGTACCTGGTCATTGATCAGGGGACCTGATCATTGATCAGGGTACCTGGTCATTGATCAGGGGACCTGATCATTGATCAGGGTACCTGGTCATTGATCAGGGTACCTGGTCATTGATCAGGGGACCTGATCATTGATCAGGGTATCTGGTCATTGATCAGGGTACCTGATCATTGATCAGGGTACCTGGTCATTGATCAGGGTATCTGGTCATTGATCAGGGTACCTGGTCATTGATCAGGGTACCTGGTCATTGATCAGGGGACCTGATCATTGATCAGGGTACCTGATCATTGATCAGGTATCTGGTCATTGATCAGGGTACCTGGTCATTGATCAGGGTACCTGATCATTGATCAGGGTATCTAGTCATTGATCAGGGTATCTGGTCATTGATCAGGGTATCTGGTCATTGATCAGGGTATCTAGTCATTGATCAGGGTACCTGGTCATTGATCAGGGGACCTGATCATTGATCAGGGTACCTGGTCATTGATCAGGGGACCTGATCATTGATCAGGGTATCTGGTCATTGATCAGGGTATCTAGTCATTGATCAGGGTATCTGATCATTGATCAGGGTACCTGGTCATTGATCAGGGGACCTGATCATTGATCAGGTATCTGGTCATTGATCAGGGTATCTGATCATTGATCAGGTATCTGGTCATTGATCAGGGTACCTGGTCATTGATCAGGGTATCTGATCATTGATCAGGGTACCTGATCATTGATCAGGGTATCTGATCATTGATCAGGGTATCTGGTCATTGATCAGGGGACCTGATCATTGATCAGGGTATCTGGTCATTGATCAGGGTACCTGGTCATTGATCAGGGTATCTGATCATTGATCAGGGTACCTGATCATTGATCAGGGTATCTGATCATTGATCAGGGTATCTGATCATTGATCAGGGTATCTAGTCATTGATCAGGGTATCTGATCATTGATCAGGGTATCTGGTCATTGATCAGGGTATCTAGTCATTGATCAGGGTACCTGATCATTGATCAGGGTACCTGATCATTGATCAGGGTATCTGATCATTGATCAGGGTACCTGGTCATTGATCAGGGTATCTGATCATTGATCAGGTATCTGGTCATTGATCAGGGGACCTGATCATTGATCAGGTATCTGGTCATTGATCAGGGGACCTGATCATTGATCAGGTATCTGGTCATTGATCAGGGTATCTGATCATTGATCAGGGTACCTGATCATTGATCAGGTATCTGGTCATTGATCAGGGTACCTGGTCATTGATCAGGGGACCTGATCATTGATCAGGTATCTGGTCATTGATCAGGGTACCTGATCATTGATCAGGGTATCTAGTCATTGATCAGGGTACCTGATCATTGATCAGGGTATCTGGTCATTGATCAGGGTACCTGGTCATTGATCAGGGTACCTGATCATTGATCAGGGTATCTGGTCATTGATCAGGGTACCTGATCATTGATCAGGGTACCTGGTCATTGATCAGGGGACCTGATCATTGATCAGGGTATCTGGTCATTGATCAGGGTACCTGATCATTGATCAGGGTATCTAGTCATTGATCAGGGTATCTGGTCATTGATCAGGGTACCTGGTCATTGATCAGGGTACCTGGTCATTGATCAGGGGACCTGATCATTGATCAGGGTATCTGGTCATTGATCAGGGTATCTGGTCATTGATCAGGGGACCTGATCATTGATCAGGGTACCTGGTCATTGATCAGGGTACCTGGTCATTGATCAGGGTACCTGATCATTGATCAGGGTACCTGATCATTGATCAGGGTATCTGATCATTGATCAGGGTATCTGATCATTGATCAGGGTACCTGGTCATTGATCAGGGTACCTGGTCATTGATCAGGGGACCTGATCATTGATCAGGGTATCTGGTCATTGATCAGGGTACCTGGTCATTGATCAGGGTACCTGGTCATTGATCAGGGTACCTGATCATTGATCAGGTATCTGGTCATTGATCAGGGTACCTGGTCATTGATCAGGGTATCTGGTCATTGATCAGGGTACCTGGTCATTGATCAGGGTACCTGGTCATTGATCAGGGTACCTGATCATTGATCAGGTATCTGGTCATTGATCAGGGTACCTGGTCATTGATCAGGGTACCTGATCATTGATCAGGTATCTGGTCATTGATCAGGGTACCTGGTCATTGATCAGGGTACCTGGTCATTGATCAGGGGACCTGATCATTGATCAGGGTACCTGGTCATTGATCAGGGGACCTGATCATTGATCAGGGTATCTGATCATTGATCAGGGTATCTAGTCATTGATCAGGGTATCTGATCATTGATCAGGGTATCTGGTCATTGATCAGGGTATCTGATCATTGATCAGGTATCTGGTCATTGATCAGGGTACCTGATCATTGATCAGGGTACCTGATCATTGATCAGGTATCTGGTCATTGATCAGGGTATCTGATCATTGATCAGGGTACCTGATCATTGATCAGGGTACCTGATCATTGATCAGGGTATCTGATCATTGATCAGGTATCTGGTCATTGATCAGGGGACCTGATCATTGATCAGGGTATCTGATCATTGATCAGGTATCTGGTCATTGATCAGGGTACCTGGTCATTGATCAGGGTATCTAGTCATTGATCAGGGTACCTGATCATTGATCAGGGTATCTGGTCATTGATCAGGGTATCTGGTCATTGATCAGGGTATCTGGTCATTGATCAGGGTATCTGATCATTGATCAGGGTATCTGGTCATTGATCAGGGTATCTGGTCATTGATCAGGGGACCTGATCATTGATCAGGGTACCTGGTCATTGATCAGGGTACCTGATCATTGATCAGGGTATCTGATCATTGATCAGGGTATCTGATCATTGATCAGGGTATCTGGTCATTGATCAGGGTACCTGGTCATTGATCAGGGTATCTGGTCATTGATCAGGGTATCTGATCATTGATCAGGGTATCTGGTCATTGATCAGGGTACCTGATCATTGATCAGGGTATCTGGTCATTGATCAGGGGACCTGATCATTGATCAGGGTACCTGGTCATTGATCAGGGTATCTGGTCATTGATCAGGGGACCTGATCATTGATCAGGGTACCTGGTCATTGATCAGGGTACCTGATCATTGATCAGGGTATCTGATCATTGATCAGGGTATCTGATCATTGATCAGGGTATCTGATCATTGATCAGGGTACCTGATCATTGATCAGGTATCTGGTCATTGATCAGGGTACCTGGTCATTGATCAGGGTATCTGGTCATTGATCAGGGTATCTGGTCATTGATCAGGGTACCTGGTCATTGATCAGGGTATCTGGTCATTGATCAGGGTATCTGGTCATTGATCAGGGTATCTAGTCATTGATCAGGGTACCTGATCATTGATCAGGGTATCTGGTCATTGATCAGGGGACCTGATCATTGATCAGGGTATCTGATCATTGATCAGGGTATCTGGTCATTGATCAGGGTATCTGGTCATTGATCAGGGGACCTGATCATTGATCAGGGTATCTAGTCATTGATCAGGGTACCTGATCATTGATCAGGGTATCTAGTCATTGATCAGGGTACCTGATCATTGATCAGGGTATCTGATCATTGATCAGGGTATCTGATCATTGATCAGGGTACCTGATCATTGATCAGGGTATCTGATCATTGATCAGGGTATCTAGTCATTGATCAGGGTATCTGATCATTGATCAGGTATCTGGTCATTGATCAGGGTATCTGATCATTGATCAGGGTATCTGATCATTGATCAGGGTATCTGATCATTGATCAGGGTATCTGATCATTGATCAGGGTATCTGATCATTGATCAGGGTATCTAGTCATTGATCAGGGTATCTGATCATTGATCAGGGTATCTGATCATTGATCAGGTATCTGGTCATTGATCAGGGTATCTGGTCATTGATCAGGGTACCTGGTCATTGATCAGGGTATCTGGTCATTGATCAGGGGACCTGATCATTGATCAGGGTACCTGATCATTGATCAGGGTACCTGATCATTGATCAGGGTACCTGGTCATTGATCAGGGGACCTGATCATTGATCAGGGTACCTGATCATTGATCAGGGTACCTGGTCATTGATCAGGGTACCTGGTCATTGATCAGGGGACCTGATCATTGATCAGGGTATCTGATCATTGATCAGGGTATCTGGTCATTGATCAGGGTATCTGGTCATTGATCAGGGGACCTGATCATTGATCAGGGTACCTGGTCATTGATCAGGGTACCTGGTCATTGATCAGGGTATCTGATCATTGATCAGGGTACCTGGTCATTGATCAGGGTACCTGGTCATTGATCAGGTATCTGGTCATTGATCAGGGTATCTGATCATTGATCAGGGTACCTGGTCATTGATCAGGGTATCTGGTCATTGATCAGGGTATCTGATCATTGATCAGGGTACCTGGTCATTGATCAGGGTATCTGATCATTGATCAGGGTACCTGATCATTGATCAGGGTATCTGATCATTGATCAGGTATCTGGTCATTGATCAGGGGACCTGATCATTGATCAGGGTACCTGGTCATTGATCAGGGTATCTGATCATTGATCAGGTATCTGGTCATTGATCAGGGTATCTAGTCATTGATCAGGGTATCTGATCATTGATCAGGGTATCTGGTCATTGATCAGGGTATCTGATCATTGATCAGGTATCTGGTCATTGATCAGGGTATCTGATCATTGATCAGGGTACCTGATCATTGATCAGGGTACCTGATCATTGATCAGGGTACCTGATCATTGATCAGGGTACCTGATCATTGATCAGGGTATCTGATCATTGATCAGGGTACCTGGTCATTGATCAGGGTATCTGGTCATTGATCAGGGGACCTGATCATTGATCAGGGTATCTGGTCATTGATCAGGGTATCTGGTCATTGATCAGGGGACCTGATCATTGATCAGGGTACCTGATCATTGATCAGGGTATCTAGTCATTGATCAGGGTATCTAGTCATTGATCAGGGTATCTAGTCATTGATCAGGGTATCTGATCATTGATCAGGGTACCTGATCATTGATCAGGGTACCTGATCATTGATCAGGGTATCTAGTCATTGATCAGGGTACCTGGTCATTGATCAGGGGACCTGATCATTGATCAGGGTATCTGATCATTGATCAGGGTACCTGGTCATTGATCAGGGTACCTGATCATTGATCAGGTATCTGGTCATTGATCAGGGGACCTGATCATTGATCAGGGTATCTGGTCATTGATCAGGGTACCTGGTCATTGATCAGGGTATCTGATCATTGATCAGGGTATCTGATCATTGATCAGGGTATCTAGTCATTGATCAGGGTACCTGGTCATTGATCAGGGGACCTGATCATTGATCAGGGTACCTGGTCATTGATCAGGGGACCTGATCATTGATCAGGGTACCTGGTCATTGATCAGGGTACCTGGTCATTGATCAGGGGACCTGATCATTGATCAGGGTACCTGGTCATTGATCAGGGTACCTGGTCATTGATCAGGGGACCTGATCATTGATCAGGGTACCTGGTCATTGATCAGGGGACCTGATCATTGATCAGGGTACCTGATCATTGATCAGGGTACCTGATCATTGATCAGGGTACCTGATCATTGATCAGGGTACCTGGTCATTGATCAGGGGACCTGATCATTGATCAGGGTACCTGATCATTGATCAGGGTACCTGGTCATTGATCAGGGGACCTGATCATTGATCAGGGTACCTGGTCATTGATCAGGGTACCTGATCATTGATCAGGGTACCTGATCATTGATCAGGGTACCTGATCATTGATCAGGGTACCTGGTCATTGATCAGGGTACCTGATCATTGATCAGGGTACCTGGTCATTGATCAGGGGACCTGATCATTGATCAGGGTACCTGGTCATTGATCAGGGTACCTGATCATTGATCAGGGTACCTGGTCATTGATCAGGGGACCTGATCATTGATCAGGGTACCTGGTCATTGATCAGGGGACCTGATCATTGATCAGGGTACCTGATCATTGATCAGGGTACCTGGTCATTGATCAGGGTACCTGATCATTGATCAGGGTACCTGGTCATTGATCAGGGGACCTGATCATTGATCAGGGTACCTGGTCATTGATCAGGGGACCTGATCATTGATCAGGGTACCTGGTCATTGATCAGGGTACCTGATCATTGATCAGGGTACCTGGTCATTGATCAG